>NC_134296.1:6742566-7049046 GCF_949628215.1 Phalacrocorax aristotelis
GCAACAAGGAGGCCGTGTCAGTCAAAAGACCCCCGCGCTACTGCCCGACTGTCCCTTCCAGTAATTTATTCACCAGTAATGACACCCAGCACAGTTGTCTGAGCGGCAAATGAGAGAGAATCTCTGCACACGGGACCTAATTCCTCTGCACGTGGGAGACAAGGTCTCTGCCTCTCTGCAGTCTCCATTCCGGGTAACAAAGGCTACAAGCACAAGCGCTGAGCAGCACACGCGGGCAGAGGGAAGAGGAAGCTCTCTGGGGTGCTTTTAAGAAAGATAAGTCCTTACATGCATATAACGGTAACAATTCTCAACGCTTCTGGCTAAGTGACCTAGCAACACAGCTAAAAGCAGAGATAATATGCAGTGTTCAAACACAAGGATGGCATTTCCCATAACTGCACAGAAATATGGGACGCTTTCCCTCATTTTACTGTATGTAATTGATATGACGCCAGGAGCGGCTGGCAGATTAAATTTTACAACCCATGACACACCAAGGCCTCGACTCAAAAATTACTTGCGCTCGACTCTAATTATTCACGTTCTACCAGTTCAGATGTTAGGGATATATGCCATTTATTCCGAAGGAAAACGGTTTGCAAGCCCACAGCAGAAAGAAACAGAAAAGCAGGGGGTTAAGCACTGCAGCCAGCAACGCAGGAAGGTGCGAGGAAAGAGCAAACAGGCAAGTACTCGATGTGGGGAAAATAATCAGGGCAACACAGGCTGCTAAAGCGCGTCCCAGCGGGTCTGCGGCGCGCGTGTCACCTCTGCGCTTGGAGGGGAAGCACCGGCAAAGCGTCTGGCACACAAAAGCAATTATGGATGGACAGAGAATAAAATATACTAATAACGAAGAGGCTTCTTGGTGCTTGCAGCGTCTTGCTCGGGAGCGGAGAGAGGCTTGAGCAAAGATCAAGCATGCCAGAACACCCATATGCTCAAAGACTTCCCAAACAAGCCCCCACTGAAACTCTGAACGCACGCACGCACAAGCTGACTCAGCAGCTTTCCATACAAAATCCTTGGGAAAGCGAACCGGCTCCTGTACGGGCCGCTTTGCCGTGCTCTCCCCGACAGCCCTGTCACACTCCTGTTTTAAACCGTGCTACAGGCTATATTGGAAATAATTCACAGCATGGCTCAGCTGGCTGGGTTCCTTGTTGTGTAAAAACACAGGATGGATGAGGCTGGCTTTTTTTCTAAACGAAATTCAAAAAAAGAAACTATAATTATGCTAGGAGAACATTCATTTGCTTGTTAAGTGAAATTTGAAGGGGAAGCGTTAATGATGTTAGGAAGAAAATCAGATTCTCTTGTTAAACTAAATTCCAAGAGAACTCTCTGCATATGCTGGACAGCACATTAAGCATCAAAGACTCATCAGTGATTCATAGAAGACTTTTTTTCTCAGCGACATGAATTATTTTAATGGGAAAATATATGAAGATATCTTAGATGAAGACGAGGAGTGGATTTTTTTTTTATTTCTGTCCTTGGGAAACAGATAGTATATAAATAAACCTTCAGTTTAAAGGCCATTTGAAAAAACCCCACAACTTTACATTTATTTTTCATTATGTTAACACAGAAAAATACGTTCTAATCCCTCAAATTCAGCTTGGAATTGCAAATAGCTTGGTCTGTTTTCAGCTAAGCTAAGGGAAAATGAATATATAGCGCACGTTTGTTTAGAAGTTTTCTCACGACCTCCTTCGCCCGTTTGCCTACGGGGCCGAGCACGAGCCTCCTCGGCTGGGCGGGATCTGCTGCCAGCCCGGACGCTGGTCAGGCTGCCCTCGGGCGCTGGTAATCGCCTCTTGACTTGCAGGTGCTAATCACCTCTTCCTACAAGTTCAGCTAAAATCAACACCAGCGGAATAATAATATTACTGTTACTAATAATCCTCTTTCCAAGGAAGGATCGCGAAATGTTAATTAGGCATGACATTAATAAATTAAGCCTGACTTCACACCAGCATTAAAGTATTTACTTAACATTATATCACAAATAGGTACACTGAGGCAAGGAGAGCTAATCTACTTCCATTTGCACACTCCTAATTCCAGAATAACTCCTTTGCAGTTACGGACATGCTTTGGAAGAGCGCACAGCAAGCACACATCAGAATTTGAAACCGCTAACCTGATTTTGAAGTTAAGTGAACACAAGCAAAATGCGTTTTCATGGGATTTGGCACGTAAGGAAGGCACAGAGCGGCGTGCGGATGCCAGCATTCAAGTCTGGCCTTTTCCTTTCACCCACCAGCTATGCCCAGGCGATTCTCCCTCCTTCCCAGGGCTTTGCTTTCACCTCCCACCCTCGTGTCTCAGTTGCGGATGCTCACGAGCTCTGTTTGCCCATTCCTCAGCAAAGCAGAGCTTTCATCTCAGAGGTGGATACTAACAATTACTATAATACAAATAATAACTCTTGGATGCTAATGAAGGATACGATTAAAGGCAGTCAAGCATTTATTCCTGGAAACATACTCATAAATCGCACCATCCAGCCCACCTGGGTGGAGGGCCATCCAGGCTGTACCCCGAGCCCCGCTCTGCAGCGGCGGGTGCTCAGGGGCGGCGGGGACGCCTCCTCCTGCCCGGCCGCGGCCAAGCTCAGCAGACTAATACCAAATATCCACGTTTAATTCATTAACTGACATTTAGAGGACATTAGAGTAGAAAGATGACAAGCAACCGTCAAATACAAAGGTATTTAGTGTTATCATATATCAGGGGTACCTCGTGCCATTAAGTGTGGGTACTGCTGTTGCGCTGCTATCAGTCAATCACCGAATGTCCCCCTCTCCCTTCCTCTGTCATCCATTTCCGGAGGTTTCCAACTATATATCCATCACCTCACATTCCTCAGGAATGCCCATCATGCTGCTATCTGAGGACTGAACCATATGGGAGGAGGCTCAGCGTGAACTCCTGAGTGGGCAGATAAACCCTCCGGTATCTCACCACCCTCCCCTTTTTTTTAGGAAGCGCAAGGTAACCTTTAGCGAGCGATTTCTCTCTAACCGTCTTATTCTTCCCCTCCCCAGCCACCATCCCTCCTCCCACCCATGAGTTATTAGATGACATAACATTCACTTTGGCAAAATATATTATTCAAACTGAGTGGCTTAAAATTGAAATGCTTACATGGTCATGAACCCAGGCTGCAGTTAAAAATAAATCCCTTTATCTGTGCTGCTTTCTCAGGCCTGCATTTTCCATGAAAAGTCCTTTAAAATACTCTGGACTCTGAGCCTGAACAAGATCAAATGTGACTTTTTAAAAATAGGATGCCTGGTCCTCTCCGCTTTCCTCCTTGGGTCGACAATGGGAGATAAATTTGCTCCGCAGGAACCTTTTGTGGGCCATGCTGCTGAGGCAATTTGCAGTTTGCTGTGGAAAAGGCATCTTACGCTACATTTATCACCCCCTGCCGCTGGCTACAATTCAACCCACTTGGAGCCACTGAGTAGAGGTGCCAAGCAGAGCTCCTGCATTATTATTCTACATAATAATGGGTGTTCAGGGAAGCAGGAGACAAATATAGAGTATATTCCAGAAAGGCTCAGCTGGGGAATGGAGGTAAAAGGGCCAGAGGGTGGGCTGCAGGGAGAGAAGGCAGAAGGGAGGAAGGTTAGTGAAAAACTGAATAAACTTGTTCATCAAACGAGGCCTTTCTCTTGCAGCGTGAGATGAATGCTTCTGCCTCACCTTGCGACGCTGGATGTCATCGTCTTACAGCGGGTGCCGGAGCTGCCCGCATGGACCCGAGCATCCTCAGCCGCGGTGCCAGGCTCTATCGGCAGAGGTATTCCCTGAGTTCTTCCCAGGATGCCCCCGTCGCCAATTCCAACCTCATGCAGCGGAGGAGAGGTGATAGAGCCAAATGCCACGGTGACAGACTTAAAATAAGGACTTGAAGAGGAAATAACAGAGCAGACTTGTCATGTAGGAGGTCAAGGCACTGGGAAGTTAATTAAGTGGCCTGTGGGCATACTGTAAGTCAATACAGAATCCAAAGTGTCTGTGTTTTAACCCTTGAAATTCAGCCTCCTTCTGCCATATATATATGGATCTAGTTCCTCTACCATAACCCTAAAAGCTATCCAAGGTATCCCACAAAGACAACAGAAAAAGCTGCATAACAGGCTGTAAGCAGATATAGATGATCAGAGGACAGGTCCCTGCTTTTATATAGTTATTTTCTAAGGTTCAATATCAAAAGAGGGATAACTTTTTACTAAATAGAGCTTACAGGCAGATATGCCTTTCTCTTGCCATCCTATACGCTTGCAACCCAGAGCTTTGTTGCAAACCTTTGGTGAGTGTTTTGGGCAGCAAATATCTGCTGAGGAGACATTCTGAGCATGTCAATTGTGGGAAATTTTCTCATGTGCCTAAAAAAGTGGCATTCCTCTCATGTTTCAGAATTCCACATCTGTGAGGAATTTATTTTTTGAATACAAGAACAGAATACAACCTCTTGTCTGAAGATGTAGGGTTTGATCCTTCCATTGCTTCATCTGTGGTCCTTGTCAGTGTCCCCATCTGACACATGTCATTGCCCTTCCTCTGCACGGGTACCCCCGTCCCCCACCGTTGGCTTGTACAGTTATGCCCATACTAATTTTTCTTTTCCAGAGTTAGTTGGTTAATCTTATCTTTGCAAGAAAACTTTCAGCTGGATATTTGTATGCAGCCCCCAGACAGAAACGCAGATTTAAGGAGACAGCCATATGCAAGCGCGAAGGGAGCAGATGTTGTACAATCAGGGGTAATTTAAAAGAGAGGAGGAAGGTGATAGAAGGACAAAATGAACTCAAAGTCAAGAAAATTTCTGTTGTTGCTACAGACAAAAAGGATGTTCTACTTTGCACCTTCAAGTCCCCTGCTGAAAACACTGGTTGTCTTCTGGGTCACTGCCACTCTCTCTTTACAGATGTTGTAATTTCAGAGCTGTGCTATTGCTTCCTGCACCGAGCAGAGAATTCATCTTACGCCTCTTTCCTTTCATCTTCCAGCCTCTTTGGAAGATGGAGAATTCCCTGCCTTTGAGACACGACTTTGTCCCAGACTCCCGGCAAACAGAATGCAAAGAGGATCTCATCACCACGTCTAGCAGTAGAGGCAGATAGGAGTCAACCACACTCTAATCTATCATCCAGTCAATTTAACCCCTGTATTTGTTTTCTCTTCCCTCTAAAAAGTATGAGCACCATCAGTCATGTCCTATGAAAGACGATCTTACAGAGGAGCCTGGGGGGACGCTGGCGCGCTCCACGGCTGGCTGCAGGGACCGGCCTTCTGCCAACGGCACCCCTTGGCGCTGCTCTCCTGCAGACGCAAGGTTCGACGCGGTTAAGCCACGACCACCCCTGCAGCCGTGCCGGGGCACAGGAAAAGGCAGAACTCACTGAGAATTGCTGTGCCTTGCTTGCCTTGGGCAGAAAAAAACCAGAGATAGGACTAGCTCTGGAGACATCCAGAAAAGACAAACTCAGCAGATCAGGGTGAGGTGAGGGACGGAGTTTTGTGTTGGCTCCAGAGCCAGAAAGTCAAAGCAGGAGCTAGGACTTTGTCTCTCCGCTCTACTTTTAGTGCTGCTAGCCTCTCGGATCCCTGGCGATCAGATTTTGCCTTCCTTCCATGAAAAGAGATTGAAAAAGGAAAATAAAAGTAATATTTTTTTTGTAATTCAATGCAATACTAATCAATTGTGACAGGATCTAGAGGATATTTTCACGGTGCCAATTACTTAAAGGGCAAAGATGCCATAGTACCATTAAAGTAATAGTGCAGACAGCTCTCTAGGACATTGTGGAACAATGTACTAAATGTTGTTCAACTTGTTCAATGAAATAAAGTATTGGATCATTAACCTTACCAATGTCAATGTGTTGTCACTATCAAATTCAACTAAATGAGTGTCCAAGGTAATAGTTAGGAGCGCACTTCCCACCGAGGAATGCATTAATACGTTACCGGCTGCTAATAAAGAGAAGCTGTAACGCGGTGTGAGGAACTTGGAGAGGAGCTATAAAGGTGCATTAAGGAGAGAGGGTCAGCCTGGGTGGGACAGCCAGAAACCCCCAGGCACGGGTGGGTGTGCACAGAGATTCACGCGCTCACACGTGCGCGTTTCCCATCCACGAAGTGACTAAATAGAGAATTTATGAAAGCAAACTCCAAAGCTGCAAGCATGCGTTACAGGAGCAAATGTTTGCAAACTTCCTTTGCAAGAGGATTTCGTATCTGAATATAAATAGCTCCGACAAGTTGTTTGTGGAACTTCTTGGTAAGAGCCACTTTCTTTTTCATCTCTTTGTTGGCAGTGCTGCGGGGGGAAGCTCTGTTT
This sequence comes from Phalacrocorax aristotelis, assembly GCF_949628215.1. Lineage (NCBI taxonomy): Eukaryota > Metazoa > Chordata > Aves > Suliformes > Phalacrocoracidae > Phalacrocorax > Phalacrocorax aristotelis. Next base: position 6,748,931 of record NC_134296.1, read on the forward strand.
TGTTGTGGTTTTTTCCAGAGAAGGAGACGGGCTCCAACGTTCCCGGGTGCGCAGTTAGGGTGTACACTCCGGGAGCTGGTACATCGCAAAGCGAAGAAATCAATTCAGGTATTGCTGCAGCTCAATAACCTCTTGCAGTGACATGTGTGAAGGGGAAAAAGCCATTACTGAGTAAAATGAATATTGTTCCTAAGGAAAATGTTGGCACTAAGAAAAAAAATGATCAGAATACTTGGCTGCCGTAACATTCCAGTATGAGCTGAATTTTCAGGTAAAGGGAGCAGAAAAGGAAATTTTCCTTCTTGGTCGTTCACGGGAACAGGGGTAACAGTGTGAGCAGCCAATGGTTACCCGAGCACATGTCCCTCGATACTTGCAATCCTATTTCAATTTTATAATGGAATGGAAGACAGAAAATACTTAGATTTAAGATATGCAGAGATGGAAAAAACACCAGGATACTGGGCACCACTGCCATTATTTCTGGGCCCATTTGTATTTCATAATTAATAACTTAAATGGGGTAATTTAAAATTGTTAATTCTTTTCACACAGTCTGCACGAGCCCAGGTGATGTCAGACACGCTGTCACCAGGAAGGTTAAATACTCTTGGTAGTTGCTAATTACCTAATCACCATTACTATCTCATATTAATTCTACCCTAAGAACAGATTTCATTATGACTAACCCAAGTTATTAAAGAATGAGCTGTAAAGAAAACCCCTGTTGTTGGCATTCATTTAAAGGAGGGGGGGGGGGGGGGAAGCCCTAATGAGAGCATTTCTCCCTAGCACCAGGCAATCCTGAGAAGTAGCAAGCAGACCCCCGTCCCGGTGCTGGGCAGGCACGGGGGCTCTGCCGCGACAGCCGCTCGGCGCTCCCGCAGGCGCAGGAGCGGGCCCTTTGCGGGCTTCCCTGCCCGGTACCATCGAGCACCGCACGGGAACAGCTTCTTCTCACTCTGTGCACCCCAAGCGTAAACACGGGGGGGGGGGCTTTAGCCTTGATCAAGTGTCGCTTCTGTCTTCTAAATGCGTATTTTATGGATTAGTTTGTGAATACCCTTCAAGATAAACACCTGAATCCCTCGCTAGCATGGCAGCGGGAGCGAGTGGATCTTGTTCGCCACGTTAGCCGCTTGTTCTCCTCCGCGCAGCGAGAGCGGCCATTGTTCGGACTGCCTCTTAAGTATCCCCTTGACAACGTCAGAGATGGTTGATAAAATCCGTGGCACTGACTCAGCTCTGTTTTCAACGCAGCCAAAACAGACACTGTCCCTGACTTTGGTGGGCCCGGAGTTGCAGAAATGATGGGTTTTGCTGAAAACCCTGTCGATCAGCTCCCTCCCGGGCTAATTCAGCATGTGCCCGCAACACGCGCACGGGAGGGAGCTACTGCTCCGTAAGACAGAGCTGCTATTTTACCACCTACACCTACCCAAAGAAGCCTTGTGATGGGAAACCTCTTGATGCTTTTCTCATGCAAGTAACTACGTCTCTGGGGTGGAAATCAGTTCAGGCAGCGAGGCCTGGTCTGCGCGGGAAGGTGAACGGCCCCTTCGCCTCACCCCACGCTGAGGCTGGCCGACAGCAGATGTGCCACGGATACGCGACTCAAAATTTTCATCTCTCAGAGAGTTAGCAGGGGCGCTTCCAAGGCAGGTAGATTTTTATGGCTGTTTTTAGTGCTGTGCTATTAATCCTTACATTTGATTCAAACCGTGCATTAGGCGATGGCAGCTACATAGTTGCAACCTTTTGAAATGCTAATTGTCAAACCAAAGTTTAGAAAGACTATTTCAAAGCAAAGTTGCCATTATTTGTAGGCTGTGCTCTAAATGCAAGAGCTCAATTATCTAGAGTGTCAAACTTCTGACATCTTTGCTGATCCATAAAAACAAGGGAGATTAAAGAGTTTTCTGGAGTAGAATCTCATTTTTACGCTCAAGGTTATTTACTGAATTATACATTGTGGCCAATCCCAAAGGCAGTTTAGTGATCAGGTCAAGATACCTATAGCACCCGAGCGGGGGGAGAGCATTCCGTTTGGAGAAACACTTTCATCGTTTTCATGGATTTTTCTGAGCAAGAAGTCTATGTTTTTAAGACCTAGAGAAGAGCAGCACTGGTGACTCTTTCAGGCTTTTGACTGTCTTTTTAGAGACAACAAAGGATTTCCTTTATTGTTCCCTTGACTTTCTCTGCTATTAACGTATGGTAGAGAGCATTAGTTTCTTCGAGGGACAGACACAGAGTTATGCAAAAGATGAAAGATACAGCATAAAAACCACGCTTTTGGTGGGAATTTGCATTTGCAATTCAACATTCTTCTGGGAAGCCGTGTCTGCCATAGCTCCTAAAAGCAGAGGAAGATATCCTCGTTCCAGCATGCAATGAGTTTTCCTGCTCCTGCACTAGAAACTGATGCTCCCTGCTCGCTGACGCTGTGCACGAACAGGGACATAACTCTGCCCGCCAGCAACAACTCGCCTTACCTTCCAGTAAGTCGTCTGGGAACATAATGGCATGACATTTTAAAAAAGAAATACTTATCAGAGAATGTGAAGTGGAAAAGGTATATCTAAAAAAGTACTGCACAGGGCCTAAATGCTGCTTAAATCCCACTTGTATCAAGTGTGTGATATCAAATGTTAACTGACAGCATCTTCCTCTAGTAAAAACTTACTCAGGAGTAACCTTACCGCTTTTGGTGCTACCAGCTCCGAGACACTAATGAGAGGTTCAGCCTAGTGCTAAGCTGGACTTCAGTGCTGTGCAGGCTCTTTGCAGGGTGATTCCAGCCTTCCTGCATATTTCTACACTTCAGTCAAAACTGCAATATTCTTATTCTCCTTTTGACTCTCGGGCTAACATTTCAGCTGAATAGCAACCAGCTGAATTATAACCTTCGGCTCAACTTATTTTTACTTATTTCAAGGAAGACGACAGTAAGATGTCCTAATGCAAAAGAATGTAGCAGGCTATATTCTGGATCACCTGCGAGACGAAACCCTACATTTTTGTCGCATTCAGGATATCACACTACACCCTACAGCATCTAAAAATCCAAAAGCAATTAAAAGTCACGAGCCACACCAAGAGTATAACAACATCTTTCTCCCTCTTTGGAAATTTTTCCTGTTTTAGATAGTAACACAAAGTGTCAGGGTGGTCTGATGGCAGCCAATAATGGTTGCCCAGGGACAATTACAAGTGCAGAGCATCTATCCAGCAGCCCATCCCCTGCAAACTGTCCCAGCCTGCAGTAATCCATGGCTCAGGTGCTTATTGAACAGCGCTTTCTGGCAGCTACTTATTGCTATTCCCTCTAGGTTTGGGAGAGGGGAGGAGGAAGTTCTGAAATCATGTGAAACACATCACCTTCACCTTCACAAACGACTAGTGAATTCAATCTCAAAATAATGCACTCGCCAGGCAGAGATGCTCTAAACTGGCAGAGTTCAGAGAGCTGACTTTTCCTGCTCTTGCTGGCCAAGGGGTAGGATCTACTTAGCTTATCAGAGTCATTCAGTGTGAAGGCTGGGTGGCCCAGAGATTTCACCTGGATGGCAGAGCATCTTCTCATTTCACCCTCAGAGAATCACAGATCACTGATAAAATGGAGGCTCCTTGGCTGTGACACGCCACCCATCTGGGGCCTGAGGCAGACCTCGCTGCTGCCTGCAAGGGCGCGGAGAAGCCAGCGCAGGTGTCACCAGGTGACTCTTTGATGTTTATATCTGTGGGAGTCGGGCAACAGACCCCGCCTGGTCATCCCAGCTGCGGTTGCAGAAGCACCACAGAATAAATCTGCCTTTCAGGGAAGCTGCTAATGGAGGCGGGCAACCGAGAACATGCATCTGCCATGTACCAGCGATACCCAGGCACCACGCACCGGTTCCGCTGACCATACCACATACAACGTGTCCTGGTACTCCATCAATGTCAGCAGAAGCTTAATGGGCAACAGCAGAGTAGTTAAGTGTCAGGATTATTAATTAAGGGGTTAATATGCCTGGCTGAACTTTTGTCTCCATTGTTAAGAGGGTTGTAGATGCCAGGATTTGATGATCTGATTAAACGGACATGCTGGGATACAGTCAGAGTAGTCTCTCATCAGGGGTTACTCCATCTTACAACAAATTTTATTCCTTTCCCAAAGCAGTAACGCAGGACCCAGCTCTCCAGCCAAACCCAACGCAGATCCAGCCCTTTCAGATGAAACAGAAAAGTTCAAATACAATCCCAACTTTGTTGGTTCTCTTGGCTCAGTAGTTCTCCAGCTGAATAAAGATTGAGCTACATCTTTATTGGCCTTTATCATCAATAGCTCTTTTCTTAATGGTGTCTTGAAGATGGTTTTATCCTACTTGAAAAAAAAGACTGAAGGCGTTTTTCACCGTCTCTTTTCAGAATCCCTCCTCTGAAGCTCCTAAACAAGGGCAAATGTCAACATCAGCTTTCAGCTCTAACCAACTCCGTGCTGCAGCCTGTTTCCTTTGCTTCCCCCGTGCCTGACACCCGCGCTGGAGAGCCCTACGTAGGAGCCCGCTGTTCCAGACAGCAAGTGGTGATTTCATCCCACTGCGAGGAAAACCTGCCTTTCTACATCCCAGCAAGCCTCGCTCAAAGTCACCTCCGCTGCAGTCACGTGCCCAAGCGAGGAGGAAGGAAAGCCAGGCATTAGGTACGCCTGGAGTTTAAAGCTCCTTAGGTTTCAAAAGAACTCATAATTATTTTGGGGGAAGCTTGGGAGCTCTATAGTGTAGCAGAAAGCTGCCATTTCCAAGGGAAGCTTAAAATTTTCACCAAGCTGCACACAGGATTAGCAAATTGTCTCCCTTGCTCTTTTAAAATGCATAAACAAAGCTGATATAGGTAACACTGAACAGCCTCAAGATTGTTAAGCAATGCTATAAATCAGTTCCATACAAGTTAAGGACCTGAGCCTTTAGCATATATAATTTCATAAGAAAAAAACCCCACGCTAATGCTTTCCTGGAGCCAAGACAGCAGAAGGATGTCAAATAGGGATGTATAATAGGGTTTGGACTGCCAAGTTGAACACATCTGAAATGAATAACCTGCTTCAAAGATCCAGTCAAGGCTCTGAATGTCCCTTTGAAACCCCACATCGACGCTCCTCGTTCAGAGTAAGGTGGTCCAAATGGAGCAGGACTTGGCAGTATCAGAGCCCGGGAAGGCTGAGACTGCTTTGTGGTTTGGAGTCGCTCTGCATCAGATACCTCTAGCAAGGAGCATTAGTTTCAAATTAAAATGTAACCCTTTGCCTGGATTAAACCACCCCCAGCCTCTGGGCACGACCCACAGAAAGGAGCTGGATTCCCTGGTTTTAGCACCTATCACTTAATGAGTTCAGGCTGGGACACAGCTGCAGTCTGTAGTTATTGCTGTGTTCCAGTACATTTAACACCTCCTAAACGTGGATGAATGGAAAACCACATACACTACTGCATTTTGCAAATGAAACGCTTTCTTGATTTTTTTAAAAATGGCGGTAGATAAACTGCACAGTCCAAAAGAAAACTAATCTGCACAAAACCACTTTTCAGCACTCACACGGTCGTTTGCCCCATCTATTGCATCCCCTGGCATCTACCTGTCTCTGAGCTGGGATGAAGTGCAGCTGCGCCTCTTGGATGCAATTAGTATTTGGGATGCCGCGATAATGCGACCTTTGGCTGGTGAAAGAATATCTAAAAAAAACCTGACCAATGTTGGGGGGAAAATAAACCAGTCAGATTTTTGTTCTAATCCATTGCCTCTGCTGGCAACGCCACATGTGAAACAACTGGACGTCTGAGCGACTGCTTCTGTACATAGCGACAAAACTCAGCGCTACTTTTTCCATTTCTAAAGAACGCACGAGGCCGTTCCACCACTGTTGTTTTAAAGGGATATTTGTTTTCATTTGTAACTTAAAGCTTATTGCCTGGGGATGCAGAGTGAATCTTCAGGCGCTAGAGGGAAACTCAAGAGTGCAGCTTCCTTTTCCAGCTGTGGGCTCTGCTGGTCCGGGAAATCCAAGGCAGGTCCGCAGCACGCGCCTCTCGACTTCTGGCCCAGCACCAGGGCTGCGAGACGTCACCGGCAAACTTCGATTAGCAAAGCTATGCAAGACCGTGGAGGACTGGCTCAGAAATCCCACACGCAGCTCTCCACTGGCCTCGTGGAGTTATCTAATTCCCCACCACCTCCTCTGCAAAGTGCACTTCAAGAGCCTTGCACTTAATACAGTGTTAGATGAATGCTATGACAAAAGGGATAATAAAACAGACCATGGAAAATCAAGGGACAAAGGAACAAAACATTTTGAAATGAAGCGAGTGGCAGAAGAGAGTCTAAGGAGCTGTTCTGATGCTTTAAGATCTAATCCATCACCTTTTTTTTCTTGCTGGCCTTTATAATTCCTCTTTTTTTTTTTTTTTAACAGGACAATTCCATAAAAATAGATTTGGCGCTTTGACGTTACAGTAAGTGCCCTGAGGAAAAGCAGTTAAAAGGTAATAATACAACTAATGGAAATAAACTTTACAGCATTAACTGGTCAGGAGCACAGACAAAACCTCCAACTGGTGGGTAAAAGATGTAATCTTTTTATTTTTACTTAATTTTTTTTTTCCTGGCATACTGCATCAAGGTGCATAAAACTCAGACGTAAGGACGCAGGTTTCCAGGGTACAGATGAGAAAGTCAAAATGACTCATTTCAGAGCAGTGATACGATAGCAAAAACTTACTTCTCATGCTAAATAAAGTGCCAGGTGTTGCTCTAGTTTAGATCAGTATCTGTTACTCTTGCTAGATTATGCCTGCTTACAACAGGGAAGTGCAGACACCCAGACCTGAAGAACAAAAGCGACTTGTTCAATAAGTTGGGGGGGGGGGGGGGGGAAATCTCACTGTGGATTTATTGGGTCACATTTACAGATTTATATGGGCATCTTTATCGACCTCAGTGCATTTTCACCTGCTGCCTCAAGAGAGGATTTTCTCTTTGCTTTCCAGCAGCAGCAATGACCTATTCAGCAGAAGCAGAGCCGAGAGGTTAATCTGAGGAAGCCCAACAGGAAGAGAAAAGAGAAAGCCTGGGGGCTCCGGACACCTGAGGTCCCTTCAGGAGACAGGCATTTGTGTGCCCTGTCCCTTTTCCCATAAGGCAGCCATCCTTCTCCCTCCCGTGTTGCCAAACACAAACTGTGAAATAAAATATGCATTAGTTTGCAAAGGTCCAAACACGGTTACCGTTAATTAGCGGGAACGCCGTGCTTTGGCTAATAGTCAGCGATGACGCCTCGCGATGAATTAGGAGGCCGTACCCTACAGAGGGTCGAGGCAGGTGAAGTGGGACAGGGAGGAATGACACTTCCAAACCCGCCACGCTTCTGACTTGCGTTAGGGAACAGAAAACCGTGAGCCCGTATTGTAACAGAGAGCTGGGGTCCACGAGGACCTCGTCAGTCTGTCGGTCACCTGTGCCTGTCCACCTGCCCAGCCTCCTTTCTGTCCTCCCGCCACGTGGTGGTTACGACATTCAACCAGGAAAGGAATTCAGAGGGTGGGACTGAAAGAAAAATATCCTCTCTGTCAGAATGATAGATTTGATATCAGACTCTATGACTTAAACATTCGACTCGCTCTGGTTTAACAGGCCTGTCAGCAGAGGACGGTTAGCTTAACTTATGAAAATCAAGAGAATGCCTTCATGTTGCTTCATATATCATAATGAACAATAACTTGACAGGAGAAACAAGCCGTGATTAAGAAAGGATTGCTTTTTGGGCACGCCAATAATGAAGTACGAAGGAAATCGAAGACTTGCTGCTCACAGATATTAGCACAAATCCAGATGTCTCGGAATTATTTTTTCAACCACAACAGATAATTCTTGAATGATGTGCCTAACAGGGACAACTCCCGCATCCAAAGGAAGCCATCTATTAAATTAACAAGCATATTTCCAATTCCTTCAAAACAGAACAAAGTTTAATCAGATCTTCAAAGCCAGAACAGAAACGTTAAATGTCTTTCCGAAGTGATTTCTGCCAAGGTGATCTGACAAAAGCACGTGACGTAGCTCAGAACCTCCGCCACAAGCTGAAGAGCAGATTCTGACGTTCACTTTCATTCTCACCTCCTCAAGCGAGATGCAAAGACTAAATTCACGCCTGTGCGGAGCTACAAGCGGGAGGCTGATGCGGCACACGTGCCCCAGAGAACTTAAAGTTCACCCCAGATCATGCGCCTTCCCTGTGGATGCTCAGATTTAGGCTGAGTCGCTGACGCCTGCGATTTTCCTGCAGGCCCTATCATGAAGCTTCTAATCAGCATTTTCTTAGGCAGAACGGCCTCTGAGTTTATGTCAGAGTCCAATGACACTGTAAGTCTTTTTTATCGCACTGAGCTGTGGACACCGGGCTGGGGAGCGACACGGCTGCGGCGATGGAGCCACGGGCAGGGCACTCGTGTCCCACGTGGCGGGTGGGAGGTTCCGACTGCAACCCCCCCACCCAGGGACGGGAAGAGGAACCAGAGACCCAGCCGGTTTGCTGGCACGACAAGGCAAAGTCATTGCAGTTGCAAAGGACAGGAGGGCGCTTCTCTGGCCCGTCAAACCCAAACCTTAATTTTCCCTATAAGAAATCTGTTATTTGACCTCTCGCAGAGCTGCTCCCCCTCCCGGGCAAACCATGCTGCTGGCGTGGAAACTAGTGTAATCAACACCAAGTCCTTTACAGAGGAGTGATGGAAACTGTTGGGTTTTCTCCGCTGTGTGTGATGGTTTGCAGCAAAGGGGTCTGGGGCTGTCTGAGGGACCACCCAACTCTGCCTCAGGCCCTGAGTTGGGCTGGCAGCGTGAAGAGCAGCCTGTCTGCTAAAGGACAGCCTGGGACACGCACACGGGTAACACACGCACGCGGGGAGAAGGGACACGGCGCGGGGAGTCGCTCGCACAGGCAGCCAAGCAGCAGGGTCTCAGGGGCTCATCCTGAACAGGTCACCCCATGGTGGGTCTCCTCTCCAGGTAGGACACAGCTCCACACCAGCTGAGACCCTCACCGGCGTTACTGAGCTCGGAGAGCCGTGGCATGCCTTGTGTAGGGTAGTGTCATCTAGACCCGGACGGAGCACATCATCACCAGTCATCAAAAGTAATTATTCAAGGATGCCCGAGGCGATAACAATGGATTTAAATACAAAACAGCAAGCTGGGTTAGAGTCTGTGTAACTTAGTTTGTCATTTCCTTCAGCTCTTCTCTTTAAAAATGGATTTTTGTGCTCATGAGAGTTCTCAGGCTGCCTGCTCAGGAGCCTGATGCTTGGCTATGCTCAGATTAAGGTCAGCGGAGGCTCCAGCACAGCCTTCCCTTCCCCAGACCCTTTGGAAATCCACATGTGGGAAATCCCACCATGCTGGGATGGATGGGAAATCCCTTCATCCTGGTTGGTGTTACCAGGGCCACATCCAGTGGCGTCCCCAGCACGCACAAAAAGGCAGCGCAGCACTGTGGGAGCCAAAAGGCAGCCAGGGAGCCCGGCCCCCCTCTCTGCCAGACCCCACTGGACTCAAGCTCAGCAGAGGCAAACCCCAGTTCTTTGCTTCGCAGCGTTTCTGAGCTCTCTCCTTCCCTCCCAAAGGCTGCCGGCAGGACAGAGGGGATGATCAAGCCTTGGAGGTACTAAAAGCTCCAAAGTGATTAATTGCTTTTCTCCCATGGTGGATAGCTACCCCTGATCAGGCTGTCCTCACACTGAGGGAGGGTCGGCTGGAGAGACCCATGCTGGAGGATTGCATAAAACTATTTGGGACTCAAAAAATAAAAAACAAATCACCTCCTGATTAACAGGATGATCATGTTTTTCTGCAGATAATTCCTTGCCACAGGATGGCCTAGAGCCCTTTTCCAGGAGAGGTAGCAACACCACCACAAAATCCTCCCCAGCCACGAAGCCTGTCCCTCCTTCCTCTTCCCCCTCTCTTCTGCAGTCCCCTGACTACAGCTTCAGTCATTAGCTAGCGAATTAGTCCTGGATGCAATCTGCGGCAGTGCTTATTTAGGCCTGCAGGCAATTCCCTCACCTTTTAAATGGTACTGGGGGAGTGCTTGGAATTATTTTTTTTTTAAGAAAACAATTTCAGTTAATTTAATTATAGCTGGGATTTAATGTTTAAAAGCCATCAGCTTAATAAGTACCAGGGATCTGTATCATTGTTATCAGCATCTTTGAAAACTGCTGAACAATGCCTTTGCCATTTAGGGGATGCGGAGATGGAAGTGAGAGAGAGCTCCATGCAGCTCCTTTCCTTCCCAGCCCCAGAGGCACTCCCAGAGTCTCGAGCCCACGTTCCTCCATCCCTCAGGCTGGCTCCTACACCGCTGGCGGGGACTCGGCCCCGTGCTACAGGTACATTTGCACCCACCAGCCCCTATGTGCCCGTTCAATGCTCAGACTAACATCGTGTCTCTAAACGTCAGACAAACCCAGCGACATTTCAATTAATTTTGAGTCAAAGGTGTCCCAAACTACCACGTTTGGCTGCGTTTGGGAGCGAAGGCAGCGTGTGCCCAGGGAGCACCCTGCGTGTGCCCACAGCAGCTGGCATCACCCCACGCAAAAATCCCTCCAAACGCTGTACCCGACGTTCAGACCGTCACTGGTGTGGGACGTACCGTCCCTCGCGTTTCCGTGGATCGGTGTTAGCTCTCTCCTACCAGCGCTTACGGGGCGTTTGGTTCTCACATCTCCACTTGCTTTGCTGAGCTCTTTTTCCATGGGAAAAATGGGTCTGATTCTTGTTGACACCGAAGTAATGAATGCACAACTCCTTACTGGCCAAAGCAGTTTGGAAACGACCTTCAAGCCCTTTCAGGAATAAGTTTAAGCTCTTCCAGAACTAGATTGCCTCCCCCAAAACACACACACACACAAGTACTCCTACTTGCTGGTCAGAGGGTTCTCCTCCTGCCTTGTCATGGTGTATATCACTGCACGAGGTGCAAGGCAGAACAGAGTTTGTCTTTCGAGTCTAGAAAGAGCCTCAGTGCAGAAATGACTCTGCTGAGAATAACAAATTATCATCTTATCTCCACTGATGCTGCATTTTATTGCTTCTTAATATTTTTTCTGGGCTGGCCATGGCCTTTTATCATCTCTCCTGCACTTGATCACAACTTTATGGCCTGCTTTTCCCTCCCCGTTTCCCCCCCTCCCCATCTTACTGGTCTCTATTTCTCTCTTCCAAACAATGGCTTTTTGCAGCCACCTCATCTAGTGTAGCTGCTGATATTCCTCAAGGTTCAGTTGCTTTCTGCATTGTTATTTGCAATTTATCTGATTCCAAAACCTGACATTATTCTTTGCTGTGATATACAGTTGCCTGGCTATTGCCAACCATGTGCAAGCATATTATTCTGCACTGACAAATTTTATTTATTTATTTAGCCGCCCTCCCAAGTTTAGAGCAGCATTCACTGAATTACGGATTTTGATGTCTGCAAATCATAAACCCATCACGCAGATAAGACAGAATTCATTACTGCAAGCCCTGCCATTACATGGAAGAATTTAGGTCAGACTCCTTTGTCCTTGGACAGCATCCCTGGATATCAAATTCAGCGTTATCTTCCTTTTATACAAGTTCTCTTTGGACCCCAAAGAACCAGTGACACCACTAACTTTATACTGGAAACCTTTAGACCCACCAACTTGTTTATAAGGAGCAAAACTTTGGCCTGCAGGGAACACGAAAGCGGAGGCTTACCCTGCAGCCGTAGCGCACGCACAGGAGGTCACTGCCTGCCACCGCGGCGGGGGAGAGGCAGCGAGGACAAAGGGCAGTCAGAAAGGGACTTACGCTGCCGGCCAGGCCTTTGGGCACCTTCCTCGCAGTTAACAATGAAGAAAAACCTCACCAAACCAAGGGATTTCGAGCAAGAATTGACCTGATAACCAAATGAGATAAAACTCCTTCCTGTCCTCTGCACTGGGGAAACAGCCACTTGCTCCTTACGCCCTTGTCAGGTGGAGCTTTTTGCAAGAGCCTCTCCAAATTACCGGCTAATGGTATTTTCTCTGTGTATTTTTCACCCCTATTTTCCCCTTAAAATGTCTGTTAAGTTAAACAACAAGCGCACACGCTGGAGATACTATCAGAGCTTTCATCTGCTGATGCGCAGATAGGGAGGCTGCGGCGCAGAGGCAGCCAGTGAACGCAGGTCACAGATACAGTCACCGAGGACACCCTGGCACAGTATTATCAGTAAACAGGAACGCTGTAGCTTCGCTTCCCTGGGCCTTCATTCCCTGCCAGCAAGATCCTGGATTCAGAAAAGGATTAAAGAGTACAAATGGAAACATAAGGCTTTGGCGTTGCCCTGCCCCACTCCAAGCACTTAACTGAGGTTTCCAGGCTAGAGCCCCAGTGGGTAATAGCTGCGGACTCATCAGGAGGACACCTCGGGAGCTGTTTGGCTACGGATGGGCTGAATTCCCTTCTGGAAGTGCCTCCCTATTTCTCTTACAGGCAACTCTGCTCCCAGATCAGCTGCTTCAGGTAAGAGCCTCTGACGAAGCAGGGAAATCCCACGGCAGGATGCGTGGTGGGGGTCCCATCCCACAGGTTCACACCCTCCCTCACACGGATTCCCAGGGCGGTGCAGTCTCCGCGTGACGCACGCTCAGCGAGTGCCCCGTGCTGGGACCTTGGGCCACCCGCTTCACCTCAGCCCTCCAACTTCCCTGCCACAACACAGCGGCGACGACGATGACCTTCCCGCCGGCCGTGCCCCAGCTGCCTCGGCGGCAGCTCCGTGGGGCAGCGGCTGTCGCTGGCTCCGTGCGATGGGACACGGTCCCGTCCAGAGCTCCGGTGCACCAGCGCTCTAGTCGTATAATGACTTGGCGGAGAGCGGGAACGCATTTCTCTTTATGCAGAGCCCCTAGATACTGATCAGCAACAATAGGTTTTATATAGACAAGAGAGACAGCAGGGAATATCTGTAAGGGTAACTCCTCCTGATAAGCGGCAAAGCAATATCCCTCCCCTTGGCATTCTTCACCGAGCTAAGGCAAGTTTGGACAAAACCAGCTCCCATTGATCGACCGTATGAGAGGTTTGCTGGATTATTGACAAAGTGCTCTGTAATCATTCTGCTGTAACAAGAAAGGCAACAAGACGGGCCTGAGGAACGGGGAACAGATCAGATGTTTGTCACATATTAAAGACCCAATCACCAGAGTTGCACGCCCGATTAAAAGCAATAAAGGGAAGCAGGCAGGCTCCGCGCTTGCCCGCTGTCAGCTCGCGTTTGCGTGAGGGCCGTGGCCGTTCCCATCAAAGATGTGACGGTTTTGCTCTGCTGCCAGCTCCAGGAACTTACAGGGAAGAGATTCGGTTTCCTTAGGAGCCTTCCCTTGGCGGGCCTGGTTTGAGTGAGCTCTGGCGTCCTGTTAGAGGGGACTTTATTCCCGCTGTGATGGGACTACCAGTTAGGCAGGCAAAATCCATCTGCATTTCAGGTTGACCAGATGTTGCGTATCAGCATTTCACTGAGCCCTAGATCTTGGTAGAACTATTAGTTTAGGTGAACTGTGACAACACAGCCTCCAGCTCAAAAGGCTTGGAGAGAAGGCAGAGTAAGCTTGCATTTCCCTATAAAATATTGCGTCAATATATCCACAGTAACCTGCTCGTATGCAGAAGCCATATAAGCTATGGAGGAGACAGAACAGAGACCAGTATCGCGCCTCTGAAAACAGCAAACTATTGACATCGGTTCTGCAACACCAGCAGAGTGAAGAGTGTGCTCGCCGCTAAAGGACCATCATTCTGCACGTCTGACAGTTCTCCCAAGCATACAACTTTAAGACATGTCATGGAGAAATCCCCTTAACGTGCAAGATGTGCAATCTTAATCTTACACAGACTCACAAAAAGCCATCATATGGTAATAACTTCAGCTTCCAGCTTGTGTTATAGTTGAACTGGTGACCTTGAGAAGAAAGACATTATTGAACCCTTGGGCTACTTAGTCATATATTAATAACAGATTTGTCGCTTCATGTCCAGCGCGGTTGTGCGTATGTACTGTTAAACAGCCAGGGAATTCTGTCCCAGGGAAACCCGCATTGCAGTGATGAAGCAACTCCCTTGATTTGGATGTCGTCTTTAGTTAGAAGTCAAAGAACGACACAAATTAAGATTATTATCAAGTACTATTGAACACGAGGCAAGGAAAATAAAGTGTAACGCGCCTGCTTAGTAAAGAAAACGGCGAGAGAATTTGGCAGTAGTGCTGTAGTTTCCTTGGGCTATATCACAGCTTTTACTCGTTACAACCTTCCGCAGGGAAATTTGAAGACTAAAGGCTCTATTTGCAAGAACAACTTCAAGCAGGGAGGTCACACTCTTTCTGTACACTTTTCAAGTGAAAATCCCATTCTGGATTCACTAAGATGAGCCCATGTCACGCTAGAAGAGTCGTTAGCGGGTTACAGTAAGCACAGCAGGAAATGCAAGAGAAGCGAGTAGGGAAAGCACATCAATTTATACCAGCTAAAGATCTGGCTTAAAAATTAAGTAGTAAGATTGCAATTAGAAATCCTCTCTATTTTTCTCTAGTCATTATAATAGAACATGCTTTTTTTTTGCGAAGGCAAGTTGAGCTGGCTCTGAAACCGCTAGGTAAGCCCATTCTGCCACTCACATACAACCCACACGCGGAATTCTTGGTGCAAGATGCAAAGCGATGTAAGAGCAAGCAGATACATGAACTTGAGCAACTCCTTATATAAGCACTTACAAGACACCCCTTTTTTTTAAATGCACAGAACCTGGAGAAGAACTAAAATACCTTTCTTGAAGGATGGAATGTATTTTTATATCGTGTCCCGCATCCAAGCCTTCAGAGGCAATCCATTGAGAGACCTTCGCTGTTGGAAACAGGCAAGCTTCTGGGTGAGACAGAGGCGGTCGGGTAGCCCTGACAACTCGGGCTGGGATGCTCGGAGCGGGATGGGAATAGGGCACGTAAGGCTGCGCGAGGGAGCGGGAATCAGCCTGAGACCAGGATGGAGCGATGCACGGGCAGCCGGGAGGGCGGCAGAACATCGATGACTCCCAGGGACCACGTAACCACTTTATGTACTCTGGTTTACAGAAGCAAGTGGCTTGTCGCTAATTTGCATTTCTTATGACAGCCGTCTTGCAGAAAATGTACTTAAAGCAAAGCCAAGCCAGCAGACACAGTTACTTCCCTCGGTTAAGAACAATTTCACTTAACTGCTCCATGTGTATAAATTCAGAGCAGAGCGAGACCTGCACGGGATGGGGAAGAACAGTCTTTCAAGAGTCTCGGAAGCCAGCTAATTGGTCTCTAACCTAAATCATAAAAAGACCTGTAATTATACTGCTCAGAATTAACACAGAGGGCTTCTAAAAAAGTCCATTTTTTAAGTGAATTTATACTGTTATAAGACCTGTCGCTTCTGAGTAATAAAAACAGAGATGTTACGCTAAGCTTCGTGTTATCCTGTTTGCTCAGATGGTGCTTATGCCAGCTGTATCCAGCAGAAAAGCAGTTTTCAATTTATTTTTATAGCTCCTCTCTAAAAGCATTCCATTACAGGAATATTACACTGTATGAAGTTTCAAACCACCATCGGCAGTTTATTTGCTTGTTTTGCTGGAATGGATGAAACACTTTTTCACAGTAACTGTTATTACAACTTCATGCATGCAACGTTGCATTTAAGGGTCAACGCCTGCTTGCTCAGTGCACCCCGCTTTTTCTCCCACAAGGGGTTTAGGCTCTGCTTCATGAAATAAAGTGGGTTAAAACGTTACTTTTGGTTTTAGCAGGTCGCTCACAGGGGCGCTTTCAGCAAGTTGTTTTATGACTAAGATTCCTCAGATAGAAAAAAAGAAAGAAGGTCTAGCACAGAGCTGTATTCATTGACCAGCAAAATATTCTGACCAAAGTGAATTTTTGTTGTGCTTTTTAAACCCCTATTTTCACGGAAGTATTGAAAAAGTTTCACTTCAACTGAAGCTCTGAATTTGCCGAAATCAGGTCAGAACCTCGTGCAAGAAGCCTCGTGTCATCGCTTGGGCTAGATCCATCTCGGGGGGTAGCACTGAGTGAAGCCTCACTGATTTCAGTGGTTGGATCTTTAATTCCTCAGCTTGTGAAGTGCTGAGCAAAGAAATTAGATGATCAGATAATTGTCTTTGTCTTGCTATTCAACAAAGCAGCTCCTCTGTGACCTAACTGTGTCTCATGGTCTTACTTCCAAGGGGGGTGTGGTGCAGCTGGTGAACAAAACCACGTATTTTAACTGATTATTTTACAACATCTGAGCCTTAAATAAACGTGCAAACTTGGACAGACGGTATTACAAAGCTGTATTTTTAACCCAATTTACAAGATGTCACTGGAATACCTAACCTGGTCAAGTACAATATATCCAACTATTAAACTTGGAGCCAAAGAAAATATATTTTAAAATTGCCTTTTTAATGCACATACTGGGATTATTTTTCAAGCTATTAGGTGAAGCACAGAATCAGAGCTAGCATACTGTCCTGACCAAACTGGAAAGTTACACTAAGAGTAATTACTACCCAATAAAGAAATAGAAAAATATATAGCCAGGCCCTCCTTTCCAAGTCTTTAAATTCCTCCATGAACTAATCTTTTCCCTTTGGTGTTGGAAGCAACAATTTGATATTTTATTGCTTTTAGGGTCAGAAATTGACTCACTATATTATCAACCCAAGAGGAAAAATTGGAAGAAAAGATTTGTGTCTTCTTTGGACAGTAAAGCCAACAAATCTCTTCCACTGCTTGGTTAGAAAATACAATTAAGTGGACTGTAGCGGACTCTCTTGAAAGAAAATTGTCTGGATTGAGATGTGAATAGCCTAAAAGCCAAACGTGTGAAAAATCAATCCTTCCGAGCCCTCTGGGGTATGACTGTTTGGGAAAAAGTTTGCTCTGATTTTCCTGTATTCTCTGTGTGTGTATATATATATGTGCGTGTGTGTGTGTGCGCGTGTGTGTGTAGTTCTTAAAGCAATCAATATAAGTCCCTGAAATGAAAAATTGAAGCTATCAAAGCCTGGAACATCTCATAGATGAGGAGGGTTTGCACAGGTTTTCTAGGCTTGCTGTCAGATCTAATCCTGAGAGTCCTTAGCCTGACAAATAGTGGCTGCGATATAGACTAAAGGTGGGCTGAGCTTGCCTCCCTGCCCTGCGCCACACTCCCCCACGAGGTGCGTCCCCTCCTAGGGCGAGGGACCTTCACGGCAAAGCCTCAGGATGCAGGGGGGCTGTGGGTGCCCCTCGCTCAGAGCCACAGCCACCCCCGAGGGCCACTTGGGTGGGGGGAGCTTGCGAGCACCCCCAGCTGTGGCTGCAGGCAGGTTAGATACCAGGAAGCCAGAGTCACTGAAATTATCTAAAGATGGTGGGGTTGGCAAGCTTCTTTATAGATGAAGGATATAAAGTTAGTAAAAAAAAAAAAAAAGGATCTCATGGATCCTGGACGGCACAGACCGGCACGCAGAGAGGACGAGGCTCCACGGGTGAAATCCCAACCCCAACAGGCACCCTGATGCCACTGATGCCAAGACTGCACTCTTGCATTCCATTTCATTTCTCTGCTCTACTGGCGAGCGCCTAGCGCAATCAGCATCAGGATCTAGCCGCTAGACATTGCTCTAACGCAAATAATAAATAAGGATAATGGTGATGAATGTCAAGAATCCTGTCCTCAGGCTCTCACCTTCAGAAGTGGCAGACCCAGTAATCTCTCTATTATGAGCTTGGACCTTTCATAGTCAGACTGCACTTACGGCTGTGCTGCTTCAGCCATATCCCATTTTATGAATCATCAGTTAAATATATGTAAAAATCAATTACATTATAACAGTGTGCCCTGCATCTTAACTGATGCCATCTTTCATCTTCCTAATGATCCAGAAGATCTAGAAATAATTAAAAGTCACTCTTGAGGGTCCAACCTTGCCTTTCATTTTTTCTTTTATGAAAGAGGAATCTCATCCTCCACTAAAATATGATGTTCTGAACCAGGGCAGCGGTGGTTTAATGATGGGATTATTGCCAGGGGAAACAGAGTCAGCACCTCAGCAGGACAGTCTGCCTTGATTCATCTACTCACTCCATTGAATCCTGAGGACCAGGGGCTTCACTGGGAGCAGGCAGGGCATTCCAGAAAACGCAGACCAATGTACATTAACGGGAATTGTCGGACTGGTTTGAAGGAAGTTATATCATGTAGAAAGCGTAACGCAGAATGAATGAGGGACAACCACATTTCAGAGGATTGCTTTTTCCCAGGTTGTTCTCTGGTCTCACAGCAAAAAGAAAAAAATCATAGACAGCTCATCTGGGTCTTGCCCTGGTCTTCCAAGCAGCAATGCAGCACCTCACCCAGGCGTAGCTGCGTAGTGGGAACTAGCACATGAAGTACTTGGGACACCTGCATGGACAGGGCTGGTGGCAGAGACACAAGAATCCTCCTGGAAACTGCAAGTCATATTTAAAACGAGTATAGCGTAAGGAAGAAACAGGGTAAAGGAGACAAGCGTGGACCAGACAGATGTCCCTCTGTTTACTTCCCTGCTTGGCTGAAGCTTAAATCAGACTTTTTTCACATTATTTCATGTCACAATTGATAATACCATCTTTCTAATAAAAGCAGTGACTGAAGACAGTGATTTTACCCTGCTGTGTGACCCACAAGCTGCTCTCACGAGCAGACAGGTCTGTGCAGAGGAGAACATGTTCCCCCAAGGATCCAGCTAGAGCCTCATTTGAGCATCTTCCCAAATACCAGTGGGCTTAAGTCACCCAGATCCCAGCAACGCATCTTTCCCACGCAGGTACCTAGAGACTAACCCAGCAGCACCTTCCCCATAAGTTCCAGGAGGAAACTCCAGCTCCTGTTGATATCAAATGAGGCCAAGGAAGCTCAGCACTTCACGCTAGTGCTGCAGAGGATTCAACCCTCGGTTTGCATAACACAGATTAAATCTGACGGGAAACCGGCCTCTGAGTCTACTCAAGAACAGCAACACACTGAAGTTAACCAGCACACAGGTAACAGGGTCTGCCAACCTAGTGCCAAATTTCCGTTTATGCCTGATATGCTTCCCTCTTCTCCCGTGGTTTCCATGAGACTACACTGATCCAAGAGCAAAGCACGTGTTATATTCAGGCTGCACAAGTGATACTTAAGTTTTTGGGTTACATCATGGTGCTGTTACCCGCTAGACAGAACTGAAGACCGAAAGATTGAACAGAATGGCTCCTCCAAGCCTATTTTCCTGTTGCTTGGATAATAAATATAGTCATGAAGAAGAAAGGACACATACAAATAGCTGGTATCAAAGAGCTGCTCTTTAATGCCAGCCAATAATGTCATGGTCCTCAGTCTTCCTAAATTTAAATGATTAGCAATGACCAAGCTCTGCTCTCTCTCGATGCATCACTTAACCTCGTAATAAGAAAATCTATCCCATTCTTGGTCTTAGATTGATGATGTCACATTAAACTTGTTTTTTTCCCACCAGACAGAGCAATCACATTGGAGTGAGCCAGTCCCGAGCACAGCTGCCATGTGCCCATCACGGGTGTGATTAATACAATCGATTCCATTGCTAAGCCAGCAGTGCGTCTCAGAGCCTCTGATGTTTAGGACACATTAAGATGTCACAAATGGATTTTTTTTTTGAAAAGAATCATTTAATTCATCTCTTTAATGTTATAACTTCTTGCAGCTTTTTTTTTTTTTTAAATTTAAATAAAAGCAATTACAAAGTTTTCTCTCCAGGAAGAAACTTTTTAGTGTTGGGAGCTGTAACGGCGGTGTGGCTGCGCGGAGCCCTCCTCCCGCCCGTGCAGCCAGGCGTCGCTTGGCCCACGGGCATGGCTGTGCCCTCCCAGTAGGTTCTGGGCTGTACTTTGTGCAGCCTCTTTGATGTTTATTCCTTTAGTTTAGTACCTGGTGCTATTAGCTGTGTCTGATATTTTCAACAAGATTATTTTGATTTTTCACATTTCCGTTGGTAAATGCAGCTGCTGCTGTGCCAATTTCCCTTCCTTACTACACACTAAGACTGTATTTACCATACGCCTTTCTTTCCCTGTAGTGATTTATACTTTCCTGCCAAAAGATGTAAATTGACTCAATTCTTTTACTTCTTTGTCTTTCTAAAGTGATGTTTGAATTGGGAGCTGCTGGAGTCCTCATTAAATTTGCTTTTCATTTTGTAGCAGGTTATTAAGGGACTGTTTGTGGAGCCTATGAAATATCCATCCCCAGAGGTCTTTAAGTGTTGCTTAGACAAAGATTTGTCAGAAACATTTACTGGGATTTGGTCCTGCTTAGGACAAGCAGGCAGATTGCTCAGGGCTCCCTCCAGCCCCGTTTCTGCCTCCGGATGAGCATCCCACCGGAGCCCAGCCAGTGGCTTCTGTACGACCGACTGTCCCTTGGAAGGGACAGATTACCAGCCAATCTACGTCTTCTGTTGTATTTCCAACAAAGGACGTGTTGCCCTTAAAAATCTTAAGGCTGTACTCTGACTTTTTGGAGCAAGTGAAAAACTATAATATCCGCCCCCCAGCAATGCCAGAATTTCACCGGTATCATGAATCCCTCCCCGCTTCTGCCCAGGCACTTGTTTGCTTTTATGAAACATGCATTTGTTAAATTACAAGCGGTCTGAACGCTCATTTATTTTACCTGCTGCCAGGCAGCAGAGCCTAGAGATGCTCTGAGGCTGGTGAATGCCAAGAGAGGGGCCCCTTCTGCCCAGCAGCACCCTCCTCCCGCCACGAGGTGCCCACACCGGGATGCCGGGCCAGCCGCTGGAGCCTCCCCCAGCAGCGAGGGTCAAAGCAAAACCCAGCAGCTGGATGAACCGAAGCAGAGCACAAAGTCTTCCTGCTCAGATGAAAGAAAAACGTCCTGCTGGAAGGTCCTCCTCTCTGTTTGACCGCCAAACATTGTTTTGGAAACGCAACATAGCTTTGCTTCAGAAGATAAATATTTTAAATTGTTACCAGGTATAAAAGCCTGGGAACTGCTTGGAGTGACAGCAGGAGAAACAGCAATTTGCACAAATTACTCCCTCCAGTGCAACTCCTTCCAGAGAGGGTTTCAGCTCGTGGCGCAACGCCTCTGCTCATACCCAGGATCAATCGCTTACCCTGCAGTAACCTGGGAGGTTTTGTTCACAAATGTAAAACTCCATTTGGGGCAATTCTAACAGCAGACGTTTGTTATGCGGTAGGATCAGCTTAACTGCGCTAAGTTTTGCTCCCTCCTTCAGTGTAAGCCTGATTCTCTTGAATTTTGGCTTAGATCTGGAGAGCGTTTCTAGCAGATTGGTTTCTACAGAAAACATTTCCAAGGAATTGCTCACGACAGAAATGCGCTGCCACGTTGCAGACAGAGAGGTGAATATTAGAAGGGAGAAAGGTTATTGTTCCTACAATATTTGCCCATAAATCTGTCTGTACGGACTGATGCCACTCTGACTTATCGGGAAGGCTGTGCTGCCAAACGCGATAGATTTTCGTTGGTGCGGCTGTACCCCGAGTTTGTCAACAGCCTGACTTTTCTACAGGGTTGTTGCAATGCCGTAGCACAGGGATATGTACATTTATAGGTTTGTTTCTTTTATCTTTTTATTCACCCTCTGATAAAAGCCAAAGAAATGGCTTTTTTTTCTTTTTTAAAAAGCCATCTGGGTTATAAAGCCTGACTTCAAATCAGTAGTGACCTTTTGTTCAACAGCTAGCAATGTAAAAACACATAAAAATGTCTATTTAGATATTGGTGGGGAAAAAGAAGTTCATTGATTTTCTTAGTCTGCTAAGGTCCCAGGGTTTTTAAGAGGCATTTGTTTCTGCAGAAGGAGACAGCGCTGAGGGTGTGGAAGGGCATTCTTTATTTCCAGAAAAAAATTAAAATTCCATTTCAAAATGGATGAGTCGTCTGCTTGATAGAGCACATGGGGTCCTCACAGAATTTCACTGGCTCAGACATCTTTAGGATATAGAAGATTTGTTAAATTCAGTGTTCCTTGTCCCATCTACCCAGAAAAAGCCTTTTTTTCTGGTGGAGATCTGTGGTTTTAACCTTTTGTTGCCAGACAGAAAGTGTCCTAGGAACAAATTTGTGGATGATTTGCATGAATATTGCTGCCAGAAAGAACCGGTCTCTTAAACATTTGCCAAGAGGTGAGAAAATTAGTATTTATTTCCAAACAACTTTTGGTCTAATTTGGACATTATTGCTCTATTGCTACCCAGTTCTCACACTTGCTGTTCTAGAGGTAACTTAATATCTGTGTCACGGCAGCTCTCGGGCCAATACCCTACTGCCCCAGGTCCCTTGTACATGAGAGAGATGATGATCTAAAATTCCTTAAAGTCAAGGCCACAAGATGGACTGAGTCAAAGAACAGAAGAAATACCCTCCTCTTGAACAGGGAGTTGAAGCACAGAGAGCTACAGCAGCTTTGCTGCCTCTTTCTAGTTGGCTTTCCCTTAGTCTCCATCCCGGACGGAGACTTTCCATTCACCCTGGCAAAATCTACAAGCTGATCTTCATGTACAAACCTGCTTTAGGGGCTCTGCTGCCCCACCGCCAGCATCAGCAAAGCCTAATAGAAGCTAACAATTAACAACCGTATTTAGACAGCCATAAATCACCCAGGGACTCGACAGTTTACGTAGAGGCATACATTTCTCATTGCATATTTGTTTATTTCCCCAAGTGTTCTCAGTTCAGCTGGTTTGCCAACGCCAGGATAATTTATTGAGAGCTCAGCAAATAAATCTAGATTTAAATCTGTCAAAGGCAACCTCTGAAACAGAGGAGCTCTATGGAGTAAGCTGCAGGATGCCAAGGGCTCTCCGGTCACAACAGCGCCTCACCGCCAGGCTGGACCCACTGCAGCACCCACGGAGAGGGGAGCTTGCAAAATGCACCCCTGCTGCCTTCTAGAAGTCCTGGGGCTTCGGAGAACCAAGATAAACACTGGAGACTTGTACACGTTGGTTAAGGGGCACCGTACTGGAGAAGGAAACGGGTATCTCCAGCTTCTGCAGGAGGGTCGTTTGGAGAACCAAGCTGTAGGCTAAGCTAGAAATACTGCTTCAGGCTACGGAGGAACCAGCCCAGTGTTTCTCTGTTTGAACAGGGTGTTCGATGGCTACCGAGCAGCTCCACTGCCTGGAACACGCGCTAGCAAAGTACTCAATTTATACCTTCTTTCAACAACTGCAAAACTCAGAAGAGACACAAAGAGGCTCAGTTTCAGCAGGCAACTCAAGTTTCAAGGAGATGTGTCTGTAAGTGCTGCAAGTTCTCATCGCTGTACAGATGAAAGCAGCCACTGCAGCAGATTTTTTTTTCTTATTAAATGCATTAACTAAAAGCTTAGATAAGAACAGCCTCAGTTTAGCATGAATTCAGAATTTGAATCAAATCCAAACTTTGCATTTGATCCCCATCACTCTAATGCACTTCAGATTTAGGCTAGGCAGAGCAAATTAGGGTGCAGGTATTTAATGCCCAAAAAGGGACACATCACTGGAGCGAGCACACACTCCGTTGGAAACATTTGCAGGGGTGACATTTGCAGGGGTAAGATGAGGGAGTCTTAAAGGAATGAAAATACAGAGCACAGAAAAAATAGGAAAAGAAATAAAAAAAGACCAAGAAAATATTTCATCATTTGTTCTGCTCTTGTACACTGTATTGCGCCCGGAAGAAATATATCGTGTCCAAGACATTGCAAACAAATGCCCTGCAGGAGAGCAGGGAGCGCTTAGCAAGGTTGGCGGGATGAAGGGATGCCTTTTTTAGGATGAGTAGACTGGGGCTCCTGCGCCACTTTGAATCAGGAGGTAGTATCTATATTCAGCAAAAGACCTCCTGCATTTCCAAATTGTATAACCCCAGCTCACCTCTGGTTTGAACTCCTCCATCTTCTCATCTGAGCTGATACAATGAATTGGCATTAATGCCAGAAACAGGGGGGAAATCCCAGCGGAGTGACCTGAACTGCATTACAAAGGTGGGAGGATAAGAACCTCTTTGAGGAAGAAGATTAATTAAATATGATAGCTACACCATTGCCCATCTGAGCAAATCCTACATTCCATGGGAACATGCTGCAAAATACTCTCAAAGGTTTTCTCTTTCTATGCAGAGATCCCGTTTATTTTAAGCATTCTTTATGAAAATACCTCTGGCCAGGATTTCTGTGTGGGTTTGGTAGGTGGTCAGATGGCAAATGCTCTGGATCAAGTCTTACCTGGTGTGAATCGACACATCTTTGTGCATTTTCATCCACTGCAGGGATTTCACCAAGCCCTAGGCCAGTTCTTTGTCTTTTCCCTAGTTGGGCTGGAGCTCAGGCTTATGCCTACATGCAGGGCATGGCATTCACTGCTTTTTACATGATCTCAGAGCTGATGTCATTTAGCTCGATCTATTTTGGAGCTATTAGATCTGGCTGTTGTGATGGCTGGCTATGACACTGCAAACCTCTCAGATAAACACAAGACAGAAGGCATACAACCCTTGTTGTAAGCATTTCCTGATGGCAAGAATCCTCTCCCTGGTATCTGACTCACGTTAACCCACACAGGACTTCCCTTACTGGGGCTCAGGGTTGTAGAAAGGTGATATATTAGAAATCTCACCACTTAACACACCAAAACCACTGGAGGCAAATGGGACCTCTCTCAGCTTCACTCATGAAGGGTAAACTTCTCACAGCTGTAGCTTAGGAGCCCAGGTTTGCCTCTGCTTTTCAATAAGTACCTTCCAGAAAACTTTACCCATAAACTTGAACACCCTCAGGTACCAATTGGGCATCACTGGTAACACAACCCAATTTGTCCCTTCTTGGAAGAGTAAAAAACTTGTTTCTTTTCAGGTGAACTATCAAATCCTGGTGGTTTCAGTCACCCACATACATTTTCTTCACTGAGATGAGAAAAGACAAGCAGCTCTGGGAAAGCAGTTGCTTGAAATGATCCAGTGTTTCTTCTAACTTGGATTTAACACACTCCTGCTTTCTCTGAACTTATAAAAAGAATATGGCACTGAAACTACAGCAGATCTATCACTCATGTTTTCTAACAAAGTAAGTGAATTTTGCCCCAGACATTTCTTGAAAACCTGCATTTCCTAGACAAGCTCAGTTTAAAAAAAAATAAAAATCAATACATATTAGATTAGCTGTATTTCAATTGTGACTCAGTATTTCAGACTTGGCCAGTTTTAGGCAGATTAAACGCACAGTATTGGATCCCTCCCGAGTTTAAGGGTCATGCTGTTGACCCACTGAAAGACGACGGATTACGAAATCTAAAGGGCTGGAACGCATTGCGGTTTCAAGGAGGAACTGCAATTGCAACGCCGGTTCATAGCACAGTCTGCACATTTTCTGCTTCTGAAAGCCTCGATTTATTTTTCCCAGCACAGAAGGAAGGCACACCTTCAAGCAGTGAATCTGAACACCTTCCAGGCTTATAAAGACAGCTAGAAGGAGTTATCTGGGGTGATTTTAGAAACAATAGGAATTTGAAGTGTTCCACGTTTTAGCAAGCAAAATGAATTTTCAGGTTAGTGGCTAAAGCTTAAAAGCCTCAAAGGCTGAGGGCTGCGTTCAAGATACTTCAAGGTACTTTGGTTTCTATCACCAGGTAAAAGCAGTGGGAGCTGAAACTTGTCCTGCTGGCATTCAAGGCATCAGGAAAGAGCTTGTTTCCTCCTCCACACTCACAGAACTGCTCGGGCCGGGGGGCTTCACTGCTCAGCGTGTTCAGCACCTGGGCCATACTCCGGCTCACAAGAGCCACGCACAAAATGCCGTCGTCCGTGAACGGCCACTGTCTTTTCCACCTTTAGAAAAGCAGAGCAAACGAAGGCTTTATGGAAAGGGGCAGGTTCTTAATTATTGTTATCATTTCTTTAGTGTTCACTGACAAGAACTCAGACCTCCTTTGCAGAAGAAGGTGCTGAACACAAGCCATTTTAAAAGACAGCCACTGCCTCCAAGTGCTTCAGTGAGGAGCACGGATGCTAGTGAGCTCAGCAAATTAGTTGCTAGAAGTAACAGATCAAATCGCTTTTCCTTCCAAGACCCCTTCTTCTCTCAGACTCTCCAAGAGCAAGTCTTGGTTTTCTCAGATGCACCTACTCTCTCACACGCTCTAGCAGTCTGGTTTTTTAAACCAGTGGTTCAGTCATTCACGGTTCTCCACGAATACAAACTGGTTTGATTACATTGCTAATTTATGATGTTATTCTTGCCCTGTGGTTGGATGTAACTACTGCTGGTACGAATAATTTCCCTGACAATATTTAAAATCAATTTTCCTTGAAAGTATCTAAACGCAACTTTCTAATGAAATGCCAGGCTCACAGGTTGATTACACGATGGGCTGAGCAAGAACCTGTGAACTTCATCTCAACCCAGATAATATTTCATTAATTTGTAGACGTTTTTGAGGCCAAAATAGTCTAAAATTATTTCATCTGACCTCCTATCCAACATTGGCTGTAGACTTTCATCTTCTCTCATCATTTCTTTGAGGTTATAATCTAAAACCAGAAAATTAGAAGAACACAAGAAGCAAAACTCTAGCAGATACCCTGGGGATCACAGACAGTGACTCACTTCTTGCACGACCTTCACCAAGTCATTTGTGGTCCCCACGTCTCAATTTTCCAATCTGTAAAAGGGTCCTTTCTCTCCTCTGTAAGGCACATTGAAATCTTTAAATGGATACTAACAAGTACTGCTCCTTCAAACCTCATTTGTCCTGTTACAGCCCGGTCTTCACACCCTCTGCTCCCAGCTACTACGCAAGCTCTCATCCCATGACACTCACAACAAAATTAGGCCAAGGTTCTGTTCTCCAGTGGACATGCTGTAATTAACAAATTACTCAGTAGAGGAGAACCTGGGGAGGAAAGTGGCATTATGGCATTTCTTTCTGCCAGGCTGACACAGAAAAAATTCCACTACAATGCTAATCACGCAGCACAGCTTGAAACAAACAGCAGCAACAACAACAACAAAAAAAAAAACATAAAAAACCCCAACCCTGCAACGCTCAAATACTTTACTTAAATTACTTTTAAAAAAAATGCAAGAGAGAGGCGCAGAAATATTCTAATTGCATTTCACAGCACACACCATTATGCAGAAGTATATTTAACCCAGATGCTACAGGGGTCACTCCATTCTGTAAGTATTTGCATGGAAAGGAGTTTGGTTCACCCCAAGTCAAAGGCTAACTTGGCCTCACCATGCAAATGTATTTAAATGAAATGTATCCAAAGCTGCTAGATTATATTCACAGGAAATAAAGTCCGACGGCTGCAAGTGGGTGCTTTGTACTCTTGATTGAAAATTGTTTTTGTGTGACAGTAAAGGTGCTTAAGAGAGTAAAAAAAGATCATTCAGTGAGTTAGAAAATTGCTCCAACCTCTAGACCATGTCAAACTAAATATAAAACAAATAAAATATGGCAAACAAATGAATAATTTAAAGCAGCAGCTTATATATCACATCAGAAAACACAGTTGTGGAGCCCAGCTGCCTTGTACTCACCGGCTCTCTCCATGCACGCCGACGTGGGCTTCTGTGCCGGAGCCGCTCTCCTCTCACCCCGAGCCCGCTGCAGGCACAACAGCAACGCAACCTTGCTTTCTGCTGCTGGTGTAGGCGATGGCGAGAGGCAGCAGGACGAGCGCAGCACCGCCAGCAGCCATGCCCGGAGACACGCTCGGCTCCGTTCCCGGCTACGGACCCAAGCGCTTCACCTGTGTTTTGTCCTTTCCTCACGCCTCATGGTCCATTTTTATCCTTCTTACTGCAAGAGCAAAGTCAGCCTCCAGAGCCGTTACGGAGAGCCTGGTGCTTCCCAAAAACGAGTCAGCCCTGCATCTCCTGCCAGAACCCCTATAACCACCCGGAGACCCTGGCCAGGAGAGGCTGCTCCTGCCCGACACCCCTGCTCAGAGCCTGCAGCCCTCCACTGCCCTGGGGAAAGGGGGGCTGTGCCCACAGGGTGGGGGTGTTTCAGGGCAGAGCCAGCTGATGGTCATCTGCACTCAGGGGCAGCGAGGTGCCGGGGCTCCAGCTGGGAGCAATCGGTCCTGCCAGGAGCACCTGTCCTTGCCCCCAGCTCCGTACCCACCCTCTGCCATAGGGGAACCCTTGCTTCCAACGGGGCGATGCAAGCACTAATTACATGATAGAATTGGCTCTGCCTCCTGAGCAAAAAAAGCACATGGTGATGAATGAAGCGACTGCCTTACTCCCGGCCTTTTGGGTCGCATGGGGTGACTGAAGGGTCCATGATCCATTAAGCATTCAGTCACCCTGACTGCCACCATGCTCTGCGGAGCGTGACTGCGCTCCGCTTGCTCCTATCGCCGCCATCAAGGGGGGCAGAAAATATCAGGCTGCTGTTCCCTGCACTTCGCAAGATCTGCAGGAGCCTGGTGCAGAGGGGAGGAGGAGACGACCTGCCCCGGGCTCCGCGCCTGGGGACAGCAGCATTTGCAGAGCCCGAACCCCACCGCTCTCCTCCCTGCCTTACAGCCCAAATTATCCCCTCTCTCGCTATGTGGAGCCCAGAGCCCTGGTCCACAGCAGCCCAAAAGCTTGGACTTGTATAACTTCTACTCAGTACTGAACTAGGTTAACTGAGCTGCTGTGAAAGGCTCCACACCTCATAAATTACCAGCCCTCACAAGCCATCTCATAGTATGAGAAACGCTGAAGGTAAGGAATATCTAAGATAAACAGCTAGAAATAAATACTCAGTAAAAACAAAATATAGAATAGATGGAGAAAAGATATAGAGTAAGCATAGAGAGAAGGTTAATTTTTGTCCCTTTATGCAAAGGAACATCAAAAATGAACAGAAAGAGGACAAATCGACAGGAAGAAAAGCATCATCCAGAGCTTGTTGAATGCAACAGAAAGATCCCTCTCTGCTTCAGCAGCTTTGAGCCAGACACGAAGATAAAGGAAAGACACCAGAACCTGGGATAAAAACACACGCCAGATGCCAGGTTTCTTCTGGTAGCAGGCGGGGTGATGGGTCACCGATGATGGATTGCAGAGGGGGAGCCAAGAGCGATGACAGAGGGCTCCTGGCTCGGGGCCAGGGGCTCTCAAGAATCTGGCTGAGTTTGAAGGCAAACATTCATGCAGTGACTGAGGTAACTTGTCTATGCCAGTCTGTTTATCAGGACAAAAATCCCTGAAAGAGGAAAACACAATCTCTGTTACATGCTTGTGTGTAGCATTAATAATCTGTCCAAGAAGATGACAACATTCCTGATTAGAAAAATGGAAAGAAGGAAGGTGTTTGGGTAGATTTATTCAGCTCTGTTAATCCAGACTTCCCGCGGTTTGCTGAGCACCTACTGAGTATTAAGCAATCGTTCCCAAACAGGTGGCGCCTGTGAATTAAAATGCTGCCCAAAAGGGACAGCGTAGGGGAACTGGCTGAAGATTCATGGTCTTATTGGTTAGATGCTGGAAACAATATTAATGCACATAAATATTGATCGGAGCAGACACAGGAGTCAATCTGCAGACTCCTCACGAGCTGGCACAGGGACAAGGGCTGCGGTACCTGGGGGCGAGCGCCGGCGCAGGCAGCGGCGAGAGCGGGGCAACGCAAGACCCACAGACCCGGGAGGGAGGTGGAGGTCGACGCTGAAGAAAACGTGGAAGGAAGGGCGGCAGGAATTGCCCGAACCCGGCACCTAGAGCTGAGCTGTTGCTGTAGATTATGCGTGCCGTAGAGACAAACATAAACCCCAAGAAAACAGCCAGCTAAAATTAAATGTACACCTCTAATACACTCTTCATTAGCACAAAGCCATAAGACCATCAGTTTCCGTCAAAGAAACATTAAGACAAACTGATCTCTGTTCTTATATTTATGTTCTGAAGGAAAAGAAAGCTGTCCAAAAAGCTTTTAACTTATCAAATAAAACAGCTACCAGTTTCTGACCAGCTAATATAAATAATTCTAGGTCTAAATTTCCCCACAGAAAAACCCTCATATTTTGTTTTAAGCATTTCATTTTGCAAATAGATTGTTTACTTCAATAAAAGCTAGAGAGGAAGTAAAGAGTAAAGATTAGAATGGACATTTAAATGAAGCTATAACTATTTGGCGTCCAACCTGTCCATAATAATAAGATGAGAATCTGCAGCTTCAGGAACTGTAGCATATACAGTTGCTGAGATTATGAGTCCTCATGCTTCAGGTTATGAAATGATGGAGGTCAGGAAGCAATTTTCTTGCATATATTGCTGACAAGCTAGAGACATTGCAGGAATTTTTGCATATTTTTTGAGACATCAGTTATAAGTCACTGCCAAGAAGAAGATCCCAGACAAGGTAGATATTACTTTTTATATAAATGAATTTCAAAAGAAGAGCCTGCTCCTCCAGCCCTCACTGTGACAAAAGTCCTACCACAGGACAAAACCCTGCAAACTACAAAAAAACCAGATCACTGAACTAACCAGGCGCTGATGGAGCAGCAGCTGACCTGTTTCCCATCGAGCAGAGCTCAGAAACAGGAGGTACGTGAACAACTTCAGCTTTATAAATTCAAGGCTACATACGCTCCCATCTCCTCCAGCAATTTACAGACTGAAAGCAGCTGAACGCGGTGTAAATGCGAAGCAGGCTCCTTCAGCCCGGCAGCAAACACGGCCCTGCCGACACCCGGCACGGCCTCTCTGGTGGCTCCGGTAGCCTCCAGCCTCAGGAAACGGCATCCCCGCGTCCCCATCCCCGGCCAGCTCCGCTGCGGTCGGCGGCGCTCCCCCCTCCGGACAACAGCTTTCCTTGCCGTGGTATGAGGTTGTCCACACGCGGCTGTGAGCCTTCAGTGGTTGTGCCGTAAGCTGGGCTTCGGTGGTACAGTGGTACGGCGGTACAGTGGTACGGCGGTACTGTGGTACAGTGGTACGGCGGTACAGTGGTACTGTGGTAGGGTGGTACTGTGGTAGGGTGGTACTGTGGTACTGTGGTACGGCGGTACTGTGGTACAGTGGTACGGCGGTACAGTGGTAGGGTGGTACAGCGGTACTGTGGTACAGTGGTACGGCGGTAGGGTGGTACTGTGGTACGGCGGTACTGTGGTACAGTGGTACGGCGGTACAGTGGTAGGGTGGTACAGCGGTACTGTGGTACAGTGGTACGGCGGTAGAGTGGTACTGTGGTAGGGTGGTACTGTGGTACAGTGGTATGGCGGTACTGTGGTACGGTGGTACTGTGGTACGGCGGTACAGTGGTACGGCGGTACAGCAGTTCAGTGGTACTGTGGTACGGTGGCACTGGGGTACGGCGTTACTGGGGTACGGTGGTACTGGGGTATGGTGGTACGGCGGTACAGTGGTACGGCGGTACAGCAGTACTGTGGTATGGTGGTACTGTGGTACGGCAGTACGGCGGTACGTGCCGCAGGCAGCCCCGGTGGGAGGCTGGATGACCTACGACCAGCTGGGAAGGAAAACGCTGGGGTTTATACCTGTGCGGGTGGCTGTTTCTTTTGGAACAAAACAAACCCTAACACTAGAGTGAAAAAAAGATTATACTCTTACTTTAACCGGTATTGCCTACTCCTTCTGTCCCTTGGGTACCGTTTACACCAGCACTTCCACTGGATGCTGGGACAGAGCGCGGCTGCGTGCACGCGGCCAAAAGTCCTGCCAGCATTTACCCAGCGGAGAAACCGCGATCCGGCCAGCGCGGAGAGCAGCCGGGACGGCGGCGAGGAGGGACAGGCCCCCCGGGTCCCAGCCTTCACGGAAACACGGAATTAAATTGTACCACCAAGACGGGGGGGGGGGGGGGGGGGGATATGTTTTTGCAAGAAAAGGAATAATGGTTTATAAAAATAAATCTCTCCTCAAAGTGAAGTGAGTCATCCACAGCAGCCTCTTCAACATGACAAACAGCTCATACAGCAAAACAAATAATAGATCATTCAGTCTCATTACCAAGACTGAATGTACTCTCCGAGCACTAAAAAAGCACTTATGATTTATGCCTGTAAAATCAATTGCATTTTATTGATTACCAAGATTAAAAGAAAACAATAAAAAGTTTGGTTAAACTTGGGGAACGGTTATATCTTCAAATCTGAAGTTAAACTTATCTGGAATACCACAGCTTCCAGGCTGCAGGCAAATTGATCGGGGGGAGTGTGGGCAAGTGTTTTATATGCAGAGCTGAACATTTCATATGGCTAAATCAAAGGAGTTAACTTTATTTTTGCACCCACTAAATTTATGTCAAATAAATCACAAAGTCAAACCCAAGGTCATTTAGGATAACAAGACGGCAGAAATTCACCCAGCTGCACGGAGAGAAAAAAAAAGAGATTTTTGGCAGTTTTGGTTCACATTTATAGTATTTAAGCACTTACAACCCTAATTCATAATTGTTGCCAGATGCTCTCAGTACACATAGGAAAAGACAGTCTTTGCTCCGATAAATTCATCTTCTAAAAAAAACCAGACAGTCAAAGGCTGCGCGAGCGAGAAGGATGCCTTCCCTGCCTGATAAAGGTGACTCGCTGGGAATCGCACGAAGGCTGCGCAGCGGCGGTGGGACGCAGCCCCGGCGGAGCTCCCCAGGCCACGGGAACCGTCCCCGGGCCCAAGGAACGCGCGCGGCGCCGGCGGGAAGAGCGAGCCGGGTGCCACCGCCTCTGCCGGAGCAGCTTTCTGCTGCGCCGTGCATTCATGCTGCTCCAAGGCTGCTGCTCGCTTGTTAGCTGTTAACGTGGAAAGTTTAGTACCGTACAAAAGACGTCTCAGTGATCAGCCCCTGCTATCTAAATTAAATCTCGCTGCTATAAAATTCTGGGTTTCGCACACAATTTCTGCTCCTGAAAATGGCTTCTAATGTGGAGCAGAGTCCCGTGAACGGTATGAACTACAAGGTCACAGCATTCAGCAAGTGAAAAAAATCAGCAAAACAGGGGATTAAGTATTAATTTCAGGGCAAAGTTCCATTTATTTGAGATTACTCTATGCTGTATGTATGTAATACCATGTTTCAGTAATTAAAGGCAGAATGATTTATACAGCTGCAAGATGTAGAGGAGATGATGTTACTGGGCTGGGTACAGTTGGCTGCACCAGACCAAACTAAATTGGAGCCGTTTGTCCCAGGGAGATGCTTTTTTGGCTCACCCCAGTGTCCTGGCCAAATTCCAGCACAGGCAATCTCCCTGCCCAGCCAACTCCCAGCTGCCACATCCAGGGGCTGGGGACGGCTCGCTCGGTCCCGGCCGGAGCGCGGCACTGCTGTGTGCTGCCAAAGGGTGCTGCGTCCCCTCTGCAGGGGCACCTACAGCTCTAGGTGGCTGCGACCCCGGTGGCAGAGAGGCTCTTCAGGGGTTTAGGGACCCGTAAACTTCATGCTAAATGCACGCTGGCCTCTGCAAGGCAAGTGGAGGGCATCCAAACTGTCTGCCTCTGGCCGCCTCTGTAACACTTGCCCCTTTTTATCATTACACTTTTGTCTTTGGGGGCTCCTCCGTACCCACCGAATGCCTGGACCTCAGGGGTGAAGGGCTCTGGGCTCAGTCCAGCAACCACCACGTCTTTCAGACTTGCGAGATGCCACGAGCAGTTGGGATCAGGAGCCGGGGCATCCCAGGCACGGCTGGAGGAGGAGGATGGAACATCACACCACCAGTCTCTGCTTGCTGTGGTCCCTGTTGATCTTCATGTCCACGATTGTGTGGATTGTTTCCTTTTGCTTTTTTTTACGACGCTGCTCGTCGTGTCATGATGAAGAAAATTGTTTGCGAAAGGCAGCGTGGCATCAACAGCATTTCTGGGCTGGGTGAGGGACCCTTGCAGGAACAGCTGTCAAATCCCACCCCAGCAGAGGCTGCAGGATCCGTGCGTGTACGAACAGCTGCTGCTTCACACCCTGTTGCGTTTCACTGACGGGTGAAGCAACTCCCTGTTGTACACTGTGCGAGGTACAGGGGTACGTCATGACAAGGCGTTTTATAGACGTTGCTAAATATTACATGTATACAAGGACTGTTAGAATGGAAATAAATTGCAAATAGTATTTTCACGTTTGTGCATTTTGCAAGTTCAGAAGCAGTCGATTCTATTTGCATAACATATTGGACATTTTTCACATTACATTTTGCATATAAAGTGCTTCTCAGTGCAGAATTTGATAATATTGCGGACATATTAGCCATTCAAGTAGGTACAGTTAGTGCTGATCCTTACGTAAGGCTCACTGAAGAACTAATAGGGAAAAATGCCTGATGAACTGAGCACAGGCTACTCAGCAGTGGGTAAATTATCCAATGGAAAAACGAATGATTCATTTAGAACCAAAATGATAATACATCACTTATTTAATCAAATGTGCCATCTACTGAACCAGGTACATCAACCAATGAACCCAGTGGATCCCCCAATGAGAGAGACAATCACCTGCTGGAAATGTTTGCTGTACTGGCCCAATGTGTTTAGCTCTTCGTCTTAATGTAGGAATCACAACCTCTTTTATTATCAATGCTAAAAGTTCAGCAAGACCTTAAATGCTGACTGCATCTTTATATGGATAGGAGGACTACACAAAGCTATGGTAACGGAATTAAGGAAGATCTCCGGGACATAAGGCAGCCTCAAAATATTAAACGGTACTTCCCGCAAGCGCCTGTTATTCCAAGGCTGTGGCATAACCTGCATTTCCTTTTAAAGCACTTTTGACGGTGATTATAAAGTTAAGACACTGGCTGCTGAGGACATCAGCCTGATTCCGCTTTTCCCACTAGCTGTTGACCTCAGAAACACTAAATTCTGGACCACAAGGCTTGCATACGAGTTTACCCACTGCCTTACGAAGACACAAACCACCACTGAACTCCCTGCAGTTTGACACTTTCTTAGAAACATCATTGTTTTGAATAGCACTTCTTTGCAATGTTCCTTGTAACCTGATAACGCTGCTGTACCTTCTCACCACCTCTTTTAACTTAAACAGAAGCAACCTGATGCCAAATGTCCCATGTACAGATTTCAGTTCAAAAAATGAGCTTCTAAATGTGTCTGGCTTGGGGGTAGATAATGCGCGGAGATATCTTTCCAGCTCCCTTTCGTTTACTTAGCTGCTCCACATCTCGGCATCCAAGTTGATTAACATCACCTACTGAAGTTAATTAAAGTATATAGGATGTAATAAGACTAATATGTTTGAGTTCTATCAATCACAGAATCTGGTGAGTCAATATTTGAAATTAATATATCACAGAGGGGAAAATCCTCAACGTGGATCTGAAATTAAAGGAGGAGAGAGGGATTGCATAGAGCAGGGTGCTTCGACAAGCACATCTGGGTGATAACTCGAGCGCATCGCTGCGTACGTCCTGTTCCAGCACGCTGACAGACGTGGCCCGTGCTTGGGCTCGGCTGAAAGCCTCATGCTGTACTTTTAGGATATCAAGGACTAGTCACAAAGCTGCAGCTAAGCCTGTAGCTCTGAAAGCCGAGGAAATCTGGGGGACTTGAGCCTTTGAAATTTCTTGCCAGGTGATATTTCTCAAGAAATAGCCACTTACTTCATCTCTCTCAGCAGCTGGCATCTCCCCACACACCAAAGCTCGCACCGAAAGCTGCCTGCTCATTCCCAACTCAGAGAAAAGCTCAGCAAACAGTGGCCTGTGCTTCCCATGGTGGTCCTCGGTTACCCTGAACTAAAGCCAGTGTTCCTACACCTCTGCTCAGGTTCACTGCAAACTGACTGACCATGAAAACCTCTAAGAAGGAAGGGCAGCGAGACTGTAGAGAAAGGACCAGTCCTGGCACCTAGCATCGCTTTGATTTGTACTCCACACACATCATCTATGTTTAGCATCTTTTCAAGTAGTGTGAGACGGTGGCAGCTGAGCCGCAACCCTGCTCTGGGCCAGGTAGGCTGATTAAAGCATCCCTAGTTCAGGCTAGGCAGCCCCCAGTTAAGGGCCCTGTTTAACCTGGCGCACCGGCGGGGAGGACGCCTGCAAAACCTAAAATAATTGGGAAGGAAACCAACCCAGAAAAAAGGATCCAGCATCCCCCAGCTTTACCCAGGGACAAGCCCCCACCGCACGAGCGGTAGCTCTGCAAAGTGCTCTTGCTGCTGACTGCAGACCTGTCAGAGCATGATTTAAACCAGCCGTCGAGCGTGCTGCTTCCAGTCCCCCAGCCCCGTCAAACTGCTGCTTTCCAGACACCACAGAAGAGACGGTAAAAAGGGCGAACTCCCAGGGAGCCTCCACCACGTTAATGCCAGTCCTCTGAAAGGAAAATACTAACCCCACGCAGTCAGTGGCCTGCTGCGTGTCGTGGCGCACGGCTCCAGGACCCCCGGGCGAGCTGCAAGGAGAGGCTGGGGCAGGGAAAGGCAGCCCCAGAGGAGGCTGTGGCCACCTCGACTTCTGGCTCTGCCCCAGGTTTCTTTGCCAGCAGGGAAGATGCATTTTGCTCTTTGAAGGGATGGTGACCCCGCTGCCGGCACGGCAGCGTGATACTCCAAGGCTGGCACGAGCAGCATTAACAGCGGCCGGGAGGGGAAGGAGGGAGGGAGGGAGCTTAGGAGAGGACTTTGCAAGTGCGGTGCCAGCGCGTGCCGGGCTGGAGCACACCTGCACCCGCTGTCATGTGTACATGCTGCCTTATTCCGCATAAAATATTTAAATACAATTTTATCATCCATTCAAATCATTAGCTACAAAGATCCAGACTTAATGTACAGCGAGGACACCATGCATTAATATTTATCACGCTTGATTTGTTTAAGGAAATACATCGAGCTTTTTTGGCGCAGGCAATTTCTACGGAATCAAACTGTGAAAGACATTAATCACTGTCAATGGTGTGTGTAGGGTACACACAGCCTATGGAAACGCAAGGATAAATAAATACGTCTTGTATGATGCTTGAACGGCTGGAGAGCGCTGCTGGCTGGGAAGGGGCAAGTGCCGTGGCTGTGGTGGGAATCCTGCCCCGCCAGGCACCGCTGCAGGCAATGCCCCTCGGCTTCGCCTTTTGGTGCTGCCGATGGATGCGGCCATCCAAGGCTGCCTCTCACCCGGACAGACGGCGGGACGTGCAGGGACAGCTCGTCAGCGACGCTGGCACGGAGGCGGCTGTCACCCGCCCGCGGGCGCCGATGGAGCCCGGGTCTCCCCCGCAAAGGGGGCCAAAGCCGGGTGGATTCCCTGAGGCCAGCGGGAGAAGGGCTGTACTCACCCCGCAGAGCGTGGGGCGCACCACGGAGGAGGATAAATGAAGTTATAATGTCCATTTGCAAACAGAGATGAATTGAACATGATATGATTAGGTTTGCTTCCGCTTCAGCACGCAGCACGAGGGCGATTTGAGTGGCTTTGTGCTGTAATAACTATAATCTGCTCCGGTGTCTGCCCGGCCTGCAAAGCAGAAAGTGTCACCATAATCCAAACGACCCGTTTGCACCATGTAAATGCCTTAAAGTATTTCCAGTGACTTGCCAGGAAGAAAAGAAGTGGGGGGGCTTGTTTGCACTGGTTAAAAGCTTGGGGCTTAAACCAGTCCAGAGGCAATTAGCTCCTCTGTACCTATGAATGAATTTGTGGCCGTTATTTTTTTCCTTCACAGGAGATTACCAGAAGATGCAAGGGCAGCCTGTCACACCTGGGACCTCACCGCTGCTGCGGGTTTTTGCAAAAAAGGCCGTCTGCCACCGCGCTACTGCAGGTGTGAACCAGACTGAGCATCAGGTACCCCAGAGGCGCCCAAGCTGGTGTCTTTGCAAAGAAGTTTTTCGTAAGCAGACCATCCGCAACGCAGTCATTTTAGTGTGGCTGCAACTGCAAACAAAGCTCTGTCCGTATGGATGCAGAATGGCCACTGAAATATTACGTTTGCTGTTTCCATAGCAATTTTGTAAGGGGTTAGGGGGGAATTAGAGACACTTTCATTCTTCCCTCAACATTTGTCTTTTTGTTGTGGTTTAAACGAGAGAGTGCTAGCAAGAAATAGAAAGGTTTCAAGATGTGTATGTTCACAGGGGAACTTCTTTAAAAAGAAAAACGTTAATAAAGCCATTTTAAAATTTAATCTGAGAGTTTATTTTCTCCTTTGCTGCCTTTTTCTCCCCTGGGGCTAGATTTCTTTCTTGTCCTGCAAAGGATTTAGTACGAAACCTTTTATTTTTCTGGAGCCAGCAAGAGACGGTCAGAAGTGAGGAGAGTTTAGCAATTCGGAGGTCAAAGAAATGATGGCTGCTGACCTCTTTTGTTCTCAGCCAGTGGCTTAGGAGAGAATATAAACAGATGAGGGACCTCCATCCTCTGAACGCAGCACTGCTGTATGGCTCAGATTAATTTGGATAAAAATAATTTTCACTCTCCATTCGGCTTCTAACACTTCCCGAGCTCATGGAATGAAAGGGAAATGAAAACCCCAAGCAAGGTGAGAAAGGCACTTCCCGCACATGCTGGGGCTGACCCCAGAAGGGCGTTCTGGAAATCTTATCAAAACCCCGGCGAAGGTGAGATTTCCAGCTTGGTGGTCAGGCTCAGATGAGGTCCTGATAAACAGCTGAGCGCTTGGTTCAGTGTCTGAGCCGTGTGAGACCCGGCCTGCAAACTCTGAGTCCGTTTCAACACCACCATTGGTGAACATCGGAAAGTTTCTCCTGGTCTTAAGATTTAAAATGCTGATTTGTCCCTCAGACGTGCCCAGCTGAGGTCAGGCACGCAAGCCACAACAACAAACACACAGCAAGACAATCGCGGTGACTGAGCTAAGGCAGCCTGTCCGCGCAGGGGGCAGAAAGCTCTCCCTCGGAGCCGTCGTTCCATGTCGCTCCCTCGCCGCGTGCGCCCGGGACAGCCTCCCCCTCCTCTGCACCGCAGTGATGCTGTGGCAGTTTTGGACCAGCTTTTTTGGTGGCTGCAGCTCCCTGTAACACTGATTTCTGGGTTTCAGGAAAATGTGAACTGCTGTCAGACTGAAGCATGCTCCTGCTGGTGAGCAGCCTTGTTTTATGGCTTTAGGGTACTTGTTCTGCTACCCTACACCCTCTCTGTAAATCATATTCTCAGAAAAATTCCTACTGGTTTTATGCCATAACTCATAAATTACCAAATGCTGTATTTTAGATATATTCCTCCATTTCTCTTCAAACTTTTATAGTGATGGATTAATTAATTAAATTAAATAAAGCCTGCACTGGCTCTTGTGAGAGTTGTGAGCATTCGGCAACCTTGGAAGCAAGACTTGGTGTGAAAGTAAATGAAAAACTACAGAAACACTTCATGTTTTTTTCTACTGACATGTTTGCGCAGTTTTTAGGTAATATTGACATAAAGAAAGGAACTGGACAACACCACCGGAGCGCTGCTTCGGCGGCCTCTGCCCAGCTGCTCCTCGCCTGCAGCCAGGCATGGAACCGGGTGCAACATCTGGAAGCCCGCGGCAAAATGGGAGAAAGTTATGAAACAGGGAACAGGCTTAATGTGGAACCAACACCTTTGGTATGGGGTGTCAGAGGCTTTCAGAAAACAGAGCAGACTTGGCCTTTGTAGGAAAAAGCACGAGCCAGCAGACAGACACAAGGTTATGCAAAATTAAACTAAACCGTTGTATATTGACCTTGGCTTTAAGGTGATCAGATCCAATTATCAATGGTTAACGTGGCTGAAGGCGGTCTGGGGTGACCTTCTCAAGGACCACGTGAACTTTGAGATACGCACGTTTCGCACGGAGGCAAAGGCACAGGAATGCCGGGATATGGAATGCAGCCATTTAGCAAAACAGCATGGCAAACTGCTGCCTAGAGCTGTGTCATAGAGCAAAGCTGTTTGGGAGACCTTGGAAATATGTTTCTGAAGAGCAGGTAAACCATGAGTATGTTTCAAGAGTGTAAAATGACTGTCATTAACTCCTCAAATGAGGAAGAGTGTCTGGAGTTTCAATAACGTGCCCAGAGGAGCAGTAAGAAGTAAGATTTAAGAAAACTTGAATCAAACCTGACTTTCATTTCAACTTGCATATGATCAGGGAGGAAGGGATGCTTTGTGGTTAAGGGATGAGAAGGGTGGTAAAAAAAATCTAAAAAGTGCCCTGGAAATCCCATTTTAAAAGTGATGCCGTCTTAGGGAGGATAAAATCCATTTGGCTCCCACTGAGATTTGGACTTTGTAAGGACCTGATGCTCTTTTGAAACACGAAGGATAAGGTTTCGGCTGCTGAACGCTGAACCCACACCGATCGGGGCTGGGTTAGCCTGGATCTAAAGCGATGCCAACGGAGGCTGATGGGAGCTTTGCTTGGGCGGGTGTGCAGCGCGCCTCGCAGTACTTCCCAAGGTGGGTCGGTGGATGAGGAGCAGCGCAGAACAGGGATGCCTGGAAGGAATTTGCTTAAAGTCTTTATATCAAGCCAGGACAGCATTGGCCCCTCTTAAATATCGGCTTTAGTTCAAGCCGTGAGACGTAAGCTTGATTCAAAAACAACCAGCTGAAACCCTATAGGCCGTGCTAGTCAGCGGAAGGCTAATTGATCATAATGATCCCTTAAGAGGTGGAAATCTAAGAGCGGGTAACTATCAATCTGCTTCCTAATGGAAAGGTGTGCATGCCATTAAAACACCCTTTGTGCTAGCCACTTTTCTCGCTGTCTGAGTGGTTATGCTGTACTAATCACTGCAGTAAATAAAAACCCTGGGTGATAATTTCCAGAATTGTGTAAAGGTGTTTAGGGAAAATGAGCGCTCTGCTACTCACACCAGACTTTTTTTTCTTTTTGTCCTGTTGAAGACTGGGGGTTTCTGCAGAACCAGCTTCACTCTCTAAAATTTAAAGAAAAAGCCATATCCCTCCAGCTGCTAAGTTAAACAGACTGTTACTCAAATTATGTAGGGGAAAAAAAATGTCATAACGTAATGAGAATCAAATGCTGGCTTCAGGCACCTTCATATTCAAGAACTTTAAAAAACAACAATAGCAACAAAACAGTTCAATCTTTTATCTGCCAGTAGAAAACAGTCATTTAAATAAACATCAACTAAGCTGGGGAACATTGATCACAGAATGGTTTGGGTTGGGAGGGACTTTTAGAGGCCATCTAATCCAACCCCCCTGCAAAGAGCAGGGACAGCTTCAACGAGAGCAGGTCGCTCAGAGCCCCGTCCAGCCTGGCCTTGGATGTCTCTAGGGACGGGGCATTGACCACCTCTCTGGGCAACCTGGGCCAGGGCTTCACCACCCTCATAGTAAAAACTGTTTTCCTTAGATCCAGTCTAAATCTACCCTCCTTTAGTTTAAAACCACCACCCCTTGTCCTGTCACAGCAGGCCTTGTTGAAGAGGTCGCCCCCACCCTTCCCACAGCCCCCCGTTAAGCACTGGGAGGCCGCAGTAAGGTCTCCCCGCAGCCTTCTCTTCTCCAGCTGAACACCCCCAGCTCTCCCAGCCCGGCCTCGCAGCAGGGGGGCTCCAGCCCCCGGAGCATTTCTGTGCCCCCTCTGGCCCCGCTCCAACAGCCCCGTGTCTGTCCCGCGCTGA
Source organism: Phalacrocorax aristotelis (assembly GCF_949628215.1). Lineage (NCBI taxonomy): Eukaryota > Metazoa > Chordata > Aves > Suliformes > Phalacrocoracidae > Phalacrocorax > Phalacrocorax aristotelis. The sequence goes on from NC_134296.1 coordinate 6,790,632, forward strand.
GGAACCCCGAGCTGGAGGCGGCGCTGCAGGGGGGTCTCACAGAGCGGGGCAGAGGGGTAGCACCCCCTCCCTCGCCCGGCTGCCTGCGCGGCTGGGGATGCAGCCCAGGGCACGGGTGGGTGTCTGGGCTGCGAGCGCACATGGCCGGCTCGTGTCCAGCCTTTCACCCACCGTTACCCCCAAGTCCTTCTCAGCAGGGCTGCTCCCCATCCTTCCATCCCCCAGCCTGTGTTGATACCAGGGATTGCCCCGACTCAGGTGCAGGACCCTGCACTTGGCCTTGTTGAACCTCACAAGTTTCTCCCAGGCCCACCTCTCCAGCTTGTCCAGGTCTCTCTGGATGACATCCCGTCCTGGTGCGTCAACTGCACCCCTCAGCTTGGTGTCACCTGCAAACTTGCTGAGGGTGCACTCGATCCCACTGTCTGTGTCATTGATGAAGACGTTAAACAGTTCTGGTCCCAGTATGGACCTTCGAGGGACACCACTCATCACTGGTCTCCATCTGGCTGTTGAGCCATTGACCACAACCCTCTGGATGCCACCATCCAACCAATTCCTTATCCACCGAACAGTCCACCCATCAAAACTGTATCTCCCCAGTTTAGAGAGAAGGATGCTGTGGGGAACCGTGTCAAAGGCCTTACAGAAGCCCAGACAGATGACATCCGTAGCTCTTCCCTCGCCCACTGATGCAGTCACTCCATCACAGAAGGCCACTAGGTTGGTCAGGCAGGACTTGCCCTTGGCGAAGCCATGCTGGCTGCCTCGGATCTCTTCCCTGATAAGCTTAGCCTTAGCTTAGCTTCCAGAGGGATCTGTTCCATGTTCTTCCCCAGCCTCACAGAGGTGACGCTGACAGGTCGGTAGTTCCCCGGGTCCTCCTTTCTACCCTTTTTAAAGACGGGCATAATGTTTCCTTTCTTCCAGTGCCCAGGGACTTCACCTGACTGCCATGACTTTTCAAATATCACGGAGAGTGGCTTGGCAACTCCATCAGCCAGTTCCCTCAGGGCTCTGGGATGCATCTCGTCAGGTCCCATAGATGTTGCAGCAGCAATTTGTTTCTGACAGACAAGATAGTTAAAGTCTTTTTCTTTTTAATAGGTGGCTTTTTTAGAGAAAGGCTAGCTCCATTAAAGCCCATAACTACTCCTTTCCCTTTGCTGCTTCACTCCGGCTCTGGCTGCTTGCGTGCGGGCTCTCGCCGGGCTCTGGAGCCGGGACCCCCAGCGCTGGGGAAGGGCAGCGGAACGGGGCGCCTCGTCAGCTGCTGGAGATGGAGACAGCCAGTCAAAGCATTCGATTATCTCATTTAGCTGGTGTTTGTGCAGGGAATCAATCTTCCAAACCTGTTTTCATTTACTTTTCCAAAGTACAATGTAGAAAAATGGTGGATTGCCTGTTTTCTGTTACCTACTCCCCGGCCCTCTCCTCTGCAGGTGCACGGCTGCGGGAGCCCCTCCTGACGGACAGAAGTCACCACCGAGCTGGCAACGAGGAAGCAGCACGCTCAGGCACGGCCTCTCGCTGTCACCAGGAGGGTGCCTGTGCCCCCACATCAGCATTTCTTGGCAGTGTTGGAGCCCCCGAGATGTGGCGGGGGAGACCTGGGCACACACAGAGCACCGGCGCCTGGAACCCAACTGAGCATCCCCCAAATAGGGTCCAAAGGCAAGACTTGGTGAGTGATGGCCCCGTGGAAGGAGGCGCACGCACACGTGCGCACACACCGGAGGCACATGCACTGTGCAACTCCTGCTTTCAGGCCACATGTTTTCTGTCTCTGAAATCAAGAACAGCAAGCGAAGATGGATGCCAAATGGATGGGAAAGGCAGCTGACAGTGGGACTGAAAAGAACCAAATTCTTCAAAACAAAGAACAGCCAAGGTCTGTAAGCAGCCTCACAAGGAAGGCAAGAAATTATTAACATCATTAATTTGATTTGCAGCAGCTACCTGAAGTCTGCCCACAGTCAGGGAAGTCACTGAGTCAGCTCTGCACAGCAGAGAATCAAAAGGGAACCTCAACACAAACATCTTACTCAAATATCACAGGGAAAGGCTTTCGACGGCATTTTGTGTGTTCAAGCAAACTGCTCGGAGGCTACCTAGGGCTGAGTCTTACTAACAAGCCCCAGTACAGAACCTCCAGCCACAACACACGCAGCTATCTCCAAAATCAAGTCCTGAATTTGAGGGAATATGCAATAGGGGAAGAACAAAAGGATCCTTTGATGTGTTCAACCACATGATGTTTAGCAAAAAATGCAAATACTCCCTCATGCTAGAGAACACTTATCAATATTAAGGCATACACAGAGGAGAAGAAAGAGGGAAGAACAAAATACAACACTTAACAACAGGGTAATTTAGCCTGTTGGCAAGTGCTTTAAGTTTGGTTCATGCAAAATTACTTGCACAATTGTTTTGCAGGGTTTCTGGGCTTTTATGCATAAATCATAGTATTGATTCAATGCGAGTATCAGACTTACTCAGGTGTACAGCTGCATGTGGGCACAGTTAAAGCAAGAAAGGATTTAAGTGTGGAAATTGGAGAGGAAAAAACCATCCCCCCTGTTGCTCCTACAAGCTCAGCTACAATTGTCAAACAGCTGGAACGCGTGCAGATTGTTAATTAAAACATGGTGGTGACCACCTCTGCAGCGGTCTCAGGAGAACATCCAGGCAGGAAATAACTGCCAAGCTCAATTTTTTTTATCCACCCATTTTTTTCTTCTTCGAGATTGCATGTTCTTTTCTGATAGAGAAAAGGAAAAAAAAATAGAGGGCATCGGAAGCCCAAGGATGGCCAAGCAAAAGAGAAATAAACTCAATTACATATTACCAACTACAACAAATATTGCAGCCGGGGTGAGGAAGGGGAGGGAGGGAAGTGTCAGGAATAACCTACGAGGGCTCGTTTCGTGGTGTTCATATTTGCCAACCACATTTCTGTATCTTAAAATAGCGGGAAGGGCTCTTGCAGCGTTACCATATGCACGAGAGGTAGTCACAGGGGAGGGTCAGCGAGGATGCTGTGCCAGTCAGGGAAACTGAAAAAAAGGCAAAGCCCTGGGAATGAAAATAGACACAAAGAATCTGTATCACTTGCACAGGCACACAGTAATTTAATCGCTTTCTACCCTGATCCATCCCTCAATACTTTCTGCATAAGTACATTATACCCGGCATTCAACGACGTTCGGCTGGTCAGAGCCCACAGCCTGGCAAACTCTGCCCCTCGCCCCTTTCTCCAGAGATGCAAAACAAAGGCCAGAAGTTCAGGGTGAACAACCTATATGCATCGAAAACTTAAAGTTTCACAGAAACTTTGTTTGTACCATGGAGAAATGTGGATAATACAGCACTAATTGCCCTCTCTAATGAAGACTCTTATTTCTGACTTGCATTCCACCCATCTTGCTCTTATCACTATTATTATTTCTCATGATAACAATAATATAGAAGACAATAAGGTGGTCACACCGAGGAGACACTTTTGTGACCATGACACGTCTCTCCCCAGCACGGTAACGGGTCTGCACCCTGCCTGAGCAGCTTTCATGCTATCGATAGAAACCCCACCCAGCTTTTCTGTTTGGCCAACACAGGGGGTTATTCCTGTGCCGAGTTCCTGTTCCTGTAGGAATGCTCCTATTCCAGCCTATTTCATTCCATTCTCTTCCCCTTCACCAGCCATAAAACTTGAGGAATTTTCTACAAGTCAGCTAAAGGTGCAGCAGCAAACGTGTTCAAATCGCTGTGTTGAACCCCAGCCTGCCCAGCCAGGATTCCTCCTCTCCAAGCCCAACTTCTGCTGCTCGCAGCTGCAGATCGCTATCAGCTGCTCAGAGGCTTCTGGAGAGCAGCCCGATGGGAAAAGGTCAGGTTTTATGCAAGGTTTAAACCCATAATCAAGCTTTTGTTCTAAGTATGTCTCTTGCACTAAAATCTTAATAAATATTAATTAAATGTTCAGGCTATCCTAATTTAATTTGACCAATTTGCTTCTTTCCATTCTAAATAAAAAAGCAGGGTAGAGTAAGGGAATTATTTGTATTATTATTATAATAAAAAATAGCTACCTGTGCCAGTGTCTTAAATCAAATTAATGCTTTTCTTCTTGTTCCAAGGTTACAACGACATTAACTTTTATTCAAATACCTAGCCACACTTACACTACTTTTCCAGCGGCTGAGAATTCAAGCGGTAGCGGTGCTGCGAAGCAGGCGTGATGGGGCAGGATGTGGCGGGGGGTTGAAAGAGCACGTGATGCAGTGCTGACACCAAACGCCCATCCTCCCTCCAATAAGGCCTTGCATTTATTTACTTTTGATAAAAGGCTCACTGAGCGATCCAGAAACATCCGTTCACTACCGTCGCGCCCGACGTAGGCGAGTATTATTGTCCTTATTTGACAAATGGTTCTGTTCAGCCGAGCCCGAGGCCAGGCGAGCCGTCCGGGGGACAGACAGCCTGGTGGGGAGGGTCACCGTGAGGCTCCCCTTGGAGCCGCAGTGTCCGACCGAAGCTTCAACACGTGCTTGAACTTCACACTCCACTCACGGCCCTTTCCTGAATCTGAGTATTTAGATCTCCAGCCAGCAAACACAGCCCGCGTGTCTTGCGGCAGGCACATGCTAACCACCTTCATCCCATTAAAACCATGCATATCCTCTAAGTAAGGTACGTGTTCAGTCTTGCTCTTTCAAGGACTACGCAGAGAAAGGTATGTTCCTGGATGCTGATTTTGAATTAAAAAGACGGGAAACACCTACAGGTCACCAGTTCTTTCCTAGCAAATGCAGTACTGCTCACTCTGCTCAGCATCTGCCGCTTTGGTCAGTCCCAGATTAAATTACCGAAGATTGACAGAAATTTCACTATTTCCCCTGGGAGGCTCTTTCACAAGCTATTGGGCTTTAGTGTGAGAATTTTCCCCTTTATATTCACCCCTTTTTTCCATTCCTATTGCATTATCCAATTACACCCGGTTATATCTCCTGGCAAAGTGCTCCTTCCCTCCTGATCTTTGCACTGGTTGGGGGCCTGAGGATGGATGGCGCAGAGCAGGACATCTTCACCCGCTGGCATCTCAGGATCAGCCTTAATCTGAACTAATCAAATGATGACAGCCCCTCTGAAAAGAGAAGTAATTACACAGTATAGATTGTATGTATCTCTTAGGAGATGAGGACTTGGATTTGATTATCTAAATTCTCCTTAATGCTTTATGATGAAGTTAAGGATGAATATTGCTTTGAAAGCAATTCAGCCAGAACTTCCCCTTAGAAAGAAAGGCCTGAAACATGACACAAATGACCGGAGTCAGCAAGAAGAAACCATCGGGCTAAGGTTTCTGTTCAGTTCTCTAAGATACAATCAGAGAAACAGGTTGAACTGGCCAAAACCTGTCCTCTCAGGTGGCAGAGAAATAAATAAATAAAAATAAACCCTGCATTTTCTGAAAGCATTTAATTTTGCTTTCATTCCTGACCTTTGCCAACAAAAGGAGAAATCAAAAATATTAGTGAGTGACATCTTCGGTGCCCAACTCGGCTGGCACCCCCAGGGAGGATAAAATAACCCTCAGTGGGGTCCGACCGTCGCTCCTTAGACAGCCCGTTGACTCTGATCAAATACGTCCACACTTCCAGGATCTTCTGGGGAAACTGAAGTTTCGCTGAGCATTTCTGGCCTCCCGGTGGACCGCAGGTCTCTTTCGGAGACCTCTTCCACCAGCCTTTCCTCTGAAGCAGATCCCCGCCAGCAGCTGAGCACCCAAGACGCCGCCCGCTGCCCCGAGTAGCATCGCGCTTCCCGTGCTCCTGCTGCAGAGGGATTTTTCAGGCATTTGTCTGACCCTAGTTCTGTTCCTGCAGAAGAGGCTCGTGGTGCCAAGGCGCTGCTGCTGCCCAGCCCCTGGCATGGAAAGGCTCGTTCAGGCTGGAGGTCACTGCTAATAACGCTCCGAGGAGCGCTGCGCTCCCCTCCGCCCCGTTACATCTCTGGCAGGCAGCTGGAAAGGAGGAGGTATATTTGGATCCTGTTTAAATATTGATCACAGCGTATTTTTGCTAAAACCAACGTCTATCGATTCGCCTGCGAGTCTGCAGCTTCAATACTTTGCTGAATGTTTTCCTGGAGATGGGAGAAGGCTCCTTGAGTTATGATGTTAATAAGAGTGGCACAGGAGGAGTCCCTGATGTTCAAACCGCAACTTCAGAGAGAACATTTTTCATTGGCAGGGGCCTCTGGACACTCTGGGCTTCTTAATGTTTCTCTATCAGCTGTGCTGATGAGCCTTTAATATAAAGGCTTTGGAAACGAGTTAACTGCAGCTCCCGCAGCTCTCTCCAGAGCCTGTTTCTGCGGTGATTTCAGGCTCAGGGCAGACAGCCATTTTAGAGCCGGGCAGGAAGAGCCAGCATCGATGCTGGCGTCGGGGGTCTCCCGGTCCCTGTGTCTTGCGCACAGTCCCTGCTCCAGCACTCTACTTAGGCACGTAATTAACTCAAAGTGTGTCGGTTTTGTCTTCGGCATCGTTAGGGAGATACCTGCTGCCCTGAAGTTGAGCAAGTGCTGAAGGGTTGGGGCAGTGCTCGGGCACGCAGCAGTGGGGCTGGGCTGCCCCAAGCCCAGTGGGGAGCCAGCTCCGGGGGGGCTGGGAGAGCAGCCTTGGTGCCAGCAGGCACGCCGTCTAGGTCACTACGGAAATCACGGGAGGGAGGGCAGAAGATAAAAGCAAACCCCACAGGGTTTATATATACATATTTACATACGTTTTTGCATTTACCACTGGTAATAAACAAAGAAAAAATCATTTATCCTGAATCGCTACCCTGCCTGGCCTTAAAACACAACAAAGCTTTTCTGATATCCAGGCTAAATCAGGCAGCAGCCCGATGGGACGGGTGACCTCTTCAGATGGAGCGCGCTATCTTGCTATCAGGAGTGTTGAATTCGCAGTGGTTCAGAGAAAATCAAGCCATCCCCCCATACGTCCTCACTCTGCGAGGGGGAGAATAAATCCTCCCTGTCCCACGCAGCGTTTGGGCTACCACAAGGTTGAGGCTTGTTTAATCTGATTATTTCAGGCACAAATCCCTCCCGCACATCTGTGGCTGCAGAGGCTCTCAAGGGAAAAGCCAAATTAAATTATGCCCTCGACAGGACTATAGGCGGGAGTGGGACCCGCGCTTACAGCACAGGAGTGCAGGTCTGAGGCTTCAGTACCTGACATTGACTCACTGCTCTTAGAGCAAAGCACTTAAATTCTCCATTTCTCATTTCTCAATCTGCAAAACAGGAATAAAATCACCTCCTTCTCCAGGAAATCCTGGGGATGTACCCTGCAGAGGGCCGCATGCCCTTGGGTGAAGGATACTGTTACAGACAAAAGTGGGGTTTTTGGGTATTTTATGAGTTCCCTCTCAGAAATATCAGTGATTTGCGAGTTCCTGTATCCGTGACACAGCATTTTCTTGCCCCATTTGCAGGAGAGACTAAATTGCAGGGACAATCACATCCACTTCTGTTACCAGTCCTAGGGCAGGATATTAGTTTTTGAAGAGAGAAACAGAGCCAAGGCGTCTTCTTTTTCATCAAATCCCATTTGTTTTGGTTTTCTTCCTAAAATAACCTCGGGCTATTTAATAGAAGTGAAATCGGCGATAAATTTTTAGCAATTGTTGCCAGACTGCAAAGAATATCTTTTTATGCAGGATTTTGTGTTTCACCAGCTACTGCCTTTTGAGGACAGGAAAAGTTTTTCCTTTATTTTGTTTCATTTCTAAGAGTTCACTAACGTTGACAAATCCAAATTGTTGCCAACACTTAGTGATTCTCTTAAAAAAAAAAAGAGTGACATCATCAGCCATAATCCCATCCATCGTTCATCCTTTTTTCATTTGTCTCAAATAAGCAAGTGTGCCAGCAAGAATTTTTTTCTGGAAACAGGCTGTCTTAAATGAATTTTGAAGACTATTCTCAAAAGGAGATTTAAAATTAATTGCAACACATCATTTTAAGGCATGTTTTCAGCAAGGCTTGCAGAGCTAGACCATGCAGTCTCTGTATGGAGCTAAAATTACTGTGTCCTCTGTACATCAAGTATTTTCCACCGCCTGCTCTCCCGTTAGCCTGGCCATCCTTTAGCCTGGCAGCCGTCGCCCTGCTGCTGCACACCTGCATCGCTCTGCACGTCAGGAAAGCACATCGCCAGGCCTCCTCGCTGCTGCCTGCCTTGTAAAGATAAAGGAATAGCTCAAAATGCGAACATCCCCTCATTCCTGCTTTGGAGTCTGACACGGGCCTTATTTCCTGCAGGGAAATTCTGGCAAGAGCTGCTGTACTGGGTCAGGCTATTGTAACACAGCCTCTCACCCAGGCTCCCTCTCCCAGGAAAGGCTGGCCCAGGTGATCACAGAATCAATCATTAAGGTTGGAAAAGACCTCTAGGATCAAGTCCAACCGCCAACCCAACACCCCCAGGCCTCCTAAACCATGTCCCCAAGAGCCACGTCTACACGTCTTTGATACGCCTCCAGGGGTGGCGACTCTCCCTTCCAACCCGGGCTGCTCTGCGGTTCTGTACCAGGTACCGCCTTGTCCTGCTGCGCCTCCGGCAGCACCCAAACCCAAACGTACATGGAGGAACAGAGCTGCCTGTTATCTTCTCATGATGCACATTCAGCTTCAGATTCAGGGGGTTGTTCACCCAGAAACTGCAGCCAAGCTGTTTTAATAACCACTATTGACTTATTCTTCATGAATTTACCCTATTCCTTTCCGAACTCCTTTGCACCCGGCATCCTCTACACGCTGGCGGCGGCAGCCAGTTCCACCCCGCACACGCAATTACGCATCGTGTGACAAATGACCCCTTCTTGCTTGTTTTATATCTGCTCTCTGAGAATTCCCCTGGGTGCTCTCTTGTTCTTGCAATGAAAGAAATATAAAAACGAGTACAGTTCCTGTGCTCTCCCAGAGACAGGCTGTTGCTATTATAAGGAGTGGTACTGACGACATATTTACTGCTCCGTCTTACAAAGTTTGCTGGGTTTCGTGCTTTTTTGAAATATATTCAGCCACACTTGTGATTATGCTCCAATATGTTTCAAACATATCGCATATCGAAACATATCGAAACCATAGACGGGTGTCAGAACAGGCTGCTTTTTAACATACCTCAAACAATTTTTTCCCTTCGTTAAAGTAGAATAATTTTCACGGCATAAAGTAACTTAATGCCAACATGTAACACACAAGCCTACACCCCCCCCCCAAAGTAATTACAATTTAAATCTATATGCAATTGTTTTGGTGTTTTTAACATACGCAAAGCAGCTTCGGGAGTTATTTAAAAATGTGTTGTTTTTTTCCAGAAGGGTCCTGGGAAGCGGGTGCTTTGCCAGGGAGCGCCGGCGCGAGGCGGCAGCCGGGCCCAGCCGGACGGAGCTTGCCCTGCTCACCTCCAGCGGGACTTGGGGCGCCGCGGAGCTTCTGGCACCAGCGGTCTGAACGCCTGGCACCAAAGGGAGTATCTGTTAAAGGGCGATTTTAGCTGTCTGTAAATGATGCCTTGCAAGAAGCCTCATGTGAGAGCAGCGAACAGGGATGCAGCGTAAAAGCAGCCCAGGCAGCCCGCTCAGAAACGAGTTTTTCCATAATTAGGCCACAAAGTGGAAAGTCCTCTAACGCTACATTACTCAGCACCTGAAAGGAGAGGATAAAATGCTTCTCAAGGGTCCACCAAACCTGGAAAAGCGAATCACTGAGGCCAAAGAAAATGAGATTAAATTGAAATTCTAAGATGCAGCGTGTCTATTGACCTCCCTCATACCAAGTGCTTTCTTCATGTTCCTGTTGTTAAAAAAGGTGGGGAAAAAATATCCGGGAGAATGCATGCTGTTCAGAAGATAGCTAGAGGCTGAGTTGGATTTGAATTTTGATCAAAGTTTTTTTCATTTGACATGCTTTTCTGTGCCTGCACTCCCAATCTGCCTTTTTTGCTTAAAATAATGCTTCCCACATAAGAACTCTTATCCGCCATACGTATATAAGAAACCCTGGGCTTATGAAAGCATGGTTTCTGCTGTCTGGTGGTCCTCCTCCAGAAGCCAGTTTACTGGAAAAGGAGCAACAAGAAGCCTCCACCTCCTCCCCGTACACCAGCACCATTCAGAGCGTTGCAGCCTGGCGCAGGCACCCCGCACCACGGCTGCCTTTCTGCACGTCCACGAGTAAGAAAAAAAAGCCAATTTACAGCCAATTGCACAACTTCCTCGTTTGTTTCCCTCCCTTGAGTTGGAATAACATCGCCCCCAGTCCTCCTCCTCCTCTTCCTTTTGCGAGAGATGATGTACGAACACTAGCGAGCGAGCACGGCGGCAGAGACGCCGGCTGGGGAGGGCCCCCCTCCAACTCCCCTCTGCAGGGATGAGCATTTGTGCTGCGTCAAACCTGCAAATCGTTCGCTTGCTTTGAGGACACGTGCAATATCGTCCAGGTTGTTGGTGCAGTTGTTTTATAACGTGCCTTCCTTGTGGCCTGTACCTTCGTACATCGTCTCATTACGCCAAAGGCAGCAGCACAGTACCTTAGCAGTTGTGTCAGCCGAGGCCAGGAACAATATTAAACAAAGACTGGGTGGAGGAGACGGAGGACGCGCCCGGCTGACTTGCTCTTTGCCATCGATTTCCTGCCGGCGTGCGTCAGCCACGTGCCCTGCCGCGGCGCGGGGTGCGCGTGGGGGCGAGGGTGCTGCTGCCCCCGCTCCCCAGCGCCGCGGGTGCCGCGGTCCTCACCTGCCGGCTCCGCTGCAGGGGGTTGGGGCGAAGCTGCCCCAGCGCGGACCGTCACGCATCACGGCCCCTTCCATGGATATCACCCGCAGCACGGCGGCGGGCGAGAGGTGCCGGAGAGTCTCGGTATTGACTGACAAGTGGTTCCAGGGGGACCAGGATCAGTCCGGATTAGCGCATCTGCAGCGCTTGGGTCAATCCGATAGAAGGCTTGCACGCTCAGGTGCGCCTCGCGCATGAGATATCGGCTTTCCCGCTCCGGTCGCTCACGTCTCGCTGCGGAGGAGAGCTGCGAGGCCCAAAGCCTTCTGTATAAAAACCACGTAATATTGCTCCCTCCAAACACTGCAAAGCCACTGCGATATTTTAAAACATGGATTATCTCCAGCTTCCGCTCCTCTTGATGGTTCCACCTCGTTTGTCTTGCTACTCTAATTTACTTAAATGTGTGTTTTCTTTACAGGCTACTAACTACAGAAAACTTGAAGCAATCAACTGAAGTTTGTGCATTGACATATCACTTCATTAGCTGTGAATTCATTTCCAAGGGGGCGGTGAACTTTAATGAAGTTGGAAATTGAATCATGCTGTTGTGTGTAGGGAGACGCAGGAATCGGAGAGGGCTGTGCATCGGAAAGGCTCCTTGGCCAATTAAAAAATTAAAACACAGTTTGATCGAGCGTCCTCATTTCTTTATGGTATCGTTCCTCCTTCTGAAATGTTTGCTTTCTGTGGATCTATTAAAAATAATTTTTCCTAAGTTTTCTGAATTTCAACCAGTTTTTCACTCCTTGCAATGACCATCGCAGTGCCACGAGAGGCACGGCCGGCTTGGGGAGAGAGAGAAGCGGCAGCAAAAGCAGGCTCTGCAGCATTCCTCCCAGCTGTGGACTCTCCCAACCCATCTCCCCTCTCCCATGTTGCATTTTGCTGTGGCCATTTCTTGGCCACAGCCTCCTCTGAAGAGCAGCACCAGACCCACCCTGCTGTGCCTCCTAATTGGAAACCTCCACAGAGCCCTGGCCGCGTGTGCCTGGGCACGCGTGCACGGGTTTTTTTTCCCGGGATGTGAGTGACATTGCAAATGCAACTTTCATCTTGGAAAGTCAGAGTGTTGCCATAGAAATTGCAGCGGGGGAGTCACCGGGTTGTTCGCTCCTGCCCTCCGGGATCGCAAGGGCTCAGCGGGGGCTGCTCCCCAGGACGGGCTCCAGCCGGGCTGAGCTCCCGCGCCCAGACAAAGCAGAAACCGCCTTGGTCCGCAGGATTAATTTGCGAGCAAACGTGCATGTGTGTGTCCACATTCGCTGACAGAAATTACAGGAGCTGTTGGAACAAGAATGCCATGTGCCCACTCAGGAAAAACAAATCTAAATAGCTAAATGAGTGTTTATTATAATAATAATAATCATTATTATTGCAGCCTCTCCTTGGGACGCCATGCAGCTGCATACTTATTAGTAATTGGCAGCTCAGCAGGCCAGGTAAGCAGTGTTACTCCAATTTCACAGATGAGCAGTGAAATGTGTGAGAATAACCAGAAGCATTTCAGGGAAGCAGGGAGCGGAGGCCGGGACCGCAGTGCCCCATGGCCCCGCTCGCTCCCTCGTGCCGGAGCTCCTCCCCACAGCTGAGGCCCGATCGCAACAGTCCCAGTAGTTTTTTTCCTACTGAATATGCTGGAAACCTCAAAACGCACTGCTAAAAATGCAAAATAAATGCCCGAGGCTGCCGGTGAGCGACTCTTGGAGGTGGCCGGGCTGCTGCCCCCCACCACACCCCTCCAGCCAAGGAGCCGGTTAAGAGGCACCAAAAAAACTGTGTTTGCTGAAGGAATTGCCCTGACAAGCAGCACCCTCCTTCTCCTTTGACCGGTCTGACAGATTCTTCTTTTGAACAACTTTGTTTCTTCACGGATTTGTTTATTCAGAAAGGCCAGGGTACTACATTGTGCTCCGCTTTATCTCTTCCCCGTGTCCCCCGTCCCCGCAGTAATCATGCCTTCAGCACCTTTCCTGCAAGGCTTTGACACTCCCAAATCCAGCTGAGACTTCTCGGGACTTTAATTAATGAGATAACAAAAGGGAAAACACCCAAGGAGTGAACCCGTGAGTTGAAGACTTTATCTGCTCTTTGCAGCTGCATCTTTTTTTCTCCCCTTTTTTTTTTTTCAGCTGCATTCCAGGTCCGTCAATACCGTTTCCCATTAAATTAAATAGCTTATTGACTGGCGTGAGCCGTAGCCACAAGGCCGATAGGATCCGAGCGCAGTACTTTCTCAGTGCAAACAACCACAGGTCACTGCACAGTAAATCAGTTGGTAATGGAGTTTGAACTCTGAGAATCAGTTCTGTGTACCCTTTTTATTTGTTTTTAATTTGTATCAATGGTAATTCTGTCGGTTTCAATTTATGTGAGGGGAGCAGTTGTGGCGCAGCGGAAACAGCATTTTTCTTCTCGTTAACCCTTGAGTTCACGGCGCCGAGGCAGCCAAGCGCTTCTGAGCTCACAAGTGTTAAAGTTTCTCGGCACCACCAGAATCCTACGCTGTTTCATTTTCCTCTGGTTTTCCTTTCCACCAGCAACACCGTCAGAATCAGTTTCCCCCCTGGAAGCATGCGCTGGCCACGCTGGCTTTCCACCGAGACGCCGCGTTACAGAGCTGTCGGGGGCTGCAGCGCCGGGGCCAGCGCTGGCTCTGTCTGCAGACGCTCCTTCCCCGGCACCTTCCCCCAGCTTCCAACTGTTTAGGGGCTTCCACCTGGATTTGAGAACCAAGTACTCATTAACGACTCTATGAATTTATCTCATCCCTTTTTGAACCCGTTTATACCGTTAGCATCTGTGCTACCTGGTGGCACAGAGTACCGCAACTTCATTATGAATTACATATAAAACATTACTTCCTTCTGTTGCTTTAAACTTACTGCCGGCTAATTTTGGCAGGTGTCTCCTACTAGTTGTTATGCAAGAATTAATGAATAATCATCCCTGACACACTTCTTTAAAATCCTCATCCATCTCCCCTGCACCAAGGTGAGGGTTCTGGTCCAGCAGTCCCCTCCAAAGCAGCCTGGCCGGTCCATACGACACCCCCACTGCCACCCTTGGCACCTTCTCCAGTTCCGTGGCGCCCTTTTTCTGCTGGAAGACCCGAACAGCAGCCAGTACAGTCGCTGTGAGCATGCCAAGGATTTATAAAGCCGCATAAGGTTTCTTTCATTTGTTTTGTTTTCTGCTTCCTCCTCAATAATTCATACAGCTCTACTTGCCTTTTGGCCTTTGCTGAGGCTTCAGCGTATGATTTCAGAGAACTATCCACAAACACTTCACAAGCAATTTTTTGAGCAATAATGCTTAAATCAGTGTCCATGCCGCTCGTTGCTTGTACACAATTAGGGCTCCGTTTCCCAGGTGCATTATTTTGCACTTAAAATCACTGAATCTGACTTGCTGTTTCAGTCTCAGACACTCAGTATGCCAAGATGCCCCAAGAACCGCTCTGGTCGTGCCTCTCGGTTTAACGGGTGCTGCTCTGCTTCACCTGTGTAAGCACCGCCTCTTTGCCTGGATCCAACCCTACCAGCCCAAAGTCCCGGTGCAGGGTTTCCTGCTGCCTTTTTAGCTGCTTCAGTCCCTACGTTCACGCCCAATGACGTTTTTTTTCAGTGTTATTTGTACCTATGAAACATCCACACTGGTTTGCTTCTTGCTTGGTGTTCAGACTGCAGGTTTTAAACAAAACCAAATATATTCCCTCCTCAGTCAGCAGCGATGTAAGTTTGCCTCCTCGTTGCTGATGCATCCAGCTCTCGAAAGACTTTAGTGCTTAATGGATTCATTGAAGGGATAATATGAGGTGACTCACATGTCAGGTTATTAAAACAGTGATAAGACATTGCACTAAGACAACATTATCACTACTAACAGCATTATAATGGTCAGGGAACGTCTTGTGATGTTCCCACAGACACCAAACGAGTTTGCGGCGTCTGGGACGTTCGCTAAAGCACCGCTTTGCCCGGGCGCGCGTTCGCCTGGCTCTACAGAGGGGATGCGCAGAGCACGTCTGTTTGCAAAGTCACATCCACACACATTTCTCCGCTACAATATTTTGCGAATCTACACAGACGTGTTAGGAAAACTGTCACTTGCATAAACTTCTTTGCAACCGGAGTGTGATTTTTTTTTTTTTCAGAGCTATTAATCAAAGGCTAGAGCAGAACCAGCTTGACAATAAGAAAAAAAACCCCACCCATGGACTTATAAGACATACCAAGGAAATACTTGAATGAGGCAGAGAGGTGCACTGAGGAATTTATAGCTATATATAGGTGCTCACATCCCCAACATCAGCTACAGGCTTCAGAAGCTACCCTAGAGGTTTGGGGGGCTCCTGAGCAGCTGCTGACGCTCCCAGCCTGTCGCGCCCCCCACACCCCAGACCCCGCTCGGCCACTGCGGCTTTCTCCAATATTTGATTTTCTCCTTCCTCTTTCTTTCCTCCCCACCACTTTGTAAGTGATTCTGGGTGACACCTCCACATGCCGTGACTCTGTTTTGCGATACAGCTGATGGCGTGGTGAAAACGCTCCCAGGGCTGGCACCCCGACACCAGGCTGGCACCCCAGCACGGCCCCGGCTGTCTGCTCCCTGCAAACAACGGGCTCCTTGTATTTGTGCCTTGTTCACCAACAGCATCCCTCACTGCGTTTCGTACAAGAGCGATGACATGCCCTCACCAAGAAAAATGGGTATCGTTGGAGCGTTAGTCAAACAGAACTAAATTCCAACATCAGTAAGGCAGACTGTAATTTTAACCAGTTAGTCAGCCACGGTAAACCAACAAATGGGGTAGGCAAACAGTCCAGCCAGGGCTGACTCTGCCTGTGACAGCAGCAAAACACGTTACATTCCTTTCACAGAATCCCAGACTGGTGGGGGTTGGCAGGGCCCTCTGGAGCTCATCCCGTCCCACCCCTGCTGGAGCAGGCACCCCCAGAGCAGGGGCACAGGGCCGCGTCCAGGCGGGGTGTGAATGTCTCCAGGGAAGGGACCCCACAGCCTCTCTGGGCAGCCTGTGCCCCTGCTCTGGCACCCGCACAGGGAAGGGGCTTGTCCTCGTGTTCAGGTGGAACTTCCCATGTTCCAGCTTGTGCCCGTTGCCCCTTGGCCTGGCGTTGGGCACCACTGAAAAGAGCCCGGCCCCATCCCCCTGACACCCACCCTTCAGATATTTATAAGCACTGAGATCCACCTCAGCCTTCTCTTCTCCAGGCTGAACAAGCCCAGGTCTCTCAGCCTTTCCTCACCAGGGAGATGCTCCAGCCCCTGATCCCCTTGGCAGCTCTGCGCTGGCCTTGCTCCAGCAGTTCCCTGCCCTTCTTGAACTGGGGGGCCCAGAACTGGCCGCAGCCCTGCAGGTGTGGCCTCACCAAGGCAGAACAGAGGGGGAGGAGAACCTCCCTTGACCTGCTGGCCACACTCCTTTCAATGCTTTCCTCCCAGGGAAGGCAAAGCCAAGCACCCACAGTCTCTTTGCAGTGGCCCCGGGGCACACACGGACCCACTGCGTCCCTCGCACCAGGCACAGGCAGCCCCGCTCGGGGTCCCACCGCCAGAGCCAGGAGCTCCAGTCACCGGCCGTTCCAAACCTGCCCCGTCCGGTGCAGCTCACGGCGCGGGGAGAGGGCTTTGCAGGCCAGCAGGTAGCATCAATTGGAATAAATCAATTGGAATAACTAAATATCGCCTTTCCTTCCCTGCTCCTGCACAGCAAATCAATCACAGGGAGAATAACTCCTGCGCCACGGTGAAGGGAGCTTTTCGGGCTCAGGCGGGAGGTGCTGGTGGGCAGGAGGAGCAGGGATGGTGCTGGGTGCTTTTCCTGGGCTTGCGTTCATCTGTACCGTCCTGGCAAGGAATGCAACAGGAGGAGATTCAAGCAGCTACCGAGCACCTGGAGTTTGCAAGGCATACCGCTGTCAGCACCACTGCCTAAAACTCAGTGCCTGCAAAGACGGGCTTGAGGCTGGGCTGAAGCTTCCAGAAGTGGAGACACTTCTCACTCCTTTTCTTTCCTTCTTTGCCACCCGTTGTCGGCCCAAGGACTCAAATGACCCCCCTGTGCCAGCCTTCCCTCCGCTGCTGGACAACAAAAAGAAACACCCTTTAATTACATGTGAGCTATACGCTACACGTGAGTTATTCAGCTTAATATAAATGAGAGAGCTTCTGTGGTTGTATGACCCTCTCCAAGCAGACCAAGGAGGCTAATAGATTTTGTGATCACTTCTATCACACAGCAGACAATCGTGGGTCACAAAACTATAAATCAGAGGCTAATGGATTTTCAACAATGCGCTTTGGCTCTTTGTACATTTTTTAATTTGCTTTTAATTTGTATTGATCTTCCCCCCTTTTGCTCCAGTCCCTGCTGTGTCAGCAGGTCAGAAAGCATGCCAAGAGGAGAATAATGTCACAGAAACACAGAGAAAGGTAAAACGGGCGTGCAAATACATACGCATGTGCTTTTTAAACCTGGCTGAGCCGAGGCAGCGGGGCTGGCCTGGCAGAGCCCGCTGCCGGGGGCTCCCGAGGCCGGAGGCTTGGGGCAGCACCAGCTGGGGACCTGTCACTCGGGAGAGGGTGACGTTCCTGGGCCGGCAGCCAGGCAGCCCTCGGCGCAGGCAGGGCCTTCACCTGCCAGGGAAGGACCTTGAAGAAGCAGGAGAAGAAAAATGTTGCTATTCAAGTCCTCAAAGCCACTCTCAAGCCGGAACTCTCCCAGAAGCAATAAACATTTGCTTATTTACTGGTTTTGCTCTGGCTTGTCTGCACCAATTTATTGTTTTTTCATTGTGATCACATCGGTATTTTTAATTTCTTAATGCCGATCGGCAGCAAGTTTCCAGCTTTCTATGAATTGCAGAAAGAAAAGATGCTCGATGGAGAGAGGCAGGTAGCCTCGTGCAGCCCGAGCCAAAAGGCTGCGGGGAGAGGACTCGGCTCTGTCTCAAGCCCAGTGCTACGCATGGGATGGTCTTTCTTCTCTCCTCACCTTCACTCCCAGAGAATAAATCCTAGATAGGAAGTGACTGATTGAATATCCATGATAAACCATTTACAGCTCACTCCTAGCCATGCAAAGTGCTGTCAAACAGTCCTGAATAAGAAGTGTATTAATAAAAATCATGATCCACACACAAACAGAAAAGGGCAGAATTCTTCAAATAAATGACTCACAACAATAATTTGACCAGCTCTCATGATCAGCTTATGCCCTGAAGCATGAAGATTATCAGCCCCATGTAATTTTCTCCTAGCTGATAGAGCTGCAAAGACTATTCATATTCATATAAATGTCTAATGTCTAATCCTCTAATCTAATCCTTTTTTTTTCTGCTTGTGCTAAAGCTCCACAGCCTATACTCAAAAGCCCTCTGAGCAATGGAATTATTGATAAATTACTGCAGAGAGGAGGAGCACTGCACATACACCAAACCCACCAAGCTCTGCCTCTTCTTGAAGAGTTTTTATTTTCCTTTTAAGAAGCCGGGGTGTGAATTTGCAGGACAATTGCAGGTCTTTTTCCTCCCTGATATTCTCCACGTCCTTTTCTAGCGTCAGAGTGAGGAGGTTATCCTCCACTATGGCTTTCAGAGAGCTTCACGAGTGGTATCATCTCATCACCGTGTCAATTAAGCTTCACCAATGCAAATGATATAGGAGTCTGTTGGCCATATTATTTATTCTTCCTGAGAAAGTGAAAGCCTCCAGACGCTGAAGCCGGCACAAACACGATATTATGAGTATCAGAAATGAAGCTTGTCCTTCGTCACCGTGTTGCTCACAGATCATCTCCGGGCCAGCCACAGTGCCATCCTTTCGAGCTAACCACAGCGCGAGCGCACAGTAAGGCACTTTGTCTTTTGCATATGTCAAAAGCTAAAGGGAGGAGAGAGACGTTCAGCATTTAGATCGTACGTATTTGCCAAACTGAAATAATGCAGCAGAAACGAGGCTAAACATCCCAGAGTAACGCCCGCTGCTGCCCGCAGGCTGGGGCTCTGGGAGGAAGAGTCTTGGCTCAGAAACAATGAAGTACCTGCTTTAATTGCCCACTTTATATAGCAACTGGGAAGATGTACACCTATTTGATACCAGCACAGAGTAGAGGGTGGCTTGTAAGAATGCTTATTATAATTTCCTTCTCTTTCTCTTTAGGACTAGATGAAATGGCCTCAAGCTGCATCAGGGAGGTTTAGGTTGGATATTAAGGAAAATGCCTTCCCTGCCAGAGCGGTCAGGCCCTGGCACAGGCTGCCCAGAGAGGTGGGGGAGTCACCGTCCCTGGGGGGGTTCAAACACCGTGCAGCCGTGGCACTTGAGGACATGGTTTAGGAGGCCTGGGGGTGTTGGGTTGGCGGTTGGATTTGATGATCATAGAGGTCTTTTCCAACCTTAACGATTCCATGATTCTATCATAGTTTACATGTGACAATTTGTACTTTTTATTTCCAACGTTATCAGATTACTGGGATGACAACTGCCTGCTCCACTGTTATTGTTTTACTAATTTTAGACTGTCATGGATATAACGTCCTCTACACTGCCTGGAAACTCTCCCTGGCACAGCACAATCTGCCTTCTGGAGATGGAGGACGCGAAAGATCCTTACAGGCACGCTCACGCAGGAACCCATGTGTATATGCGGCCTGCGCCTTCGGTGCTCTCTGGGCTGGGAGATCCAGGCAGGGTCTGGAAATGAGCCCGTTCGACATTGCAAAGGCTCAGCCAAACGGGATGAAGACGGCAGGACGACGGACCAAATCATCCAGTAAGCGGCAAAAGCGTGGGTCCCGTGCCCGGGCTTATTTATGCCACGGCCTCTCTGCTGCTGCGTGTGCAGCACCGCATTTATTTATGGATATTTAGTTTGCGCACACTCTGGGGTAACGATTTGTACCATGTACAGGAATTATAAATCCAGGCAAAGTTTGTGGCCTCTGAGCATTTCCATAATAAAATTTATAATTCTGGAACCAGTTTTCACTCAGGATCAGGCTGAAACTCACCAATCCATTATTTCACTTAGACCAACAAATAAGCGTCAAACGGGAACTTCTTTCAAATCACTGTGGACTTGGACCGATTTTGAAACACCGCCCTGAAGCAGAAGGACTTAGTATCCTATTTATTAGTCCCCTGAGGCCAGCCAGCTTCTCCATTAAGTTTTAGCTCAAACTAATAGCACATTCATAAGCAATTTTGTGGGTGACTGTATCTGAGACTTTAAGCTGCTATATTTTTTTTCCCCTTAGAAATTATCTTTTTGCTTGATGATATGGAATTATTTAGATGACAACTCACATTAAAAGAACCTGCGCTCTTATAGGCAAAGACATTTTTTCCCAGACAACACTGCTACAAAACTGTTCTAAATCTACTGACTTCAAGGGACTGAGGTTTGCCATGATTAAAAAGGAAGACTTTTTCGCTTTAATATTGCCCTTTTTAATAGCTTAAACAGGCATTTCCACGTCAGTAGGTTTTTAGTTACGTTGTCAGACGAAGCTGTTCTGTATTATAATTCTTCCACATGCTTTTCACAGATACCGAATGTTTTGCAAATACAAATTATTTTTACAAACGCTTCTTTCTGTCCCTGTTGTATGTGCATGGCCTCCCATTTAAGCCTGGCTATGGACAGAAAGACAACAGCTCCACTTGCTTCTGGAGCTCTTCTTCCTCAGTTATATCTGCTGCACTCAGTAATGCAAGAGAATTTAGCGTGTATTTGTGTGAGAGCGTTAACATATGCATGTGTCCTTCGAAAATACATATAATGCTTGAGTCAGCATTGCTGACTCCATATACCACTTCAGGAGATTCGTTACGAGAAATTTCACCATTAATCCAAAGAAGAAACGCAGCTAAGGACACAGACATCCTGCAGCATTCCCACAATTTCAGACAACAAATTCATTTATTTTCCTATCTGCTGTTTCTGCTCCACAAACACAGCTAATACGGTCATTTGTATTCCACCTGTTTTGGGGAAGTTTTGCCTGAGAGACTGCGTGGTTCAGAGACGCTGCCGAAGCAGAGACAGAGCCTGTCCCCGGAGGTCACCAGCTCGCAGCCTTGCACCTCTGCCATGCAGAGGACAGTTTTTACAGGCGGCGACTGCTCAGCGTCTTGCAGGAAATCATCTGGCATTTCTGATTTCAGGTCCGGGAGGATACCTCTGCGGCGGCCTTTCAGGAGACCCTCATTACCCATTTCCCCACAAGTCCCAGCCCAGGCAAGCAGTCAGCCACAAGCTGAAGTTCTACATGTGCTTATATGCTAAGCTCACCATCAGTTAGTCATATTTTCAGCTGATCTCCTGACCCAGGATTCTATTAGTGAACTACATCTGAATAAAGTAATGATGCCAACCCCCGTCCTCTCCATAGCAATGCGCCTCCTTGCTCAGGAGAAGATGGGCAGATAACAGTACGGCGGGGAAATGCTCATCATGATCACCAAGACTGCCACGGGGGCTTGGTACTTGCAGGTAGAAGAGCCCGTCTCCCCCAGATACACGAGCGTTTCACCATTCCCCAGAACCAAGTGATATAAACCCCTGACTATGAGCAAAGAAGCTTTTCCTAGCTGAACTAAGACCCTGGCGGTGTCTTAGCTGTGGGTTAATACGGCTTCTGTGGCTTAGGCAGTAGAAGAGGACCAGGAGATTGGTTTATGATGTTGTTTCCCCTTTGAGCAAAGCTTTCATTCCACAGAGGTCATGTATAAAATTAAATTCAGGTCTGAAACCGCTCTTTCCCTGCACATCCAAGCCACGCCGTTCTTGCTGCCTCCCAGCTGCAGGCTCAGGGCGATGGGGCTGCCGCTGCCGAGCGGCCGAGGAGGCAGCTCCGCCATCCCGCGCCCGCCGGAGGGGAGCTCCCTGTTCTGCCTCCCACCTCGGCCCTCAAAGCATTTGCATGTTTAATGGTTACAGGCCTGCTATATGCACTCTGTCTAGTTAAGATGAAAATGTGTGCTGCCCCGATAACCTCTCCGGAATGGCTCGATTGGCCACCCTGTCCCCTGCCGATAGACTTATTAGCCCGTAGCAACAGGGGGGAGCCTCCTCTCACGTAACCGTCCTAAGCACCTTATCAAACCTGAGCCAAGCCGAGGATAACAATCTGAGACACGATTAATTACTTACTCGCTCTAAAGCTGTAAGAATAAATAACCACGAAAATACTGAAGCCGTTTCGGTGATGTTAAAACCGAGGACTCCTTGCAAACACGGCCTGTCAAGAACAGCTCTGAAATCTGATTGTTTAAGGTTCCTCTCCCGCCTCGCTCAGGTGCATCACGGGCTGGGCAACCGCCGGCATCTACCTGCTGCAGCCCCAGCACACCAACCCGCGCACAGCCTCATCCCCACAGCGGCAACTGATGGGCAGCACTTGTCGTTACGGAGGTGATGGATAAAGAGCCCAGCTCTGACAACCCAACGCAACGCGTCCCAGGAGGAACAGACAGCTCAAGCAGTGGAGAGGAAACATCTAAGAATAACTGCTGGCAAAAGAGTAACGCTGGGCAGTGACACTTGATCAGGTCGACTGCTGAAGATGAGTGAGAAGGAAAAGCTGCTCATGCTGCAGCCTGCTGATGCTTGGAGAAATGCCTGGTGCACCATTTAGCATGAACGGATGGAGAGAAGTTGTCCCCTTCACTCGGAGCTGCAACGGCAACCCTTACAAGGAGGGACAGAAAGGCAGTTGTACAGGCAGAACCAGGGACCGATGGCTAACGGGCTCCAGGCGGGGTCTAGAGCACTTGTCCCAGTTCAAAGGGAATAACTGCTGGAGAAGATAAAGCTGCCAGACTCAGGCGCACTAGCGGTGCCTTCAGAACAGGCCCTGTTTGCGCAGGCACTGGGGGCTCGTTGTCCTGCAAAGCCAGCAAAGCCTGCAGGTGCTTGGCACCTCTTAACCTCCGTCCCCAGGTCTGCAAGCGGGGGAAGAGCATATTTAAAGGCTGGAGACCTCAAAAGCACTTCAAACAACTTTGGAGGCCAAAGCTCACTGATGGTTTCTTGGGCACTTTTAAACATCCTTCTGACTGTTTTTCAAACACTGACCTTTGACTGTGAAAAGAAATAAATAGGCACATATACAACAATGGCCTGTATGGAAAATAAAAATGGTGACATTAATAAACCATCAAAGGGTTTTTATGCCCAACAGCAAAGACAGACCTTTTATCCCTTACTTCTAGCTTTGCATCTGGCAACTAATCCTGTGAAAATAAGACCAAATTATTTATATTCTTTTAGTATTCCATAAATCAAATATTGCTGTAAGGACTGAACTAATATTTTGAGAACTGAATACGGGGTTTGGTCTGGCTTGCTACATGCACTGAATCTTAGTCTGCTGTGATATGAAAAGCTGAGAGATATGAAATCCAGAAAAATAAGGAGCCTGAAATGTAGGCGGCAGGAAGAAATCATTTACCGTACCATTGCCCAGTTTGGCTTTGTACAGTGAGAGAGTTGTGAAATGTGGTTATTGTGTTTTCTGTGTGGTGCTTCGCTTTTAAATGCAGATAGTGGGAATCTATCAAAACATTATTTGTTTGCTTGTTTCATTTTCCCTACATGTGAGACGACATTGATAGAGTTTAACTGCAACAATACATCCATCCACCCTCTGCGCCTCCTTTATTAAGCTACAGCCTAGCAAGGGAAAAAAAAAAGCCATATACAGCCACTTCTGTTTTCAAGAAACGGCAAAACCAGAAGCTACAAAACTTGAGCACGCCAATCTGATTTACATCCCGAGCGACAGTCTGAAAACCACGCTACAGCACTCGGGTGCTCCGAGCAGCCAGGTTAGAGCCACCTGAAAAGCAGGGTTTATAAAACCACCGACAGACCTTTAACTGGAGCCTTGTGAGTCGTGAGTGCTTCCATAAACAATATTTTATTGATTAGAATAGGCAGCAACTCTGGTTATTTACAACAAACTTTCTCACAGCATTTATCGATGTTCCTGAGGCTCAAAGGGGAAGGAGAGAGACTTGGCAAATACAACAAATGGACTTGGACTAATACTGAGCAGCTCCTGTAGAAGAGCCCTGTGGAAATTACTCAGCGGCCGAGCCACGAAGGACACCTTCCTGCTTGTCGGGCACCGCAGGGACCCGCACGCCTCGCCCTGAACCAG
The DNA here is from genome assembly GCF_949628215.1 of Phalacrocorax aristotelis. NCBI lineage: Eukaryota > Metazoa > Chordata > Aves > Suliformes > Phalacrocoracidae > Phalacrocorax > Phalacrocorax aristotelis. Next base: position 6,814,672 of record NC_134296.1, read on the forward strand.
GCTCTCCCGGCTGGTGCCCGGCTGGGACTTGTCTGGGTAACTTCTGCCCATGGCCAGAAATGGCAAAGGCTTCTTTCCTCCATCCCCAAAATACATCAATGAGCCGTGCAAAGGAGGAAGGACGTTGCGCTGCACTGCGATCTCTGAGCACCAGTAAAAGGCAAATGGAAAATTCGGAAGCGGTGGGAAGCAATGGGCCCCGTGGGAGCCGCCGCTATGAGCTGGGGCTTTTCCATAGGAAACAAACGCTATTAACTAGAAAAATATTTTGAGGGGATAATGAATTTCTATCCTTTAGAGAGCAGGATGAGCTGCTAGCTGGTGGAAACACACCACCTCTCTCACCCGCTCCTCTGGAGCATCTCCTCTGAAGGCAGCTGGTACCAGCAGGCTGGGACGAGACGTCCCACGGGTGGATTTCCTGCTCTCCTCCTGTGCCTCATCTTGTGTCCGCACAGACAACCGGTGGGGGAAGGCCCGTATTTTTGCAAGACAAGCGCTACACCGTCACCGCGGGGTCCGAGCGTTTATTGCAAGTAACTCGTGACAAGGGTGACGATGGCCGGTGCGCTCCCACCCAGCCAGCTTTGCAAACCGAGGCACTCGCGGGTACCTTAACGCCGGTCTGTGGACACGTGGTCCTCCTCGGAGCTGCGAGCAGACGATGCAGCCAGATGAAATGCAAACCCACCCGTTGGAGAGTCCTCATCAATGTTTTTAACCTCCTGACCTGGAATGAAGGAGGTAATTTGATCACCATGGAAACCGGGTAAGGCCTCTCCCCAGCCAAAACTGTCACTCCCGTTAAATCGGGCTGAATCATCCACCTCGGCTCCGCGAGATGGACAGGACAGGGATAACGCAGCCTGCGGAGGAACAAGCTATCCTTAAGCATGATAATAACGCGTGACAGCTTAAACTTTGGGTCACTCCTGGTGCACGAATTGTCAAATATTGTGACAGCAGCAGCAGCTCTCCACACCCCCGCGTGCCAGCAGAGAAGTGACAACGTTTCTGTGGATTTTTATTACTGCTTCTCAGCAAGGACCTCAGAAATGCAAATGTTTTTGCAGCTTCCGTGGGGCTCCAGGGGAGGTAATTTGCTGGAGGCTCTTGCAAGAAACAAACCCTGGTTGTTCATAATGTTGCCGTGAAGGTTTTAAACAGCCCTGTTGGCAGTGGGTCACTTTGAAGGACTGGGATGAAGGGGATATACTGGTCCTCTTTGTAAAATTGGAATGAGACAGAATTTTTCAGGCAATTACAAAATCCCACCTCTAAATAAACAACCCTATAGACTAGTATTAACCTTAGTAATGTAAGTATCAGCACTAGTGATACCGGAGTGCCTGGAGATCCCTGGTGAGAGCAAGGCTTCTGCACGTTAGGGATCATACGTACGCATAACCTTGAGATAAAAAGACAAATTGCCTTTTTGCAGCTACAAATCCAAGTTCACAAAGACTAAATCACCGTCCCGTGGTCAGCTAGGGAAACTGTGCCAGCATCAGGCGTAAAAGCTTCATCCCACGTAACAGGGCCACACAAACTCAACCAGCCCCACCGCCACAGAAGCGGGCTCCTTGGCCGAGCTGCCGCTGGGCGGTGGTGTGACACCCCCCGATAAAGCCACCTGCAGCCTGCAAAGACACGGCCTGCTCATCCCGTTGCACCGTATGAAACCACCGTGCCGCAGCCTGGAATGGCGGCACAGCCTGCACTCAAGTCAGCAGCACATGAAACGGCAAGCATGAAGGTTTGTTTAATGATTTTTAATTAATTTTAATTACTTACAATTTTTTTGAGCAGTAGCTTAACCTCGCTGAATCTCAGCCCCTCTGATCGCTCTGGGACTTCTGCCAGCTTCCTCATTACAGATCAGTTCCCCTAACGCCATTTGATAATGAAATGGGTTTTAAAAGAAAGGGACAGAGAAAAAAAATCAAATACCTTCAGCAGAACCCCAGGGAGCTGGAAGAAGATTATGATTTGGCATGGAGATAAAATGATAGTTTGGGGGCTTGCTTTATGAATAATGTGTACCTGTGTTGAAAGTGTCCTACTTTTAGGAGACAAAAGTTATGGGCCTGTAAGGATTTCCTACCTTCACGGCTTCTTGCCGGCTCCCTCCCACAGGGGCAAGCAATTGAGACAGGCAGAAGGCGAAGGCTTTCGCCTCGCGCAGCGAGGAGGAGCAGGTAGGTACACGTGCCACGGAGAAGCTCCCCCAGCCGGGGCGGCGGAGACGGCGCTTCCCACCACACCCAACCCGACGCATCGTGGAGCGTCGCCTGCTGATTTCACCCTGGCAATCGGGGGTCCTGCCTCCCGACAGCCCTGCCCAGCAGAGCTCTCACATCCTCCGGGGGGGCTTTCAAGTATATCAGGTGCTTCATTCTCCCATGACTACTGCACCCTCTCCCCAGCCTCTCTCCCAGCTGCCCATCTACCAGTCTCCCAAAAGCCTCGGGGTTATTTGTTAGTTTACTACAGAGTTTACTCCTCCTGCTTTCTCTGATCTCCTCTTCACATCTCTGCCTCTTCCTTCCAGCTTTTTAACCTGTATCTTGACCAGCATCCAAAAGATTCTTCTGCACTAAAAGGCACTTGCAAGCGGCATCTTGCTCCCTATGAAACTCTGCACGGGCTTTATCACAGCGAGGGTGCAGATGGTGGAAGGCGCTGGTAGCACTGGAGTGTGCCTTTTTTCCTGTTTGTTTTTATTAATACACACTGCTCTGGTGTGTATTCAAAACTTTCTCCCCGTGGCTCTGATCTCAGCCCAGCTGGTCTCCTGCCCAGCAGCCCTGGGCAAGCTTCAAAGGATCTGATGTTTGGGCAGGGTACAGAAAGGAATCTGTAATTTTTGGATGCTCTGCTGAGGCTTATCTGAACCTCAGCGCAGTCTCTAAATCTGGGCTCCAAGTCCCCTAAAAGCACATTCTCATTAGAGATGGTTGGATGTCCACAGTCAGGGCTGGAAATTCCTTTAAAAATATAAGTCCTTTTGTGGCCTTGTACCTCAGTTTGTGGGCAACAAGGAAGCGGAAAGGAAGACAAGGATATTTTTTTAGCGCACATAAAATGCAGAAAATGAGCAAAATGTTGCATATATTTATTACAATTAGCACCTGCATCAGGCTTTACCAGCAGCAATACTGCTGTTACCACGGTCACCACTGGCCTAAAGGGCTCCTGTTTTCATCAGGCTCCTGTTGGCACATATCAAACACATCTCCATGAACAGGCACCGAGCACGTGGCGGGCTGGGAAGCCTCCAGCACTGACGTGACCCTCTCCAGCTGAGGATCTTCCCTGAGCCGAAGCCAAGACGGGTACGGGTCCCTGCGGACAGCCCAGCCGGCCGCGAGGGCAGCGTCCCCGGCCCAGAGGGGTGACGGGCAGAGGCACCGCAGCCATCACCAGCAGGAGCTGGAACAAGCATCAGAGAAACGGGCTGTGAGTGAAGGTGAATTGGAACAGGGGACTGGGACCACTTCCTACCCTCCAGCCATTGGAGGGATGTGCATAATTCATAGGCCATAGATTGTATATATCTTATTCATGAAAGTTTGAACGGACTGGTTATTACTATTGACCATTAAAAGGCAATTTTTCCCCAATGCACGACAAGAACTATTGACATTCCCGTATCCTTGGAAAAAAGGTAGTTGGTGTCCTGGCATCTCCAGAGCCTCACGTCGCTTGTGCACACACGTGTTGAGGCATCCGCGTCTCTGAGCCGGCAAGGAGTTAGCAAACAAGCCGCCTTAAGGAAAATTTCCGTCTACTTTTATAACTACCAACAAAACGTGTCATTAATGCACTGTTAAAAATTGACAATCTCATTTTATGCTTTTAGACCTAATGTTTTATTACTAAAGAAGCGAGGCAGGTTCTTGTGCCTGCCACAGGCAGCGTGGTGGTGTTCAGCCCGGGCTCAATTGCTATTGTAAGCCTGCAGAAACGCCAGCATCCACCCTGACCTGCTGCGCGCGCGTTTCTCCTACTGCGGCTTCTCCTGGGGGCTCCTGTTGCAGGGAGGACGGCAGGGCTGACGTGCAACATCAAGGTGATGATGCACACCCTTGTGCGAGCAAGGGTGGGGAGAGTTCAGGGTGTCTGCGTGCCCGGGACTTCAGCTCCAAAGCTTAGTGCCACTTGGAGCCTGGAGCCCCAGAAAGGTGGTGCTTTGAGCTGTCACAGGGAGAAGCAGCTAATGCAAAGATAAGAAGGTTGATTTTTCTTCTGTCTGCAGCCTGTAAGAAAATGAAATTCATGCCCAATGGGCCTAAACACTCTCGGTAGCATTGAAGTGCAAAATTGAGCTAATAACTTGCCGATGTTTAAACAGGTACTCGTGATATTTTTATGCCGATCTAGGGTGCTGGCCACGGGTGGGCTGGGTCTGTTGGGGCGTCTCTTTTCCCTAGTGAAGCAAATAATCTCTTTCTGCAAACACAACAGTCTGGAGTTCATCTAGATTAGAGCAATTAAAAGCATACTTCGTATTTACAGCATGGAAAGAAGAGAACTAATTAATAAGCAAATAGTGGCCATCAAAATGGTGGGCAAAATCTAGAGAGAAAGGAAACAGTTTTGACAGGTTGTTAGTGTCATTCTACCTATTGCCTGCTCAAGCACATATGGGGAAAAAATGATTGTTTCCCTCTCTGACGTTCACACTGAGTGAATCAGGAACAGATGTAAACTGGGCACTGCCGGCTCCAGCAGATAAAAGACAATTACAAGCAGAAAATGGAGCTGCTGATAGCATGCAGCTTTCACTTGGGATGTTCAGTTTAGCTACTGGGGAGGAAAAAAAAAACAGAGAGTTCACAACTAAACTCCTGAGAGCAGTCGTCTCTCGCTGCAGACCTGCTGATTCAAGCATCGCACGGCTCCTTGCAGACGTACGTAGAAATGTTTAAGGGCTCAATTTGAGCCATTTGTTTCTCATTTTTGAGCTCTCATTAAAATAATCTGTTCTGATTGTCTGCGGGAGCTATTTTTTGCTCCTCTAAACGGTTGCAAAAGACAGCACAGATTAGAAAAGGAGAATCAACCCTGTTAAGCCTGTGACTCATCAAATCCGGGCTCCTGCTCTGAGCTGGCTCCCAGCGCAGGCTGAAGCCCCTGTAATGAGGCAGAGAGAGGGGGACAAAAGCCCCGCCTCGCCCTCTGCAAACCAGAGGTTTGAAAAATTTTGCCTTCATCGATCCACACAGAGGACATACAGGCAACAGCTTGCGAGCTACAGGCCGAGGGTACCTTCTGGGAGGCCAGGCTTTCTCCCCGCTCCAGGGAACGTCCTGCTACAAACACTAACTCGGGATGAAAAGGTCTTGCCTTCCCAGGCAATTATTTCATCCTTGCATAGGGAGTCCCAGGCTGGAGAGGCAGAGCGCTGACAGCGAACAGATGCGTATCCGACCCAGAGAAAGAGTGCTTTGCAGGAATTTGTTACGACTTAAACCGTGTTATTTGCTTTTCAAACCGTGTGTAACCCAGAAAAGTGCTGGGAGTTATAACACGAAGTGTTGCTTACTCCTTCCACCCCTCCCTCTGTGACTGCCCCAAACTCCGCTATCATTATGTATCATGGTGTGCCTGCAAGACCGATTTAAATTCCTTTCGATTATCATCACCTCTGGCCTAAACACTCGGAGCTACTAATTAGAAGACCAGTCTGCGAGGCCTGAACTTGGACTCGGTGCTCAAATTTTTTTGCAGCCAGCTGAGCATCCCTCCAGGCACAGGTAGGCAGCTTTTTCAAGGGATGCCAGAATCTGCCGTTCCAGTCAGGCTTGAAAACAAGCTCAGGAATTCCAGCACACGGGGGGCAAAAGTCCGACCCTGCCCACAGGTGTGGAACCCGGAGCCCTCCCGAAACAGCTCCTGCCCTTTCCCTCCTGCAGCCACAGGCCATGGGAGAGTCGGATGCTATTCGAGCGCTCCATCTCCCAGGTCCCCACCCAAAACTCTGGGCAATTTGAGTGACAAGATACAAGATGCCCAACAACCCTTCCCGTTAATTAGTATACAGGGGTCAGCACCTTTTCACTTCTTCAGCACGAAGGATTTAAAAATCTTACTCTATTTTTAATTTTCCTTCCTCTATAAACTTGCAGAAAATGCCTTTTTTTTTAGTGCCATGCTACAGTGAATCTGTTTGTTCTTTGGGCATTTAAATGTTCCTATCACTGACATTTTTAAAGCTATGAAAAAGGATTTTAATTGGCTGAAATGCTGATTGCCATAACAACTGGCTAATGAACCATCTGTTAGCATATGTAATATTTATTTATACATTTAAAAAACCGCAGCTAAGGCTCAGGACGGGCTCTTTATCAAGGACGGGGCAGCTCACTCCCCGTGCAGAGGGGCAGGGAAGCACGGGGGCGAGTTTTACGGCCCGCGGGGAGCACCGCCAGCCTCTGGCCCACCCCTTGCGCAGACGTAGCAAGCTGTGACCTTGTCCCCCGGCCATCCCTGCTGCAAGGTTAGCCGCTCACGACGGGTGACCGGGAGGGGAAGAGCCAGCTCAGCAGCACAGGGCTGCCTTGCTCCGGGACACCCTTCCCTCCTCCGATGCACAGAGCGGCGTCGGACACCCCAGTGCTAGAAGATCGGGGAAAATGAATCAGGTCCGGCCTCTCCGGGAGCAGCGCTTACTGCTGTCCCCCTCCTCCCTTCTCTCGGGGCAGGGGGACGCAATGTGCTCAATGGTGACGTGAAAGTTCCCGTTACAGACGAAAACCAGATGGGAGTTCCCCTCGAGCGCTTCACCAAGCCGCTCTCCTTACGAGGATTTTGCATTTTTAGTCAAAGCCTCTCCCTGGCAGCTCTCGGCTCCCATCTGCCAGCAAGCGCCCGGCCCGTGTGAAACGCCCTCGCTTCAGGTCCGGGGGCCTGATCCTGAGCCGACCTGAGGCAGCCTGTGCTCCCCTCCAACGGTAACGGCTCCTGGAGGCAATAAACAACCCTCACCATTTCCTGGGAGAGCCCAGGCCCACAACCCCCCTTCGCGAATTCAGCCGGATGATGTTGGAGGTTTAATGGGGGGAGATGTATTTTTAGACTGTTGATAAAGAGGGAGAGAAGAAGGGAGCAGAGAAAGCCCCATTCCACAGAAGTCACATGCATATGCAAAAGGAGCCTAATTGCCCCTCTTTAGAAACTAATCATTCGGGATTTTACAAGCCACATTATAGAACCTGACATGCTTATTTTTCCTTTTATTATGTTTGTAAGCAGTGATCCTATTGAAAAGAAAATCAAACCCTATTTTTACCAGTCACAACCATCTCCCTTTTTCTTTCTGCCTGCTTTATTTTATTTTATTTTCCTTTCTTTCCATCAGTTGAATAGAGCAGCATTTTCATGTGTATTAATTGCCCTGCAAAATGCCCTCAAAGTCATTAGAATTCCCCATTCAAAACTATTATCTGTGCCATTATGTCTTTGCATTATATTTATTTAAATGTGCCTCTTCTGAATTAGCTTATTTTTAACAGCTAGCCATGCCTGAAATATTGTTCCAGGCCAAGCTGTTCTCAAATCTATATTTTTTTTTTTTAATGATAACTTCATAGAAGCTCTTGATGCTTTATCCTGAGTGGAATCACAGTTTTAGGCTTTTAACCCCCTTTCCTTTTGCTTTTTCTATTTCAGAAAGATAGGCAATAGCCTCGTAGAAATTTCTTTGTGAATCCACAAGACTTTCTTACACCAGAACTGCAAGAATTACAGCTCCAGTTCACGGCTGTCACACCGATTTAAATCCGTTGATTGCGAAGATGATTAAAAGAAACACACCATCATTTCCTAAACGTAATGCAAAGTTGCTCTCCCCCCATAAAATATCCATGCGTGATTTTCCACCCATTCTGACGGCTGATTTTGTCAGTACTCGGAGGCCCCGTGGCTTGAGTGCCCGAACTTCTGGGAGCACTCGAAGGTGGAGAATATGAGGCAGCGCTCCCTACCCCCAAGAGTTCTCTCGTGGAAATATTTCTTGCTTGGAAGGGAAGGTCCCGGAGCGGGAAGCTGGTTTCCTGACCGGCCTCCCTTGCTCCTTGGCCATTGCTACCCTGACACAGCCTGTGTTTTTCCATGCCGAGGACCTCACATGGGGCTTGGACACCTCCAGGCTGGGGTCTTGAGCCAAGCATGGGAAAAAGCCTTTATAAAAATTAGAGCCCAGAGACTGAAATCAGTGCTTCACCCCAGAATTTCCCTTTCCCTCTTCCGCTCATCAGGGTCATCCCCGAAGGAAGGAGCCAGACCGGCACCGCACCAGCACCCTCCCCCTGGCTCCAGGCAGAGCTCTCCTCCCGCTTCGCACCATTTTCATATTTTAATTAGACCAGCCGTTCTGCGTCTGCCTTCATTAACTGACACCCGCAATTACTGAACGTGTGGATGTCGAACCAGCACATCCCCCGTCCCTACCCCATCGAGACCCGGCTGCGGCGCCGGGTTCCCCCTTTGTGCTCCTTGTTTAAACATTCATGACGGATCCTCTCCTTCGGCAGATACATTCACGCCTCCGACCGCGGGAGCTGCCATCCCTTTGGTCACGCAGAAGGTCCTCCCTGTCTGCCAAACCGTGCCGCTGCCTCTCGTTATTTCACCCCCCCAGAGACCATTCCCCCTTTCTTCTCGTGTCACACACTGGGATAACCGGCAGCTCCTGCTGAATTACTGAAGCAGGCAGCGTTAACCTGCCATCTTTCCACGGTAACTTCCCTGCCTGCCTCTTCTGGCTGACCCTTTGTCCTCTGAGGTCAAGTTTTTAAAGGCTGTAACACCCCCCTTGGTACCCTCCTTGCTCGGTGCGCTGCGAGGAGGCAGCCAGGGATGTCTGAAATTATTCCCTCCCTCTGGGCTGCAGAAAAACCCTTCGTCTGTGCAAGGGGAAGGAAACGCGCACTTGCTGTAGCATCTAAATTTATCTCATGGTAACAGCGAGGCTCGGCCAAATCCACACAAGTCTTCAGTTGGGACCAGGGGTAGGTTTCCCGTGTAGAAATCAAGCAGAATGCGGGTCCCTTCGCCGCACCGCCCACAGGGACGGAGCTCGGCTCGAGACCACAGCCAGGCCCAGCGGGGGCAGAGGGCTCACACCAGGCTCAGCCAAAAGAAAACCCTCTCGAGATCTTGTTTGAAAGGAACCTGGCAGTTTTCCACCCGGCCTGTTCTCCTGCCCCCCGGCCGCAGCGGCTCGGTGTAGAGGGGAGCGCCGGGGAGCTCGCGGGGCGCAGACCGCGCCGTGAAGCCGCACCTCTGACGACCACCGAGGCAGGGGCGAACGGCGCATTGTTATTTTTTTTATAAACATCATCTCCGCAGAGCATCAGCAAAATCTCTCAATTTTAATCCCATCCCTCATAACATTTCTTTTGAATATTTAAGAGTGAAACCAGTGCTCAGATCCTATCTGGTGTTATATCCTCCTTCATTTCCGTTTACAGCGTTCACATAACGCGGTGACCCATATGGGCCAATATAAGTCTATAAAAAGATGGGCAGATACTTCTGACACCGACAGAAAGCCTCTGCTCTACCATCTAGCAAGTATTCCCCCAAGGCAGCTAAAGCACGATTGCTTTATTACACCACCCGTCTTTCTTATCTGGCAGAACAGCGGCACCACGGATTTAACCCTTCCGACGATGACTGCTTTCTGGCTTGCCGTCCGGATGCGCTATGGGGCAATTCGGGTCAAGTTTCCAGTTGACATCAGAGCAGCTTAGCCCACCTCTGGGGGAGATCAGCTTGGATCCAGACCCACCAGCTTTCCCACCATCATAAAACAGCACATTTTTTACCACTAGATGGAGTTTAAAAAGCCTAAAGCGACTTGCTCTTTCCTAGCCCATACCTCGGCGGGTTTCAGCAGGAGCCACAGCGCGAGCCAGGGGTGTTTGGGGTCTGGTTTGTGGGATGCAAGGCGGGGAAGGCTGGCAGCTACCTGGAAACTCAAGGTTTGGCCTCTACTTGCACGTGCGTGAAAAGCAACAGAATAAAATGCAACACAGCTGAGTGCTCGGCCACGTCTCTGCCTTTCTCCAAGGGCCAGACGTGGCACGCTCGGCTCCAGGGCAGCAAGGGACAGGCACCCGCGGACACCGGCTGCCCGCTGCCGCTGTGCTCAGCGTGCCCAGAGCAGCTGTGCCACCGACACGGCCAACGTGGTCCAGGGAGCAGGGACGGGGCAAAGACGCGTCCCCCAGGCGGGCCTCAGAGCTGGCCCTGCCCCGCGCTGCTCAGCTGGGCCACCCCGAGCCGGCAGCTGCCACAGGATTTATAGAAAATAACAAATATCATCCACATCAGGAAGGATATTGATCTGCAGATCTCACTGACATTTACAAATAAATGATGTATTGCTGTTTGCGTTTTGCTTGCTGGGCTGACCCTAATGGCCTTTACATAATTTACTTTTGATTAAAGAAGTGCTTTGACGCAGACAACTAAAAAAATACCAAAAAAATCAATACAATTATGAGATCAGCTTTAAAACAATGTGTTATGGCAGGGGAAAAAAAAAATGTCAAATCCTTTGAGGGTGCTCGTATTAAAGTGTGATGCCTAAAGACATTTCAGAGATCAACAGATTCTCCACTTGCTGAGAGTCAGAAATTAGCCAAGTACCCGTCACAGGTTCTGGATTGATTGAATGTAAGGGCAGACTCTGGCAGCAGGTTCAGAAATGGTCACGCCTTCAGCCAGGTCCGCGGCAGCGTTTTATATTCATAGTCAGACAAAACTCACTGGCATAAGAACGCAAAGGAGGAGCGGGCTCCACCGTTCGCTTCCATACATTGAAATATTTAGCAGCGTGGTACGCAGTGTAAATCATATCTGCTGTAGCTGGTGGAAAAACAGCATAACTAGTTTGAGAAAACAGGGCCCTGCATTAGCTAATGTAGCTCCATATGTTCAGTAAAACACCACAGTGCGCAAAACAATGGTGACAGTAAGTTAAAGTAATATTCTGGTTAACGATATCCAAAAATATTCTTTTTGGCAACCGGACTGTGCACATCGTACATAATGAATGAGTGTTCTTGCAATGAGTATGCCCCTGCACAAAGGAAATAACCACAACCTGTTTGCATTTGTGAAGCGTGGCAAAAAAATGTTGGTTTTTTGTTTACTCCTCCTCCTGATCAGCCGTGCCACACGACTCCAACATATTTTGTCCTCTAAGAAAACTGGGGAGAAAACTGTGTTCTTCAGAAAAGCAACTCACCGAGATGGTGCCAGACTATCATCGATATTCCAGAATAATCGTCTGCGCGCTGCCTGCCCTATTTTTTTTCCTCTGCACTCTGACAGCTAACAACAATGAAGGGGGGGGGGGGGGGGGAGAGAAAGAAAAAAAAAAGGACCAAAAAGATGTAACTCTGAGTGACACCGCGGCCGTACCGCACGCCGTCAGGGAGGCAGGCTGGCTGCAAGCTGCGGGCAGTTTGGTTTCCTCTTTTTGCATCGTTTAGCAAATTCAAGGCCTGACAGAGGTAAAAAAAAAAAACATCCGAGTCGGGATCTATGGACGGGGAACCAAGGATCCTGCAGTGGTAAAGGTAACAGAAGACTTGCTTTTGCCATCGGTGGGCACAAGATGGAGTCTGGGAAAGCACTGAGCTGTACCGAGGGGGCTGCTGTGCAAGCCCTCGGACCCCGCCGCGACGCCCCGAGCAGCCAGGCTGCCCCCGGGCAGGGGCGAGGGGGTGCCCAGCTCCCCAGCGCCGGCAGAGCTGCCGCAGCACCCGGTCCCGCTGCTCCCTGCGCCCACGCCCTGGCGCCTCTCCTGCTCCCGACGCAGCGATTTAACTTGGCCATAGGAGACGAGAGAGTTAGGCTCAGTGTTATTCATAAAGAATGACTTTGCATTCCCTGAGCAATAACGCTCATTCATCCTGTTATTTTTGCTATCCCTAGAATCAGTATTGTGTAAACTCCGCATTGATGCTCAGGAAAGGTAGAGCCGTTTGTAATCCTACCTCGCTCGCCAGAAATCACGATTGCAAAAAAAAAAAATATCCCAGACAAAACAAAAGCCCTAGAAGTACATACACAAAATCAAATAAATAAAAATGCAACGGCACTGACTGATCTGAAGAAAAACAATCAACTGCGAGCCCATTTATTCAATCTGCCTAACGTAAGAAGGTTGCAAACATCCCACTGTTTATTCTATGACTTTTTTTTTCCCCGCTTTTGGCAGCAGTAAAAACAAATCACGCAGAACCCCTCGCTATTCAGTTTGAGGCCTGAATACAACAGAAGGACTGAAAGCCAGCAGCGGAGGGGCGAAAGGCGTTCGGCCCAAACCGTCTTAGCAAGGACTCCTGCAAAATCTACCCTTTCTAAACTGTACTTAGGAGGAGCTATCCCAATTGTGATGCCCGAAGGTTTGCACAAAGCTGCCGCGTTTCTTCTTGATTAACCATTTGAATAATTTCTTTAAATATTCCAGACACCGGCTCCTGTCATACCTTTCTCTGCGAGATTAAAAAATACTTTGTACCTAGTACTTTCTCCCTGTGAACATATTTAAACAGCACGATCAGGTTGCTTTCTAATCTTCCCTTTGATAAGCTAATCAGATTGATCTCCAGAAGCCTGTCACCGCGAGGCACGTTTTTCAAACAGTGGAACATGCCTCGTACCTTCTGACAAAGCGAGCGCCCGTCCTAGGGGACGAGTCATCCTCCAGGTTTCAGAGACAGGTTGGAGACCCTCAAGGCACTGCACAAATACATTTATATCACACCGTGGCTCAGACTAATGGGTGTCTTGGCCTAATGACCCGAGAGCATCTTGTTTTGAAACCAGACAGATGACACTGAACCCGAGCCGTTACCCTCCAAAAGTGCATCTATTCTTTGAACTGGCACAAAACCATGAGAAAGGCTGCACGACACTAAGCCCCCGTGCGGGTCCCACTTGGGCTTTCAAAACTGGGTTTAGATAGTACCAAAAAAAGGCTTCGAGAAAGGTAAGTCCACAGGGGAGCGTGCGAGGATGGGGCCAGCGCTGCCCTTCCAGGGCCAGACCCGCCGCCCGGGCTGCGGAGCCGACACCGCGGCGGGCAGCAGCAGAGGGAGCTCCTGGGGGAATGGTCCGTAATTTGAGAAAGACCAGAAATCCAGACCACCTGAGAAAGGTGTTGCTGTCAAAAACCAGGCAGTGATACTTAATACAGAAGTTATTTGATAATATTCCCTTTTAATGTCCTTCTGTAAAGCAACATTTAAAAAAAAAATCTTGGTCAATATAAAAAAAAAATTCCAAGAAATGACTTCTTTTCACATCCATTATTCAGTGGATCTTAGTCTGGAAAACACATAAGATCTGGGATAACTTTGTACCCCTCAGCTGTCCCACCGAAATGAATTTCAGTCGGCCGTGCCGCCGACCCCGAACGCAGCGGCACGCGCGGCACGCCGGGCTGCCCTGCCACAGCTCGCGCAACGGGACAGCCCGCAGGTCCTCCAGGATGCGTTCGTGGTTCTGAACACCTCCCTGGCAACGTCAAGCCACAAATTTGCTCAGAAATCCTTGCCTTGCGTCCCAGAGGAGATGAAATGCAGTCACTTGCAAGGGAGAGAACAACAATAAACGGAGGATGAATGCTCCCTAAGTGCTTCTTAAAACAAAAAAAATTTGATATGCAGCCTGTGTACCCACGCAATTACGAAGCTTCTAGCTCTGAGCTGTAACAGATGGAAATTTTTTTTCCCCTGTCTCTCTTTGGTGATAAGGTGAATGGTTTCCTCAAGGGAAGAGTAGACAGAGTTGCTGAGTTGGCAAGGCTTGTGCCAAGCAGCTGGTTGCTGATAAAATTATGGGTCTGGATAGGCACGGTTGGGGAGGGAGAAATAAGGGCCTTTCTGTCACCAGCCTTGCCAAGGAAGAACTGAAACGGGTCATGGATACATTCATTAAAGCACGTGAAAGGGGAAAATAATGGAGTCGTGCGACGAAGTTACTAGAAAATGACGCAGATTTTCTGTGTATTTATTAAAGTGGCCTTTGGACCTTTTTGCAGTGCGGCTTATAAATTCCACTTGTGTACTTGATTCCTGGGACAACTTACAGCCTTCACCAGAGAGGCTGGTGCCAGGAAACAGGGGAAGGGGGAAAAAATGATGATGGTACAGTTTGCTTTTCAACAGTTCTGTTCCAGAGGGCCTCAACGCTCTGTTTGAATATTAAATCAATCAGTATTTACAGAACCTTTACTTGAAATAAGCACATCTTATTAACTTCATTTTACAAGGATGAGCACAGAAACGCTGAGATAGTTAGCTGCCAGTCTCTAGGAGATAAGTTTAGGTATTTGAATCTTTCCCATACGCACGTCAGCTTTACCTGTGAGCTCACTATCATCACAACTCAGTGTGCAATTCATGCATTTGCACTTGCAAACTGGGCGTCTGGGCAAGCATCCAGCTGATGAGATGCTCCGTAAATCTTTTCACAGGTAAATCTTTTCACATCCATGCAGCCCCTAAGCAGAATATTGCAAAACACATTTATAAGCATTCACCAATGCAACTCCATGTTAACAGAGTGGAAGTGCCTCGACTTCACCCCTCCCGAACAGGGAAAGCAGAAGGGAAGAGTGCAGAGAAACTTGTGCAAGCTCCAAATTAAAACCAGATAGTTCTGGCTTCCAGTTCTTTCCCAGCTACTGTCATTAAGCCATACTCCTTGCATCAAAGATGAGAAAGCAGAATATTTACTCCAGGTAACTCCTTCCAAGTATGTACATACAAAAAAAAAAAACAAAACAAACCCCAGCTTAGTTTTATAGGAGTAATGATTCATAAAGCTCCTCTTACTCGCTGCAGATCTCGCTATAGCTTGGTGATCACCGCAAAATGGTTTTTCCTTGATATATTGGGTAACACAAGAACTCCTTTCCTATGGCCCCATGCATTGAGCCTGCAAACAATACGGGGTGGCAGGATGGGGTGTGCAGGTGGAGGTTTTGAGACCCCTGCATAGCTGGCAGGGATCTCCCCATACGCACAGAAGAGGGCTCTTTCTCAGCAAGAAAGCCAGCTGGCAGCTCCAAACCTGAGCTCGTCTTAAATGGGTGGTGGTGGTGAGTTTTGCCAGTGAGACAGAGCCGCCCCTCCTCTCCCAGGTCATCCAGGTTCGAATGATAGACTCACAAATTTTAACTCCATAAATCTGGTAGAAACAAAGAGAACAAGTACACCCATCCTCACTCCATACGCTCTTTGGAAAAGAAAAGCCCACATACATTTAAAAATATTGATCAGCTCAATTGCTGAATGAGCCAAGACTGATCTTTCCAGAAGAAACTGAATAATTTGAGAAACATTAGCAGACTCTTTTCAATGGACTGAAAAAGATGAAAGCCATGTTAGCCCCATAGCGAATGACATACAATGTCCATCTCCTAGTGGCACTTGGTTGGTTTGTCTCTTCTCTCTCTCCGGGTCTTGTATTTTCTGAAGCCAGAACATCTTGTTGCCTCACACTGTTTCTATGTGGAATCCCCCCCAGTTGCTCCTCCATCCATCTCTGCAGAGCAGGGCTTGGGGCAGTTTAGATAAGCATCAGCACTGCTAAACGCTTACTCAAACCGGGCCACCCACCATGCTGCAGGCTCCCAGCGAGGAGACAAAGGCACAGTGTTCAGAGCAGAACCAACGACTAAATGCCCTTCCTCATCTGCAGGCGGAGCCCCCTTATCACAAGGCATTCGACGGACCAGGCAGCACGCCTGCACCCGCGGAGGCACGCGGGGAGCGCGCCGCGTCCACCAGAGAAATGGACTCTACCTGCCTTCACCAAGAAATTGTCTGCAGTCTAATGTCAAGGGCTCTGCCCTCCATTCTTTTCCCAATCATAACACAACAAAGTCATCTGGATTTCTGAAATGTCACTGTGTCTACCCGGAGACCTGGCTCAGACAAGGTAATTATTCCTTCCTGTCACCCTTTCTTATTCCGGCTTGTTTAAAAAGGAGTGTTTTTACCAAGTCTGTCAAACGGCGTCCTAGGAAATGTTTCTGGCTTCCACCTTCCAAGGCAAACCAGGACGACCCCAGAGACACCACCGTGCCGGGACGCCCTGCTCAGGCACGCGGGCAGCGCGCACGAGGAGGCCGAGCGTGCGCGAGCTGTTCCGTCTCTTCCCGCTGCTGTTACGGGAAAGCCCGAGAACAGCCCGGTTCAGTCCGCAGTAGTCCCTTGCATCGACTTCGGCCCCGTTTCAGTCTCAGTTCAAAGGAATCAAAGAGGAAGGGTTTTAATACCTGTGCAGGCAAATCCCTACACAAAAAACTCTCTACCGTTGGTGTGCATAACCTGTTCGATACCCGGATCCTGTGGCAGGGAGACCCAAAGAGCAGCAAGGGAGGACGATGCCCAGTTCTCATGGATTTCAATGGGACAAGGGAACCGAACTCCATGGGGCTTGCCTGAAAAACACCTTGCCTGGATCAATCACTCAGTTAATAGTGACCATAGTGATTTCCACTTATTTAATTACTGCAGGGCGTTCCTCAGTTCTCTAGCAACAACCCAACTGAAACCCACAGCTCGTTTCCTCTTGCAAAAGGCTCCTTGGCTGCAATCTCCCGAGATCCACAGGACAGAGCACGTGTGTGATTCAACCCTAACAGCAACAGGGCTTTTAATCCCAAAGAAAGAAGAACAGCAATGCAGGAACAAATGAAGACCAGAGTTAGACTTCAGACGTGACTGACACAGGGGAAATAAAGGACTCGTTACAGAAAGAGAGCAGTTAATGGTTGTGAATGTGCTAGAGGTATTCCAGTTCCGGACGCATGGCTCGGTAGCTATCAACACATACGAATCAGGCTAATCACTAAAATAAGATTACCCCTTGCTTTCCTGCCTTGCACACACGGTAACAAATCAAACCGGGGGAGAGGGGACGTGGTCAGTTCAACTCTCCTCAGGCCTTGGCAGCAGCCTCTGCCGCCGTTCACGCTGAGCACTGGGGTTTCGTATTAGCCATAAGCATGTGGCTGCCGCTTTGCTGAAAAAAAGCACATTTTAGAGGGAACAGACCTTATCTTTCATTTTATATAGATCAGTTCTGCAGCATCTTGATATATTTATAGTTTTAATACATAACCATAAATGCCCCTAAACAAGGGATATTGCACCTTTAGATTACTATTATTGCTTTATTGCTCATTGTAACCATAAATTAACAGCTTCCCCCAGCAATGCTGAAAGAGTACAGAATTAGATTACAATGTACATACACAAGAGCCTATTAAGGCATTGCTATTCCATAAAAGTCTTTATAGTTTTTAAGTGTACACCTATAAGTGTTTCAATTAAAGAACTACATGCTTGCCTAGTAATTGCCCTCCCATTTGAGATAGGGCTTTGCAGCAAGAAAGAAAGAAGCAAGACTAAAAGGTGGAAAATTGGAATATAAAACACCGAATATGAAACTGCCATAAAAAGAAAACCGTGGGTTTAAATTATGCTTATTAGAGTCATTTGCATGGTTTAACTCGTGCACTCTGTTTGCTGTAAGGCATCTGTTGTTTGTTTCTCTGGACAGAAAACCCTCTCCTTCTGTGCCATGAGTCCTCAAGCCCTGTAAGACATCAGTCATTGGGACAAAATGGCTTTCTTTTCTGGAGAACAGCTGCCACCATAAATCACTCCAGAATGACTGTAGAGGTCCTTCAAGGCTGGACGACATGACAGAAATATGAAGTCTAGGCTTGGGTTCCCCAGAGCAGAAGACAGACGCCGTGATGAGAGCCGTGTCCCTACCTGTCGGAAGGATGACATCTTGTGGTAGGAAGGGTCAGAGGACCAAGAACTAATTAAATACCGTGAATTAAGCTAAATTCAAAATATTACAAGGGGGACACGGCTTCTTGCAGACATTACAGGTGGAAAGGAGAACTTCAATCAACTGCACTTTGATTTTCATGACTTGAAACTGCATGGAAAGAAATTATCATTTGTGCTTTGGTAATTGCCTCCGAGTCCACTGGGCAGGGAGGCTTCCCTGTTCATTGCGGAGCCTCGTGTGAGCTCTTCTGCTCCCCACACAGCATTTGAGTGGGTATACTCATCTGAAAAGCGAGCCTGGGAAATTGTTTGAGCTGGCCTTTGGATTCCGTTTCAGCCACAACTGCACGCTACAACCCAGCTGCTCAGAGGCGGGCACAAAGATGAAGCTGAACTTGGAAGGTTATAGAGAGGGAATTAATAAGGAAACTCACGGTATCACCTGCACAGCGTCGCTCTCCTGCTCTTGAAAATGGCCTCAGCTCCTGTAGCCAACATGGGCTTATCGCTAACCTCGGAAGAAACGCCTCTTTATACGAGAGAGTGCTGTGGCGGGGGCGCAACTGGCAGCAGAAGTGTAATTTGACTTCTTACATCCCATGAAGATTGCCTGGCATCGGTGACAGTCGCTGCAGCGTTTCTGTGTGCAGTTCTTCAAGAGTTACAGAGTGGGATGGAAGGTAGAAATGGGTAACACTCGATAAGCAGCAGACATTAATTAATCCTACATTACAATGGAATTCAGCTGAAATAATGTATGGAGGCCACATGAATAGTAAAAGGAAATTCATCTTGGTTAATGTTATTACACTGAATGTCAAAGGAAGCAGTGATGATTTGCCACTTACTGTATAATGTAATGTAATCTAAATGCAATTTTGGTTGGATAGCCTTGAACATCCATATTAAGCAGAACTGGCAGAAACACCAGGGTTCAGTCCTGCTCCACGGGTAGTCTAGAATACCCTTAACCTACCTGCAGGTCCAGCTTCTGAGTGATGCCAAGACATGACCGGGACCGATTTTAAAGACAGGAATATTGTATTTGTCCTCTCTTTTTAAGGTTGCCTGTACCATTTGGGCATGCTTGGATACAGCAAGCTAAGGCCAGATTCCAGCATTATTTTGGGGTGACCTTGAAAAAGGAAATCAACCTTTGGCAGCTGTTTTCTCCTCTCCGTCAGACATTTGGATGCCATCCTCCTCACTGGCAACCTTTTTGATCAGATTTTTTAAACGTTTTCCAGCAGAGGTTCAGGTGCCCATCTAGTAAAATTCAGATCTACTTACAGACACTCGAGTGCTTTCAGTTAACGTCGATGGGACCCCAGGAAGCAGCCTATAGCCCGTGAGAGTCAAAGCAGGGTGACTAGTCTGAAGGAATCTATTAATCTCATTTATCCTCTAAAATAAAAGCTTTTTTCCTATAAAGTAATATCTAAACCAGATTTTTCTTGGTATCTCTTCAACACAGAAATGCTTCTTTCAGCGTTTAATATTTGTTTTGATTGTTTAAAGCATTCCAGAGCAAAACCCATCTACCTATGTTATGTCTGTAAGGCATACCAATCAGCGAGCCCACTTACACATAAAAAGCCTTTTGCATGGAACTGTGCATGATTTATACTGTTCTTTCCCCGACCAATTACGTGTTGGGTTTCAGTAAAGACTCTTTGGTAACGGAATTCTGTTCAACATGTTTTTGTAAAATCTTATTAATTTTCCCTGCTACACGATACTACAACTTTTAGCACGAGAAATATAATTCTGTAGAGATTGCCTGATGTAATATTATTCTAAAGTAGTAGAAGCCATCATTACCCATTCCCTTTTGAAATAAGAAAAATATACAGGGATTTTCATTTTTTAAAAAAATATCTATAAATCAGTATTCATTGCAGCACTATAGATTCTAATTCCTTAAAAGAAATCGTGTATAACACTTGCAATTTATTTCACTGGAGTCCCAAAAGGCTGTTCTGCTGCTGTTTTGTCATTGAAATAAAAACATTGAGTCTTCCATTAACTTTAGCTTACATTTATGAAAAGAAATACACTTACGTATCTTTTAAAAGATTCTAAATAGTTGTTATTTATTTATACAACCCTGGAAGCGTGCTAGGCATTTCACAGGCATGCAAAGAGAGCCTGCAGTCTAAACAGTAAACAAAGAAACCCAGCAGAGGAGGGAAAGAAAAACAAACTTTCTCTTCTCAGTATTGTTTGTGCCTTCGAGACGCTGCCCTGCCTCTTCCCCTTCAATCCAAATTTTCATCTTTCTTGCAACTGCTTCGCATCTTTTCTAGCATCACTTATCTCAAAGGAACTAACCCAGTTTTGTACCAGAGCAGGGGCCACCTCAGCACGGCAGGTGGGAAAGAACTTTTGCACGACGGCTCCCGCAGCAAAAGCGTCCGGTTACCTTAAAGGGAGGTGAATAATACGCGGAAAAATGCAACCCAGAGAGGTACCGCCCAGGCGTGGCAAGGCACGTCCAGGAAAGACACCTGTGAAGCGGCACTGCTGGGCGATGGGCTCGAGCTGGGCTCCGTTTTACGTCCGCCAGACTTACAGAGCCTCCGCTCGAGCCCTGCCAGGCCCAGCGGTGCCGACGAGAGCACGGGGAGCGCCTCGGTTGTCTGTTGACCCCGCCAATCCGACAGCCACGGAGAAAGCTTTGTGCTTCATGGCGTTTCTTCCCAAAACGCCATTGTGTGGGGAAGTAAGGACTTCCTTCCACCGAACGAGACCTTTGTAAGTGCAGGAAGCAAGCCTAGCTTTTAGTCTGCAAGAGTTTCTAGGCACACAGCACTTTTGCCATTAACTTTTAGAGTAAGTTTACAATTAATCCCAAGCAGGGATGACTGGCTTCGTGCACACAGGCTCCTAACTACAGTGTTGAGCATCATTTTCTTTTGTGCTGACACCACCTTCGCAACAGACCTAAAGCTGGCTTGTTTCCCAAAAAGCCTTTCATTTTCTCACAAGCCCCTTCCCACCATCTTTCATTTGACGAATTAAAGACCCACTAAACTGACCTGTCATATACTAGATAAATAAGTAGTAATATGAGTTCTTTACCTACTTTTCTTTACTAAGAGCTTTACTTGACAGACAGAAATGAGAAAGAAAAATCACGGAGAGGATGAAGTTCCAGTTTTGGCAAAGAAATTTCCATCTTTTTCAGTTCAGAAAACTCAGAAGCATCTGAACTTTTATTTGGGCCTTACTTCCAGATATTGCAGCGTAGCCACGCTTGTTTCTCACAAAAAAAAAAATACGTTCATTTACTCAGCCAGTCTACACAGAACAGCCTGAAATCAATATTCACGCCCCACAGCTCAAAGCAACCATCACAGCGGCGACTGTTGACAGGTTGGTCACGTACCAGGCGACAGCGGTGGTCTGTCAAGGCATCTCCATGGTACACGATTTCCTCCCCTTACACCAGCACACGTTGCAGCGAGCCATAGGAATTGCACTAGTGCGAGCTTTGGAAAGGTCACAAACGGGCGTGAGAGCCTCGCCCCGGCTCCCCGACGCGCGATGCCCGGCCGCGGGAGTGAATTAGCACAGTTCTCGATGGCATCTGTGCTACAAATTTATGTGTGTAGACTTTTGCTGTATCAGCTGCTTTGCTGATGCCAGCGACAGCTATTAGCGTGACAGATTCTGCAGATAAATTATGGGAGTGCAAAAATCATCTGCATGCCAGTTAGTTCAAATAACATTTGAACTACATTGATCCTCCATTTAGGATCTCCTTAAAGGGGACGGGGCTTTCCCTAACACCCCTGTGACTCTGCAACCCAACTTCACTGGAACCTCCAGTCTACCCAGTGATGGCCACAGCGGAGGGAGTTACTGTTTGCCACATTAACGGGTGCTGATAATGAGGTTTTTTGTCAATGCTGCACAGAGACCTTTCCGGAAGGACCAAGTCCTTCCACACCTACGCAGAGCAGCCTCAGGAACCCGTGCCCCCATCCCCGGGCTCAGGGGTCTTTGTGGCTCACCTTGCAACATCAGACCTAACTCTAAGACTAGTTACTTAGCACCTCAGTCAAGGCAATCTGCCCATGCCATGTGCCACAATGCAAATTAAGAATCATTATTTTTCACTCTTTTCCCCATTTAATTGTTCTAAGTCTCTTCCCCACCCTGTCGTCTGTAGCCTACAAATGCAAAGCGGAACGCTGTAGAAAATGAGCTTCTTTTCCCTTTCCTTTGAAGGAGCTAACAAGAACCAGGGTGACATTTATGGAATAATTAAAGGCAACATTGATGAGGCCAGTATTAGCAATTTTTCTTTTCAATTGAAGAACCCTTTTCAATCCATGTCATCTTTGGTCACCAGCTTTACAGCTGTGACAAGTAATTTTTACAGATACACTATTAGAGGTTGTAAACTTTAATGACCATTTTCTTTCTGGGTCCTTGTTTTTCCATACCTGTAATTAAACAGTGCTATATATGTATATATACACACACTTAAAGGATTAAAAAAATCATATTCCTATAAAAATCATCTCTCTGCTCACCACTACAGACTTTAACAGCCCTGCAACCACAGATTCGGCCGTGGCCAACAATACAAGAGGAGTCATTACTGTAACTAAATTAGACCGTTTGTTTTCTTTCCCTCAAATCGAATTGTGTAGGAGCTGCTTTATTGCAAAACAGACATTAAAATTCCAGCTAGACCTCAGAGAGAAAGTAATTTCTATTTTATCAGCACTGTAAAGCTGTCTTTATGTTCTGAAGCAGGAAATATTGCAGGGATATTTATAGCTTCAGCACCAAAGCCAGTTTGAATAGAAATGTTACTGCGGTCGGCAGAGCTGTCACATTGCTCAGTGGAGCAGGGAATTTTAGTGAATTTGTGAATTACCGTTCCAGTCTTGACAAGTCTTTCAACGAGGCCGGTGTGTGTCTGGAGCCGCTTTGTGGTTTCCGGATAATGATTCAAGACTTGGATCGCTTCAAGAGGAGATTTAAACGGTATCTCAGAGATAATCGGTTTCCCTCAACGAGACCCTCTAACAAAGACCAAGAAGGTTTTCAGACTTTGCCGTGCTCCCGCAGCAGCAGCTCGGCACCGCGCTCCCTTCCACGCTCTCTCATCCGTCGCTTCTTTGACGAGTTGGGTGCACAGCTACGGCGTGCGCGGTGCCCGCCTCGCAGCGCCAGGAGCGCGTGCTCTGCCTTAGCTGCCTAACGCTTCTACGGAGGATTCGCGACTTCGCCCTTCCGGCACCTTCGCGGTGCAGGCAGGAATTCTGCCCTATTAATCTTTGTCATCATCCTCTACAGCGCATTTAATACTACCATTATACAGATGAATAAACTGATGCATGGAGTGAACGGGATCATTTGTCTTAGCAAACTTTCTAACTTTGGGGCAGAGGCAGGAGAGTACCTTGGATTTTTCACATGTCTGTGACCAGGCTGTGACCTGGCCTTTGTAATTAAGCAGGATTACTAATAGGCTACACTAGGAGAAAATGTAAAATAAATACTTTCACTCCCTGATTAAACCCATCCATTATCTTATGCATGGTAATGGATTGTTTCAGCAATCCGCAGCAGAAGTATTGCAAACGCACTGCAGATTTTAGCCTAACAAATGTTCCTTTCATGCTGTAAACAAAACAATTTGTATTGCGGTGGTAAAACACACCCATACCCAATAACTGCTGAGAAGGTCAAACTGAGCCTTGCATTGTTGTGTCAGCTGTGGATTTACAGTATTTTCTTAGACAGTGGCTCTTGCCAGATGCACCAAACAAGCCGGCAAAAATCCGACCGATCATTTCACGTCGCCAAACCTCGCGCTGCGCGCGCCAGACTGAGCCTCTCCAGGTCGCCTCCTTCGCGACCCTCTGGCCGCCCTCGCTGCCCTCCCGCACACCCCCCCGCGGCTCCCGGGAGCAGCACGGCGCCCCGAGAGCCCCTTCGTTTCGCTTGCGATGACAATTAGCAACCCCGTGACAGAAAACGGCCAAGCCCCGAACAAGCAGCGTCCCGCGGGGCCCCTCTTCGGGCACAGGGCGCAGCGCTTGGCTGCGGCGTAGCGGGGTGACTCGGGCCAGCCCGGTTTCTGTCCCAGCAGCACATCGACACCCGTCACTGTGTCACTTTGCGGGCCGGGGCTGCCTGGGCAAGCCCGAACTACGCGGTGGCGAGCGCTGATTTGTATACAAGCACTGAAACGGTGTAGAAAACTGGGAGCACAGGCTCTCGGCCTGCAAGCTTGTAGAAAGACCTTGATGCTTATTCAGCTTTTCTGAAGTGATTCTTTTATTCAGTGGATTTTGATCAGAGGCTTATTTCGTGGAGCCGAATCGTGAAAACCAGTAAGTGGAGAAAGCTGGTGGAAAAGATCCCATCTGTCCAAGGCTGCAGAGCAGCAGCAGCAGCATGGGGCATTCCTGGCACGCTTCTTTCAGCCCTTAAAATCTTAATCCGAGTCAGCTCAGGCCTCAGGCAGATCTTGCCTCATTGGAATTAAGTGATTTAATCAAGAAGTAGCGTCTCCATAAGGCCCCGGGTCACCGGCCTGCACCAGGAGGCAAGCGGGTGCCTACCCACCTGCCTCAGAACCTCCTTTCCGTGGTACGTCGACGATTCCTCCCCTGGCTTTGTACGAGGGCCAGCAGCAGGGGACACAGTGATCTTCCGAAACGGGAAATATCAAAAATACTGAAAAGCAAAGCCAGCGGGGAGCTGGGCTCTGTTCGTACTGCCTACACCTGCAGATTTCGAGGACTTTGTTTCTCTCTAACGGCAAGTAGACAAGTGCACCCTGAAGACGGGATCTGCGTTGGTTTCTAACAATCTTAGGCTCCTCACCAAGACTATGAGCATTATGGAGTTTCTGCCACTGAAAATGAAAGACGGTAGCTCTCTCCGTAAGCTGGATAGTTTATCCATAATTGGAATTTGTAGTAGTGCATTTTTTCCCCCACATCTATAAATAAAGCTGGTGTTTTGGCAATTACCGATGTCTGCTGTCATTTCGCAAGGCTGGGTTTTTGATGAAGCATGTGCTGTTATAGGCTAATATTTCTCATTCCTATCATTCTCTAATTCTATTTTTTATGAAAATTGAGCTACAGTTTTATGCATAATGATTTTTTAATATTTTTTTTTAACACCACCTCCCGCCCCAAGAGATGGGAGGGCCATGAGTGATGGAGGGAGAGATTTGGCTGAGTGGGCATCTCGGGGAAGGGGGGAAGAAAATGAGGCTCTATACAACAGCTTTCTGGAGGGGTCTCTGAAGGAGGGGGTTCTCCAGCACCCTTGGAGGGCGACAGTGGAAAGGCTGCAACAGCAGAGAAGAAAAACCTTTCAAGAAGGTAGAGAAGTGTATTTTGAGCCTCAGTAAGCGGGACAGATCCCTGACCCCAACAGGGCAACACCTACCTTTGTAAACACTTTCTGATGGGTTTCCCCTTTCCCCTGAACTTGAGTTGTTGCCTGATTTGAATTTCGTTTCAACTTACTATTTCCCATCCCTGCACTTTTTATTCTTCTGCTTTTTTTTATCCCTCTTTTTCTTCTATAAATATGTGCATTTCCCCCCTCTTCCCTGTGAAATTCATTTCAGCCCTAAAATGCACCTGTACTTTCCAAATCCTATTCCCACTAAATTCCACTAAATCTCATTCCCATCAAAACTACCTGTAAACCATCCTCCCTGTCCTCTCAAGTGTTTTTTTTTCTACGCCATGCTTCTTTTTCTAAATATCTGTTTACACTACATTTAACAGCTTATTAACATCACAGACCTGATCCCGTCCTCGCTGAGGGCAGTGAAGCCTCCCGTGGCTATTAATAGGTGCTGAATAAGGAGCAGAAACTTTGTACCTAGAGGTGACAAAAGTCATTTAGAGCTGAGGGTACTCCAAAAATTACAGGATGAGGCCTGATGTCTCTGCATAGCTAATGCAATCAATCCTGGTGAAAATAAATGCAGCAGCATTGCCTTCTGCTGTATCAAGCCTTCAACGGACATACGTCTCAAGGATGCTGATAATAATCAGTTGTTTGAAAGGAATTAGCTGGCTTTTCATTCTCCCCATCTTTCTCTCTCTGCTTCATGAATTTTCTCTTGTGTTTAGTAGATCCATTTATAAAATATAGATTCCTATTGATTCCCAAGGAGAATGAACATTAATATATTCTAGTGTCCATCTGTTTTCTCCCCGACATGGCAGAAAAAAAGATTTATATGACTTTTCTGGGTATGTTGCTGACCTGCAATTGAGTCAACAATCAAGTCACACTGAATTAAACAAAGATGTATTTCTTTTCCTGGCCTCCACAGGAATGTTCTGCCAGTCTGCCTCTGGGGGCAGGCACGCTTCTCCTCCCTTAGGTCAGGAAAAGCCAGATTCATTTGGACCAGAACTAAATCCATCCCTGAAGATCACCTGAGCAGCTGGGTACCATCTACCAATGGCAGATTTGTTCTGTTTCAGGGTATTTGAGATAGAAGCGTATATACCTAGACACATACAGGAACACATACATACATGCATCTCTATGCGTGGTGTGTGAAAACACACACATGTGGATATACACGCTTGTTCCACCCACTTCCGTAGATGCCCTTCATAACTGGGTGAACTATTCATCTCTAATAACGACCAGTAAGCTGCTCTGCTGTCAGCAGGTTCAATAAGACACTACGCCACAGGAAGAGCTTTGAGGAATGAAAAATGAAAGATGCCACAAAACACCTCAAGATCAATTGCTGTAATTATTCTTTGAATAATTTTCCAGCCATTATTCAGGCCTTGCATATTTACAGGAAAGGCTATTTTAAGGCCAACCAGAAACACTCTAGCCTTAGGATTTACAGCTTATTGTGTACGAAAGATTTAGCACTGCACCCTTAGGAAATTTATCTGTAGATTGTTGTGAAGATAAAGAAAAATATAAGTTCCTTTAATCTTAATGTCCTTTATCTGCTACTCGTTACTGTTCAATACATTTTCTAGGCAGCCTGTGACACTGACAGACTCAATGGCTTACAACTATACAGCTTCTTTCCCCCGTTTCCAATAGTGACATTTACAAACTGCCAAGTACCCGGGACGTATGTACTAGAGAGTAGATCCTCATCCTTTTTGCATTAATTCAAGGTTCAGAGTCTCACTGCACTGCCAAGGGAAGGGATAACAAAAAGGACAGCAAGAGGTTCATAAGCTCATAAATATGTGACAAGCCGTCTTGTCTTATTGCTCCTTTTAGCACACTGTGGTACCAAAATTGATAGTGTAATAGACTTTCTCCCAAATACAGTGAAGACCCATCACGAGGTTTTTCATTTTTATCAGACCTAATTTTTACGCTGACAAAAAAAATTATCAGTGAAAGGCAAAGTGCGAGCTGTTTGCTGCAGCATTGATTTTAGACATCTGGAATCGGATATAATGTATGCAGATGTTTTGTAATAAAGACAGGTTACAAGGAAAATAAAATATATTGTGTTGCCGTTGCTCGTTAATATAAATTGACATCTGCTGAGTCTGGAGGTAAACTCTATGTTCTCCTGCCATCCAGGCTGGAATAATACTCCATCTGCTATGTTAATGCAGCTGAACATCATTTGTCCCTTAAGTCATCCTTGATAGGTATAGACCTGGAAAGACTATCTGAGATGACATGGAAGTTATACATTGGAATTATCTAAATATCTTCTAACACTGCAAGAAAAACTACCGAAAAATAGCAGCTTCGGCTGTTTAAGCCCTACTGGAAAAACTCTCATCCACACACAGCTTTCATATTCAGACGCTCTGAACATCATTTTGAATATACTTCCAAAGGAGCTATTTAGTAGCAAACAGTTGGAAGCTACGTTCACAAGTCCAAGAATAAAATTCTGCTCAGAACTATTATACGCACTGGTATATAATGGGCATCACGAACCCAAAGGCTGATTTTTCACACATGGTGGCATTTTCCACTAACTTCAGAAAAATTTTTCCATTGCAACAGAGTAAGTTTGTGGTCTTTGGCTGAAACTTGTGCCAACCACAGCAAAGGGAAGGAAATTTTTTTTTTTAAAAAGTGCCTTTGCCTAAGTTCACCGAACAGGAGCCTAGAAACATTTAAAACAGGAGACCGAAGGGAGCTAAAGTTCTAGTGGTTGAGATATTCCCTGTTCAGGGCCTGATGTAGGACAGCTCATCTCAAAGATCAGAAAGCCGCGGCGCCGCTCCGCCCCCTAACTCGACTAGTACAGAGCCCTCCGAACGCTGCATCCCCCTTCAAGCCTTCGCATCACGTCAACGCGAAAAAAACAGGGAAGATTGTTTGAAATCTGACCACGAATCATGTTTTTTTGGAAAGGGTTATCCCGAGCAGTGCAGCAGCAAAGAGGCTACGTATTGGGAATCTATGAAATACTTTTACGCGCCCCGGTGTTAATGCAGAGCAAATAATGAAAGTGTCTGATAGCAACTGCGAACAGCCTCTATACCTGGCAGGCTTTCGGTGCCAGGGAGGTGCTTCTGGGCTTTTAGAAACATTAGCAGTCTATAGAAACGCTGGGCCCAGCGGTAGGTGAAGCGTACCTCCACCCAAGCCGTTCACGCGACGGGCACCGGTCTGTGCCTACGCCCGGCTCGGTACAACGGGGGCCTCCCAGGGCTCACGGGAACCGCGCTCGTTTTCTGACCAAAGCTGGTCAGCACTTACACTCCCCAGGCGTTGCCGTCTCCGAGATGCAAACAGCAGCCTGGCATCAGG
The DNA here is from genome assembly GCF_949628215.1 of Phalacrocorax aristotelis. Taxonomy (NCBI): domain Eukaryota; kingdom Metazoa; phylum Chordata; class Aves; order Suliformes; family Phalacrocoracidae; genus Phalacrocorax; species Phalacrocorax aristotelis. Next base: position 6,843,276 of record NC_134296.1, read on the forward strand.
GCAGCGTGAGCACAGGCACCGCTGCGGAGGAGAGCCAGAGCAGGAATGGGGAAAGCACAGGCTTCCTTACAGTTTTCTGATATCCTCGGATTCCCTTTTTTGGGGAAACATCTCTAAAGCCACACAAACGATGTCCACAATCTAAACTATCACCGTGGGTTTTTCTCCTCATTTGCTTTTAAAAATTGTTCCCTGATTGAATCCACAGGGATCCTGAAGCAAGAAAATGTGCTCCGCATGAGGAAATACTTAAGTAGGATTGCGGTGAGAACAGGACCGGCGCCTGCACCACTCGTGCATTGGAAGAATTCGGTTGCGTGTCAAACATTTCAAAACAGAAGGAAAAAAAAAAGCTCAAGGCAAGTCCTGGAACAAACCTTTGGGGACCCAATGAGAAACTGCCACCAAATGAAAGCATTACAAGAAAACAGATGGAGAATAAGAGGAACATCAGAAAATCAAATGACATGTTTAAAAGGGCAAAACATCAATACTACCCAGAGAGATGATAAAGTGTCTCATTTTAAAGGGTGCTGTAAAGCAAAGAAATCACAAAATGCATTATGACTATGAAAGGGAAGGAGAGAAAACAGTGGCATGTGCACGTACCTCTATAGATAGTGCCAGTACCCAAGAAATCAGATTTTATTTCAAGAATGAGTGTATATGTATGTAAGTATATAAAGGAGGACGCATTACTGTTCACAACAGGTTTGAAGTCTTTAGAGAATGACAGAACAAGACACGGGAACGCTGGCGAGATTTGTTCATTTACCTCAGCAAATGCGAGAGGACCCACAGTTTGTGCCTCGAAATTCCACCTATTTCTTCCTGTTGTGACACTCACGCCCTCTGTTTGCTTTCTTCTGGGCCACGTGAGTGCGGGGGGACGCCCTAGTGCCTATCCACTGGCAAACTGAATGTGAAAAACAAACGCACTAAAGCACTTTGATCGTTGTATTAGATACTGGTTGTTTACCTATGGGATCCTTGTCCGAAGAGGCTCCGACCACGTTATATAGAATAACTAGTCTACGAAATGAGACATAAAAGTGTTTCAAATCTGTACCAATTTACTTTTTTTCATGCTAGAGGGATTAATTCTTCCGTCATTTCTTCTACATGTAACACTCTTAGAAATCAAACTATATCCCCAACAGGAACCAATGAGGATAGCTTAAGAACTAAGAATGGCCTGTGATGTTCACTGGACTGCTGTTGGATGCTCGTCATCTTAATCTACATCATCAGGACCACTACCTATTTCATTAATCAGCTGCAACAGGTACCGTAGTGCTAAACACTAGGAGAAAAAAGGGAAAAAAAAAGAGATAAATCCAGTTTTTGAAGCAAATATTCAGGCACTCCAGATGAGAAGCGATGCTCAGACAAGCAGTGTTTGTTTCAATGAGCGGGTCCCTCGCACTCCAGCTAGCTACAGAGATGTCAGTAGCCTGACAAGTCACAGAACTTGCAGGGGAAAAAAGTATCCAGTGAAAAAGTTGTAAGCTGAAGAAAAATCTGACGTGCTCAGGAAGGGTTAGCACGGAGACAGAATAACGTTTCAAAGAAAGAAAAAGCTGAATTAGATTCAGAAGCCTTAATGCCCAGCGCCGATAATGGCACTCGTACAGCGAGCAATAACCAGAAGCGTAACTTCAGTAACTCTCCTAGTCTGAAACCAGAGAACAAGCCCTCGGTTTGTATTTCTAGAAGCCTGGAGGTTTTTTCAAAAGGTAGCTGAAGCATTTGTTTCTTCCAAAATGGGTGCAGGAGTAGAACAAAACCAGGCTTCTCCTGTCAGGGCGCTTCAGCGTTCCAGTGTTTTGGCTCAAGACAAAGGTATTCAAATATTTTAAAACTGTGAAGAAAACGCTGCTTGGAGTTTGTCTGCCCAGATGAGGATAAAAGTGGAGGGATGCCTTTTTGGTTGTTTGGGGTTTTTTCTGTCCTTAATCACACAAGATCCATAGCTTGCATGAAAATCAGCCCGCGCTCTCCTCATTTGCAATCGCTGCACAGAGACAAGAATCAAAGCCGTGTGCTGATCACTAAACTGGCTCATCCCTTCAGGACAGTCCTGCTGGCTGGCATTAGAGAGAGACTTTGCATAAAAAACACGTTTGAATGCTCAGCTCATGCTTGGATTAAGAGTATAGGGTATTTGGCAAACAGAAAGGTTTAGGCGGATTGCAAACAAATCATACAAAAGTATTGAGTCGTCGTGAAAAATAAGCTGGTTTTGCTGATAATGCACCCAAGTAGCAAACAACAAAGAGGAAACAGCAAGATCAAATGAAGGACTCTGAGTTCACATCAAAGGCATGGAAAATGTTGATGTACAAGGACTTGAATCTGCATCCTTTTGGAGAAAAAAAAAAAAGAGGACCGTAATAATGAGCAGCAACATTGCTGTGGATTCCTAGGCCAAACACCGCTGCTCACATTTCTGAGAGCAGCATGTCCTGCGCCTGCCAGGGAAGGTCCTCAGCTACGAGACAGCAGAGGCAAGTCCCCTTCCCAGCTCTGCCGCTGAACACCTGACATCGGTCAAGTCCCTGGGCCTCTGGTTCCTTCCCAGGCTTTGTCCAGCTTCTCTATCTGCAAATCATTCAGGGCTCTGATTGCTTTTTTCCAGTGCTTGACAAGAGTCTCAGATTGGTCCCTTACGGGCTACTGTAAATACAAGGTTAGGTTTCTTTTGTAAATTGCCTTGCAGAGAAAGCTAGTGGTCTTTCCCAAAGGAACAGAAGCCATTAGGGAGCCCAAAGTTAAGGCCTTCAAGCTGTATTTTATATCCGTGTACCGTACACTTTGTATTCCTTTGAATGACCCAAGACAGTAAAATACAATTACTGAGTTGCCTTGGTGTTTTGTTGGGTTTTTTGTTTATTTTGGGGTTTGTTTGGTTTTCTAACCTTTATTACCAGTACTAAACATTTATCTCAGCAACACTCCAATTATTCACTGATGTCATTGTGCTGGGGCAGTGCAGTGATGTAGCAGAGAAGGCCTGGCAGGCCACGCTGCCCATCACAGCAGCATTTATTGCTAGCACGAGTAATGATCCCCCCCACCCCGAGTTTTCAGCTCTTAAGAGTATTTTCATGCTTGTATCACAAAGATAATTTCAGTACAAAAACTAATCACTGATTGCATAATTTATTATATCTCAAGCTATACTTTAAGTGCTAAGATTTTAAAAGAATTGACTCGAAGCCTCCTGACTTTCCACCACAATGTTCCCGAGCTCCTCAGAACCGAGCATACATACAATCAGGAACAAGTTGCATTAACAAGTGACACTTTTTTCCCTTCAGAACTAATTTTTTTTAGTTCCATTCATTTTCAAAGTAGATTAAAATGTAGATATAGTTTTGGAATAATTGCGTGTAATCCATTGGTCACAGAGGATAAACCATACTATTTTCTCTTTGAAACTTAATGACTGGTTTCGAAGCTCACGGGGCTGTGAGCCAACGCGAGCAACCCAGCGCGGCACGGCGGGGATTGGCTCCTTGGGCTCCTCCCCTACCTGATCAAAGGGAGTGTCTTGCCCAAAGGACTAGAGGGCATCCCAAAGGTCCAGAGCCAGCGGTGGGACAGGCTCCTGGAGAGGCGCAGGGCAACAAGAAGGTTTACTGGCCTCTGGCTAGAGCGGGCGGTTTTGGCGGCGCAGCCCAGCCCACGCACACCAGGGTATGGGGCTCACAGGGACACGAGCAGCCACCGAAGGCAGAGCTGCCTGGGACGTCAGTTCTCGGTTCTCCTTATGCCAGGAGAGGGGGACCCTACAGAAATCAAAAACATGACTCTGGAGAAGCGCTATTTGCTTGATGCAGCCATACCAAGCTCTGCTTCATGCTAATTCAGCGCGGCCATCCTCTACAAGCAGAAAAAGACCTGCTGGAAAGGACTGAGTACTTTTTGTAGAGCTTTGCTGGTCAGACATCAGACCTTTTTTTTATTACACTAGCCACCGTCTCGAAGAGGCAGACATTTGCAGTGTACTCTACCCCAAGTTGTGGGGAGAACCTCAAAGGTGGCACAGAAAGAGGGAAAAAAAAAAAAGCTAAGCTGCTTACAGGCGCTACTGTGACACCTGGCATCTTAAAGGATGGAAAAATCAAGAGGACATCCTTTTCATTATACTGCCTAAGAGAATGGCAATCTACCTTCCAGTTGTCCATTACACAAACAACTAAATGAGCAAGAAATAAGCAAAATTATCAGTATAGCAGTCACAAATGAATGAATGCTCTTATTACAGCAAGGTTTCACTTAACTCCTCATGTTTTAATTGTCTCCACTTTCATTCAAACATTACCGTCAGGTGCTGTTTCTAGGAGAAGGACTCTTGCTACAAAGACCCAGTTACTCTGCGTTTTCCTCGCCTTGCTGGGATTCCTACCAGTAGAGCACTTGTAAATATTTGATGCAATTTTAGCATCTTAAGCAGGGGGAAAAGTCTCCCCGAGAAACAGCGGTCTCCCTTTGTGAAGCGCTGCGTTGATGTGCCGTGCTGCCGCGGCTGCTCTGCCAGGGCTCTGGCATACTGGCAGTCTGGAAAGCCGAAAATAAGAAGCTCGCACACTCTGATTGAAAATTATGGAAAGCAGGTCTTTGTTGTTGCTCACGCCTGCCTGCCGGATCGCATAGGTAGCTAGAAGCGTACCTCCTCGTTTCATAATAGATGAGATGTAAAACTAATTTTAAAACAAACTATTACCATGAAAGTGTTTCACTTTATCTCTGTAGAAATACTGCTCTTCACATCCAAGCTCAGCTGCTGCACAGCAGAGCTGAAAGTCCCAGCAAATAATTTATAAAGAATGCATTAGAGGAGATACGTACTTATAGCTCTCGTAAACACCTGTTTCAGAGGCCTAACGGTAACTTGCCGTTATCCATCATTTATTGAGTCACAGACGAGCAATCATTGGCCAACTGCTGGTGTTCTTGCGACTGAGATCACGTCATGCTGAAATCCTGTTTGTCTCTGAATTATTAAAATACGGGAAGTCCCAAATTGACTTCCAAATGGGACGGGTAGTAAATCTTCACGTGCGTGCACGCATCTGCTTTTTAGGCCAAGATCACACACCAAGGAAACGGCAGCATTAGATATAAGATAATTAGGCATAGATCAGTAACACAAGAGCAAGCCAGGAACCCAGGCTGAAATCAGACTTCCACACATCCAGGGCAATTTAAATCCCCAATAAGGGAATCAAAGGATTGGTAAGAAAACCCCGTAAAAACAGCAGGATTAAGCACGTGACCACAGGGTGATCCAGGACTCAACTCTCCTGGGAAAAGCTGGGCAGAATACGCTTACCTGTGCTATAAACGTTTTGGAAATAACACACCAGTTCCCTCATTCTGCGTCAGAGTGGTCTGAAATGTTACAAAATCCACCACGGAGGGAAAAACTAAATAAATACGCAGATAAATTTTCTGCCACCCAACAGAGATTTTCTGAGCTACGGAAGAACCTCTTTGAATTCCTGTTCCCAACAAGATGTAATTATTTATAGGGGTTTTTTTGGTTTGGTTTTTTAACCAGGAATTCTAGTATAGACCTCGGTTTCATTATAACCTATTTGTTGCTAAGAAAAGCTTTGATTTTTTACATGCAGATATTCCCTGGGAAAACACACACACCCTCCCAAATCCTGACTCAATTCACACGACTTTTTCCAGGGCCACACTTCCCTTCCATTTTATTTATAACGCTTGCATTTCTTCCCATCCATCCTGTAGTCTCTGGAGTTCAGAAATGAGGTCGGTCAGGGATGAGCTGCACAGACACCTGGGTCTTGGCTCAAGCCAGCAGCAGCCTCACGCTAAAAAAAGCTTCATTTCCAGTTCCCAGTCACTGCAGGCCCTCTATCCGTACGTGTCTCACCGATATCCTGGATTATACTGTTAAGGATTAATTTCAGAAGCACATTTCCAGCGTATAAACTGTGCTGCTTGTTTTCAGATGCCATCATTTAGAGAGCGTTCAAGGGAATTGTAAAACAGGATTCGCTTTATGACGCGGATGAAGTCGGCACTGAATCCCAAATGAGCTGGATGCCGCATGCTAAATTGTGTCAGCAACACCTCAGTGAACACAAATATCAGCTTTTCTCAGTCTCTTTGAGACACCTTTCCTTGAGTGATACATAGAGTGTCATCCTTATCAACCTAGGCAGAACAGACTAGATTTTAAGACAAATCTGTCAGTTGTGCAGGGTTTGAGATACGTTTCCAGCTGGGTTTAGTCAGCAGGTGTAACAAGGCTGTGGTCTCTCAGATCAGTACTTTTCAGAGCTGTAGTTTAGATAATATATTCAAAGTATCTGAAACATTATTTCCCATTCCCTGTAGAGATCAATATCCAGTGCAGGTCTCAGACCTGAGAGAACGTCATAGCCCCGTTTCCTCCTTGCTTCATTGCAATGAGGAGGTATAACGCTCTTCCTCACACCCCGTCCACATTTCCTTGTATTGCAAGTGATCTGTCGCATCCACATGAACAATACGAACCGGGAGGCAAGGCTGCAGTTCGGACCCCGAGAGTTTGTAAAGCAATAGATCCCCAAGCAGTGGTCGCAGGAGCCAAGAAACTAGACCTGATCAATAACCTCTGACGGCCCGACTATGCCTTTACCCAGGGCTGTACATCTCCCAAGTACAGACACGCTCACGCGACCCTGGGAATCAGGGGTCTAGAAAGCACATGAATTACAGTATTTTCCGTATCACAGTGTTTGCACTATTGCATATACTTAGAATGGGAAAGAGCGTAAGTGCTAAAAATAGGATTAGCTCACAAGCACTACAGCTATGTTTACTCAAACCACTCTCCTCTCGGTACCTCAGGATTTGAGCCCTGCTCAGCTGTGCAGAAGTAATCAAAATGGTACCTTGCATCCATCAAAAGGTCCGAGAGAACAGCAAGTTTTGACTTTTGAAGTTTGTGCATCCAGCCATGGAAAGAAATAGGTGATTGCATCTGGGACGAAAGTGATAGATTTTCTTAGGAAGACTTTGACCTGAAGTACCAGGATACAAGCAATTGATAAAAGCAGCGTGCTTTCACTTTGTTTCATCTCTTCCTCCCCGCGCTGCGGCTTGATAGACCAGACCCACAACTAAGATGCGAGGCACTTAAATTTCACTGCCATTGACACACACTTGATATAACATTTGGGCTTTACCCATTGCAAGGTAGGATCTATAAAGAGCAAACTTTATTATATTTCAGTAAAAGGCAGCGTGGTCAAAATAGCAACTGCCAATTTGCAGGACAGTGTGGGTTCCAATCTGTCTGTTATTTATGTTATAATGGAAATGGGATGGAAAAAATGACAAATACATTTAGCAGATATGATGAGCATCCAGACGGAAAGGCATTATTAGCAAACATTCATTTAGCAGAGGCAACTACTGCTGCTACAGCCTGGGTAGTGTGTTGGACAGAACATGAGCTTGGAACAGGAATGCCTCAAATGAACATGCAGAGAAGAAAAATGATGAAGGAAAATATCACTGGCGCGGCTGCATATGGCAGCGAGTGCCGTGCCAGGACTGGGATTCCTTCATCCACCGACACGAGCCGAGTTCTGCATCCAAACATCATGATTAACTCTTTGAATGTCCCTCTGGGACCAGAGGAGAATTAGGAAAATGGGACTTCAGACCTTGCCTGAGGTAATGCATCGTTGAAAACCAAGTGCACCCGGCCAGATGCAGACAGCTGTGCACTAATCCTGCACAGTCTGGCCTAGGCGAGGGGAGAGAGGAAGGAACAGGCTCCCACCCCAAGGCTGGGTTCCTCTGCTGGCACAGCTTGCAGCTGACACCGACGGGTTTATTTCTGATGCCTCTCCCCCATCTTGTGCTTTCTTGTTCCCATAACACACACGCTCCTTTTTAGTCTATAATGAAAACATACAAAGAAAACAAAACCCAAGCAGCCACCAGCACAGCCAGCGCCCTCCTGCCGTCCCTGCACAGGGACTTCACGACTGCCCTGCACGCGGCATCAACTCTCACTCGATGCCAACTCCTACAAACGCTGCGCTAAAACCGAAGCGATTTACTGCCCGACCAGGCAGAGCTGGGTCCTGCGGGGCGAAGCGCGGCCGCCTCGCGCCGTGGCACAGAGCCGCGTGGCTCTCCCGGACTTTGCCTTCACCTCTTCCGAGTCCTCCCGCCCGCCGCAGTCCTGCCTCTCCGTGCTCTGCCCAAGGCACTTGCAGCCTCGCAGCGGGTCTTCCGTTATCCACAAGAACAACAACATTTCTAACAGGACTCTGGAAATCCTAGCCAGAGAGACGCTGAATATTTTAAACTTGTCAAGTTCAAAAGCTTGATTTATGTCAGAAAATCTAATTTAGTACAGGGCTTCCAGAGTCTGGTGACAAGGCCCACTCTTTTCCAGGGAAAACACTGATGAAGAAAAGCATCTCCTGAACTTTCAGTGAGCTCACTGACTGCAGGCTCTTCCTTGAGGAAATGACGGTCCCCAGGTGTTTGCGGAGCCATTACCATGACAGGGTTTTGATCTCTATGGAAATCTTTGAGTCTGCCTCTAACACAAGTGATAATAGAATAAAACTTAACCTTTTCCTTAGGAAACGCCAAGTGGGTGCTTCTCAGAGCATAGCTGCTCTTGGCAGACATTGGCTCTACCTTTCTTTTTCTAAAATTAATGATGAAGCTGGAAAAATGGAGACCCGATCCTTAATTGTTTCACATCCCTTTCGCAGCTCAAGTCGGATGCAACGTTTCGCTGAGGAAGTGCTGGAAGAGACCACCACCACCTCAGCATCCCTCTCCTTCGCCCCCGCTGCCCTTTGCCAGCCCCATCCCACCGCCTCCTGCCTTCAGCCTGACCGCTGCCGCCCTGCACACAAAGCCTGCACCCACAAGTCCGATTCTGAATTCTGGAAAGACCGTCTGCCCTTCATTTATATTCTTTCTTCTGTCAAAGTGATGGTGACATTAACAAGCATACTCAGAGGGGGGCTTTGTGCCAATTAACAATTTCTCATTAGCTTAACTAGGGGACACATGTTTTTAATCACAGCTAAGAATGTGGAGTGATTGAAGAATTGATTCGGAGCTTTTGAAAGCATCACTGTCAGTGCATGGAATTTAATTCGGCAGATGTGGTTAAAGAAAGAGAGCAGGGGCCTTAAATGACTTTGGCTAAATGAGCTTAATAGCAGGCTGAAGCACAAGGAGCCGCAGTTACATGGACAATATTTTCCTGCCATCACCAACGACAGCCTACTCTGAATTTTCAAGGCATTGAGAAACATGGATAAAAACACTACCAACAACACTGATTTTAATTCTTGGATTGGCATCTGTCTTTTTGCAGTACAACTGTGTCCTGTCCACTACACGCTATGCCTCCTCCGAGCAGGACATGCTCCCTTCCCAACCTTCGCCGCCGTGATCACCTTCCCCAAAGATAAAGGAATTACAGCTTGCTTGTTTTATCTCAGACCTTTAAGTTCCTATCAAAAAAACTCTTCTCCCAGACTCTTAAATGCAAGTGACAAATTACTCTGAGACATGACTCGACCTACGTTTAATGAGAAGGTCTCAACATCAGCCAGAGCTTGTGAGATACTCGTCCAGTGAGGCTCTGACAGGCTCACTGCTGACACAGAGCCATCTGCAATGAGGGATCTCCGCAAACCAGACGAGATGATACAGCTTTAGTCACAAAGAAGTCAGTCCATATCTCTTTGGCTCAAATTCAGCCTTTCCATTACTAAAGAGCTAATTTTGAGATCCTGGATACCATAACTTCCTTCTGTTCAATGGCTTCACCCCCTACGATATAATCCCTTTGGTTATCAGGGAAGATGTACATCACCTTAGAGATGATCGTCTGAACACTGGCCAGGCCAGCGCCCTCTCCCTGACATCAAGCTCAGACTACCACAGACCCCGTTTAGTGTCAACATTAGGCTCGCTCTCGCCCAAGTTAACCCCAGCAGCTCTCAAAGGAGAGCGAGTAGAAGGTGCTTTGAAATCATCCGCGTTAAAAGTCTCTGTCACTAGACCTTTGAGCCAGAGTCAGTGTCACCACAGATGAAAGCTGTGACACCTGAACTGGGTATTTTTTAAAAAAAGTAACTGAGGCTTCACTTGCTTTTCCACAGGGTAACGCACTGTGTCACAGCGGGAACGGAGACACACAGCTCTATCGAAAGGGCTTCTCACAAAAAATTAAGATGTAATATTCTTGCTACAGGAAGCAACTGCAAACTCTGGCATCTCTCTGCTTCTCCGCCTTCCTGATCAGTAGTTGCTGTTCCCCTGTTCATCATAACTCTAGCTTTCATTTGGTCACATTACTTAACATATCCCTTTTGTCATCTTGTTCTGACCTTGCCTTTGAAATATTGGAACATAACCTACTGTAGCATTTGCACAATGCAAGAAATTATTACATTTACCAGAAATAGGATATAGAGGAATAAAAGCCCCAAGGTCTCTGGTAGCAGTAACGGTGTTTATGCAAGCACTAAAATGAGTGGTTCCAAGCAGCAAAAACATCTGAACAGAACAATTGATGGCGTGGGCTTGACAAACTGAGGTTACCTCTAACGCAGCTGGGTCAGCAGATCTAAACCTGCTTCTACAGACCATGAGTCTAGTCAGAAGCCATTGTTTTTCATCCAGTATTCTGCCCCATAGACCACATCACCGCCTTCTCTAGAGAGAAGAGGAGGAGATTAAGCAGCTGCCCAACTTTAAATACACCTGGAAACTAATTACACTACAGACTTCCATTGCCTTGACCTCGTGCTGGCATTTCCACTCACCATTATGACTTGGTGCCACTTTACACATACGCTTCAAGGGACTGTACACAGCTTTGGGTGACAGATGTTCAAGAACTACAGCTTTGACCAATACCTGCATTGCCCTCTGTCTCAGCCACTGCGAGTCAGGTCTGCAGTTTTAACGTACCCTCATTTGGCATCCACAAGCCCATTCCTCTCACAGGATCCCAAGCTGAGCTGCTCTGCTCTAGAGGATGTCTACCAGTTTCATCCAGCAAACTTTGTAGAGTCACAAGTTTTAATTTCTTTTACATCAGCCACCCCCAAGGAAACTCCTTATCAGGTTGAAGCACAGTGCTGGTACTGCAACAACAAGTTCTGGTTGAGTCCAAATCATCTCAGAGCTGTTTGTCACAGGCTTACGCTGACCTCATTAAAGCTTTGTTGTCTTAACAAATTTGGAATATGTCATCTGAAATGAGAACAAGTTCACTGTTTACTAAACGTGCATGTAGATATCTTGTTTCTCGCCTTGATTTGGCTTTCAATACATTCTCCTTTTCCCCACCCAAATATAATAAATATTGTGGGAAGGTTAAGGTCAGAAGTAGATGCATTCTCTAAGCTAGTAGACTGGAAATATTCAACAAATAAGATCAGCAGAACTGAAGGCAGCTTTAATAGCTTTCATGTTCTGTTTGCCTTCTTTCACTAATCTAATGCCCATGTTTTTGTAGGAGAGGAGTTTTATTTAACTTCTTTTCCTTTCCAGATTTATGGGTAATATGTAACAAATCGGGCGGATCACTCATGCAATCAGTAGCTTCCCAATTCTCAGAAACATTCATCTTGAATAAAAATTGTACGTGGGATTTTTTTAGAAACGTTGCAGCCCTTGTGCAAGCGTAGCTATTGATTGCACCTTTAGAGTAGCAATTATAAGATATATATGCAATGTCAGTGTTGTTGTTAACGAAACTTATCTTTCCCTACTCAGTATTCTGCTTATTTTGTTAGATATAGAAATTGAGGGAAGTTAAAAATCATGCTGCAGTACAAGTTGGTGATGATAATCATATTTTACAGAGCACCATTCATCCTGAGAGACTCCCAAACTGCTCATGAAGTATTTGCATAGGCACACATTTTCTAAAACAGTGACAGAAAAGAGACACTACGAGATCCCTCTGCTCTTTCAACAGCTACACAGAAGTCAGGAGGCAAGAGGCTTTAGGCGTCAAGCCAGCTTGGGGGGCTGGACGAGGGCAGAGCAGGGCGCCCTTCAATCTCTGCACCGGAGAGCTTGGAGCAGGGGCCCTTCTCCAGGGAGGGGACAGGCAGCTGCGCTCCCAGTGCCGCACAACCCAGTCTCTCCTTTGCAGTGATTAAATACATGAGGAGAAGGCCCTAATTTTAATAGCAAGTATAACATTGGATGGACCTTATGTATCTTATCTCCAAAAAGGAAGGGGTAGGCTCTCCTCCTGAGACCTAGTCTGTATTTCCAGCAGAATTACATTTATCACATCTCTTGGTTCACCCAGCTGGTCTTGGATGTCACACCCTTTTCTCCTTCCTATTTCTATTTATCTCTCTAGACCTAACTTTTCAAAGTCAAATCGATGATGTATTATGGAAGACAATTGCATTTTATACAGCATCATGATTTCTGAACTTCTTTGTCACCCACACAGCAATTCCAGCACTCTAGCAATATTAATGGATACTTCCCTGAGGCAACACTAAAATAGCCCAGAGAACCTTCTGATGAGGGCAAAGCAGTTTATGGGGTGATCCATCAGAGCAGTGGCCCGAGACCCCCAGCCCTGACAGGCTCCGGCAGGCGGCTGCGCACAGCCAGCAGCCCGCGGCTGGGGGAAACACGCTCGCCTTCCCTGCTTCTCCTTCTTGCCACGAGCCAACAGCACGCGGGGGCCCTCTGGGAAGCGTACACGCGGCATTCAGCCATTCTGCGCACCTGGAGCCCCAACAGCCTCCAAGTTGTTTCAGAGTCTACATTATTACGTTTCATAGAGACATTTGACTTTGGCCTAGAGCAAAAGGCTACATCACTTCTCAAATCCTTTCTCCAAGACCAACAAAAACACCGGGGAAGGTTAGAGAAGTAGAACGACATACCTTCTGTAGCCATCTAGTTGAAGCCAAAGGAGCACCTTCATTCACAAGCGCAGAGCAGGCGTTGGGCCCTTGAAGGCTCCATCCCAGGAGGGCCCTTGCGGGCTGGCACACAAGCAGAACACGCGAGGCTTCGGGCCGGCTCGCTCACACACACCTAGCTCTTCCTCTTCTCTTGTCAGAGCTACCTACTGCTTTAGGGTCCGTTCCGTGAGGAGAGCTCTCCCTGAGCCGGCTCGCTCAGCAGGAAGGCGAATGCTCACATGCACAAGGAGCAACAGCCCAGCAGCATCACCCACCAAACCCCAGCTCCCTGACTTTACAGCTCAACTGCAGCGATCTTGGACACACCTGCAGGCATGACTCAGCAGCAGTTACCATGCAGGCTCCACAAATTATAATGATTAATTGATAACAGTAACTTTAAGCACCTGCAGTTTTGGAAAACAAACAGTCGATTAGAGAAGCTTACAACTCACACCTGAGCTGCTCCTCCCCTGCCTTTTTATTTTTTCCCTTCCCTTTTCTTGGTAATAAACCTGTGATGTTAACCAGAACTGGTATTCAGGCGCTGCTTTGAATGATGTTGTCATTATCAGTGTTCAATTCAGAGGATGAGGCCACGGAGTCAATGGCCAAACTAGGCTATAAAAGCAGGTCAAGGAGAAACAATGCACTGGGGAAAATTAGAGAAAAATTATTTATTATCTTGGGGCTTGAACGTCAGCCGAGTCTTCTGGGTGATATAAGTAACAACAATGATCTGTAGGCCACCAGGCTTAGGTGTTTGGAAAGTGGCTGAAACACACTGGGGAAAAAAAGAGCTTTTAAAATCACTGAAATATAATAATTTTTATAAAGAATAAAATCAGTTTAAATATTTATAGAATATGAAATAATTACTGCAAAGATTAAGAAAAAGAGGGAAATTCTTAAATAAAATTACTATAAACAAACACATTTCTCAAAGAAATAAAAGGATTATGGCAAAGCTTGCCTGTGAAAATTGATAAAAAGCCTTATTCTTAATTTCCCCGCCATCCATTAAGAGCTAGCCATGTGGAGAAATTATTACTAGCTGTAATATTTCAACCTGTATTTTTAATCAGTCATTCAAATTAATGCCAAGCAGATGGAATGGACCATATTTCCCTAAATTACACACATTAAAATACGTAATTGAAGTTTTTGAGCATGGAAACTAAAATGTACTACAGTCACGGTCCCAAGTCCCCCGTTATCTGCCCCGACCTACCAAATCAAGGGCAGGTACCACGGATTCGTGACACGTCTGGAGCATCTCCTGTGCCGTGCTGTGGGCAAGCCCTGTTCTGGCAGTCCTCATGTGGAAATGATTTGTAGGAAGCAGGGCTATCAAAAGTGTGGTCCAATATTTTTTCCCCAAAAAGGAAAAGAGGACTGGTCTGTCTAATCTACTTTTGGCAGATATTTCTCTAACTGGTTTGAATAACCAGTTAATCATCATCAGCGGGAGTTCAAATGCAGACTCGAGATTCGTCTGACATGGGGCATATCTGCCGCTCTCATGCGGCCGCGTCAGAGCAGAGCATCCATCCTCCCCGGGTCCACGACGGGCCCGTCTCCCGTCCATAGCTCCTGCGGTCCCCAGCGCTCCCGTCACGCCCAGGGGGTGCGCGGTGCGAGCTGGCGGGTCCCTGCGCACGCGTGAGGCTGCCGCAGCACGCGGGGAAAAAGCAAGAGCATATGCACCACCAGGACAAACACGTCTCCCTCTCGCAGAGATAGTCTGGCAAGAGCTCATATAAAGGCGTGAAGAAAGTTGCTGCCAGGATGTAAGAAAGGAGGGGAGAAGACAGCTGGCCTCTGAGCACAAAGCACGATCTTTCACACAAGCAGCAAGGCCAACAAAGCCTTTCCTCCCCCCGACGCCCCTTCTGCTCCTTCCCCATTCACGGGAACGAGCAGCCTCGCCGAAAGACTAACGAAGGTTCATGCAAACTACTACTGACATTTGGAGACCAATTAAGCATATGTGCAGCCACCTATGCAAAGTACGAGCGGAGTGAGCCGTGTAACAAGGCACCCTCTTTGGAAGGGGCGATTCTAGGACATCCTCCAGTGAAGCGCGCCTCGATTAGGACACGGTTGGTTGTGCAAAACCCTCCGCTGCCTCAGCAGGGTCAGGCAAACATCAGCGCCTCTCACCGAGTTGTGCCTCCTTTCCTCTACACAAAGTGGCTCGAAAAAGATGCTGCATGTCACCTGGTACGTAGGATCAACGTGTAAAATAGAAAAATTAACGATCATTATTGTTACCACATCTGGCAGACCACGCACACAGGCCACCATTCATCTGGAGCGGTTTGGACTAAGGGAGAGGGAAGTTATTTTCTCCTACATTTCCAAACTCTCGAATGATCAGAAATTCAAAATTTCCATTCCACTTCAAATGTTAATGGGTTTGCTTTCTGATTTGCAGAAATTGCCATGTTTATACACTGAAATGGTAAGCACTGAGTGATGATAGATGAAGATGTGCACTGCGAAAAAATGAACTGAGATGGGAAGGATGGGTAAAAAGAAAACAAGTCTGAAGGAAAAAATGAAGTCCCCAGTGAAAACCAGAATTAAACATGCCACAATATTTCCTGCTAACTCTATCAGAAACCCCAGCCAGACCCCCTCTGTGTAAAGGGGTTCAAAATTCACTGGAGGTTGCTTTGAAAGGAAAACCTTCTCAGTGGAGACAGGTACGCTTTTCACCACAGTGCTGCTCTTCCAATTGTAACTTAATGTTTTCTAAATTGGCGTAAATACAGCCATGTTAATCTGGTGCCACTGATTTCAGTACTCTCTTAGAGCAGTAACTGCTCTTCTCAAATCAAATACAGATTTTCTTCCCTATTGGAGTGGGTTTGATTTTATCGTTTCTACATCTGTTTGTATTAACTTCTGCAAATGAAACACAAGCCTCCCCTCTGCAGCCCAGTTTGCTCCTTGTCACAAGAGCAGCGCTGCCGTCCCTGGGCCGGGCTCCTCCAGGAGTCGCCTTCCCTCGTTGCCGCAAACCTTGTGCTTGATTTCAAAACATTTTCCTCCTGGCAAAATAAAATACCCTCTCCAGGTGAGGCTGGGGAGGCAGGTAGGCGGGCAACGGCAGTATGGCTCCCCTGACTCGCACACCGCCGTGCTGAAGGCTGCCACGTGAATGCTTTGGTCAGCTCAGCTGCGCTTGGAACAGACCCTGGGATAAACCCCCCAGTTAATCCCGCAGACTCCAGCCAGCAACGAGCAAGTCCCCTCTGCCGGGATAAATCCATGGGCAAGCAGCCAGCGGAGCTGTGATAGCGTACACTGATTGAGAATCTGGTCCGCTGTTTCCAAATAAATAAAAAAAACCTACCAACAGAAGGTTGGCTACGTGCGTACATGGAGAGGGAGGCTTCAAGCAGATAAATCTGGAGGAAAGCGCAAGGTCTGCAGGGGTTTTTGATAGATTACGTTGTATGTTTGAACATAATACACATTAAGGCTGGAGACACCGATGCTTTGAATGGTGTGAAATTCCATCTAACACGGGTTGTTTGCCTGACACAAACATGTTTAGCACGAGATGGAACAAAGGCGAGAAAATCACAGCAGAGTTTTTGAGTGATGCAGAGAAATTGTTTGCTCTTCCTCCCCCCCCCACTTTAAAAATGCTACTCTCTTCCTCCAGCCCCATACCTCTCCCCCCTTTTCTGGTAATGGCTTAGTAAATAATTCAGAGAAAAAACAAGAACCAGAACCGAGCGTAATAAAAATGATGTCTCTATCTGCTGTTGAGGCGCATCGTGCCACTTAAGTAAGACAGATGGGAAGATATGCCGTACTTTGCTTAGTAAACTGCATTGAGAGAAACTGAATAAGCCTGAAATTAGAGCAGAGGGTGAGATGGGGGTGGATGTACTGGTACAGTGTTGCCTGACAGAGATGCAGGGGAAAGTAATTTACTCGGAAATGACAGTTTGAAGGGGGAAGAAAAATAAACACACAGGAGGGAGCTTAGACTCATTAGCAGCCCAGCCTCAGTATTTCATCATTAATAATAATAAAGAACCCAGCTGAACCAGTGACTCACAATAACACTCAAGTCTCTGGGTCTCCATTTTTAGTTAACACATAATAACTGGCAGTGCAGCGGGGACGCAGGATGAGGAATGGGGCAGAGACGACGAGGGTTGCTGCCTCCGAAGCTGCGGAAGGCACGGGCGGCCTCTTCGGGGAGCAGCGCTGATTTACGCCAGGCCGAGGCAAAGGCAATTAGAGCTGCGGCTTTCTTCCATCTTTACTGAGTCACGAGCACTCAGAGAACCAGCCCAGCTTCGGCAGCAGGGCTGGCTGCGGCTCCATTGCCCAGACGGCTTCCACTCGGGTTCATGAATATTCCCCTTACTGTGAAATATATTCTCTGCCTACGGGAAAAAGCGAGGAGCGGAGACAAAGGGAAATAGCGGCGGTGGCTTGTGTGCCACGCTCGGAGGCCAAGACAGGATGGCAACATGGCTGGAGCTTAAACTGAGATGCGAGCAGACAGAGCTCTGATCTAATCCAAGTCGAAGGACTAGGGTTGGTCAGAATCACGGTTTTACAATTCAATACTCAGAGTATTTATCTCACTTAGAAACGATCCTGCTGAAATACGTTTTCCATTTTGCCTTCTCCACACCGCGCCGGGCTGTGGCCTTCTCAGCACTCAAACTAAACAAGTGCTGGCCTGGATCAGTATTTCCGTGGGCAACCGGCCAGGGAAGAGGAGGATGCAAACGATGTTCATGCTGCAGTAAATGGCCTTGTTTCCACAGTCAGTAATGAGCCAGTATCTCAGAAGGACAGCATGCTATGTTTACCGTGAAGGTCCCATGCCCCTTTTCTGTAGATTATTGCCCTAATTCTGCAGCACTAAAGTATCTCTCCATGATTCAGCTGTAGAAAGAATGACAGTCCCAACGGCCAAAGATCACCTATAACTGAAAGCACGTTCTCAGTTAAGCCTCGGACCCAATGTGCTAAGCAATTCTGACAAACCAAACACTTATTTTGGTGCCAAAATGGAAGACGAGCTATTTAGAAGAGCTTGTCTTTGAATTTTGAAAATTTGGCTTTCAGTATAGCTCAGATGCAGGCCTGCAGTATTTTGCTTCCACTGGAAACCAAATAAAGAATAACAGCCCCAGAAAGTCCCATGTTGCTTTAAGGTTGAAATATAATTTATAAATATTGATTGTGTGCTGGAGGCTCAATCTTGCAAGGTGCTGAGTACACACACATCTTACTGATGCCCTTTGGACAGCCTCAGGGGAAAAGCACTTGATAAATGCACAATACAGTTATTCTAGCAACAAGAAGTGCCAAGTACTGTTACAGTTACGTCCCTTCAAACACAAGTGCAGATTTGTTTTGAAAGCGCACATATAGGGGAAGTTGCAAGGTAGAGGTTCAATACATTAATTACGCCTCAGCATAAGAGCTCTGACAGATTATGGGCAGACTAGTCAAAAATCTTTAATTAAAATACATGGTCCTGGCAAAACTCAGACTGGACATGGAAGAGCTGGCTCTGAGAAGGTTGGAAATGACTGTAATGGAGGCACCCAGAACCAAACGAGCCCAGCGCCTTCACTCCATTCTGCATCGGCAGATCATCAGGACCTCGCGCGTCCGGCGGGGTGCGAGGAGCTGACGGGCAGACCTTGCGCGTGGCAGCAGCAGCCCAGGTGCTCGCCCTCAGTCTCGGTGAAAGAGCTGGTGCCTGCCTCCCGAGAGAAGCTGTCTTGTTCTCTGGTTTGCTTCCATCTCGGAATCTGGACGGATTGAGCCCAGGCTGGCTCGCCCAGGGAAGGCTCACGTGCCGTTCCTGCCACGCCAAGCATCCCTGCACGCAAAGGAGAAATGGGACGAGTCCCTGCGGCTCATTGTGCAAGCGCCTAAGGAGAGCAATAGGATTGTAACGGGGTGCTGTAGTATTTCTCCTACAGAGACATAATTTGAAAGGCTCTGTTCATAATCCTGGAAAAGTGCCCCAGTGAAGATCCTAAACTCAAAACTGCAAATGCTTCACTTTTTAAAAGCGAAGCTTCTGGTTTTCCCTGCTTTGTTCTGTTCCAGAAAGCACAACATTTGGGTTGTAAAGACTAAGTATCAATTTATGTTTTATCATGAAAACCTTGGCTTTCAGACTCTTTCTATAGGTTCAACTGGATCTGTTCAACTGAGTTATGGTTTATATTTACATAAATTACCATATGAAACTTGTTAATATTTCCTGAATATCCTTTCTCGTAGCACTATTAGACAGGGTTCTGCGCTTTTGTTTGGGACTCAATGTCAGCAAATCAGAATTCATGACTGTGATCAGTTAGGAACACAGCCAAATAATTTATTCCTTAACATACAGTCTGGGTGTCAAATAATCCATCCTGAGAAACATTATCTGAAATCAGCAGAATTTTATCATGCAAATTACAGGAAGTGTTATCGTTGGGAACAGCGGGAAGTTCCTGATTCACTGTCATTTACACATTAAATGAGCTCAGACTTGCTTCATGGAAGGCACTGTGCTGGGAACGTGCTCTGGTCTCAGGCTTTTTTTAGAATCACCAATAGCAGGAAAGGGCAAGAAGAATTTCACCTATTGAGAATAGTTCATTGCTGGATTTCTTCATCTGCAGCATAATTCCCTACCGGTATAGTTATTTTATCAATGAGTCAGGCAGTAAGCTCTATACGGCTCCGTTGGGGTCTGTCTGCACTGTGGAGGAAAAGATGCTTGGCTGGCCCTGTACGTGCTAGCCCTGGAGCTGGGAGCCTGGGGAAGGATGGAACAACACCTTGCCTGGCTCCAAGCGAGGTGCTTGAGACTCCGAGTCCTGCAGGGTCTCGGCCCTCAGCCTCACACAGAAAGCAAGGCTTAGCCATCGTTCCTGAGCACTAAGCACTGCGGCCTTTCTTTGTCGCCAAGAGGTTTACCTTTGAATGTAAACTATCCCTAAGTGAGAAAAGCACAGTGAAGACAGTCATATTTGTTCTACCACAAGAGGATGAGGGAAAGGCTGTGGATTTTGTCTACCTGGACTTTAGTAAAGCCTTCGATACTGTCTCCCACAGCATGTCCCCCACAGTATTTAAAAGACGTGTAGACGCGGCACTTCAGGGCATGGTTTAGGAGACCTGGTAGTGTTGGGTTGGCAGTTGGACGTGATGATCCCAGAGGTCTTTTCCAAACTTAATGATTCCATGATTCTAAGATTCTTACCAGTGTTGATCTTGGCAAGTTTGCCAAGAAATGACGGATTCAATTCAGATTATATCTGTGCAACCTGAGACTATCTGATAGTTGTTATCATCTCCTGAGTGATGCTGGCACACGTGCATCCGAGCAGACACTGCTGCCCAGGCAGGTACGTACATGAGAAGTGTAACGCCCAAACCTGCCTGGCCCAGAGGAGACCCCGGAGCTGTGGGGCCTCTGGCCAAGCTCTCCAGAACACAGCACATCCTAAAAGGAATATTCTCCCTGCAGCACACAAAGATAGTAATGCACTCCAGCTCAGCCCTACTTTCCTACTTCTCGTGGAAAATTGAGGGGGAATTCCCCAGAATGATCTGTTTCTTCAGCAGCATCATTCTCCCACCCATAACAACCGGCTGGGTAGGACAGCAAATCTGGACTGCAGATGTTTAATGACAAGG
Organism: Phalacrocorax aristotelis; assembly: GCF_949628215.1. Lineage (NCBI taxonomy): Eukaryota > Metazoa > Chordata > Aves > Suliformes > Phalacrocoracidae > Phalacrocorax > Phalacrocorax aristotelis. Next base: position 6,863,924 of record NC_134296.1, read on the forward strand.
GGTGAAATTAGATTCCATCCACAGCTGAGTCTAATTTCTCTGAGGACCATGAATCTGTCACTGGAAAGGGTGCTCACAGGAGTGGATGACAGTGCTTACTCAGGGCAATGATGTATTTGCGTGGTACATGTTAATTCAGTCTCGATCTTTCTCCTCTTCTATAGGTGAGAAACACACAGGGGTGTCTGGGGCTACTCAGTGTTTTAAAGTTAACAGACCTAATACTCCAGTTCTAGCAATAAGGATGACTCCCCTTGCAGTCCTTGTTTATGTGACATTAGTTTTTCACGGATTAGATGTTCCCTGGGCAGAAGTTCCAAGCAAGGAATTCCTGGTCAACACCAGAAAGAAAAGCTGGAGCTCAAGCAGAGGGTCAGTTTGCCTCCGCAGCCTGGGCTTTATTTCTCTAAGGAGCACCCCCAGCTCAGGGGTGATCTGTGCTCGCGTTTACCCTGACACCGAATCACCTTCTCTGTGAGGGGGGGTGTGTGGAAGGGTAGAAACCATGTCAGCGACAACACAAACCCACAGAGCTGTGCAAGGGCTCCAGCCGGGCACCACACAACCCCGCGGGCCATGGCTGAGGGCACCCGACACGGACTCAGAGGGTGCCCTGTCCCTGCAGCTGCGTCAGGTTCTAATCCTGTCACTGTGAAGCACCCACGCACAGAGAAGCTACAGGCAGAGCTGGCGTAGTGGAGGAATTCCTGTCCGTCGCCAGCGACCCTGCAGCGGGAGGGGTTACACGCTCACCTCGCACGCAGGCAGGGAGGGCAGCACAGCGGAGCGGGACTCGACACAAGGCAGACGAAAAGTTTTTCAATGCTTCAGAAAGTAACAGACAGAAAGCATAAATATATTATTTTTCCATCTTTTTCTACTCCATTTCCACTGTCAAAGATGGAAATCTAAAGCTTCTACTATCTAACATGTTATTTTTCCCCGTCCGGACGAGCAGCGGCGCAGAGTTGTTCTCACTCCTTCATCCACCGAGATAGGAAATTCAGAAAGTTTTACTCCAGCTTTCAGCATTTAAGCTTCAAAGGGATAAAACCCAAAGGTATTCTTTGACTTGTCGATGACAAACTCACTAGACCAGCGGCTGACTACGCACAGAGACTGAGCAGCTCTGCGTGGGGCTGCTTTGACTGGAGCGAAGGCGACGCTGCCGGAGAGCACGACCGTGCCGCGGGGCTGCCGCGGCAGAGGAGCCGCCCTGGGGAGCACCAGTCTCCTCCTGGATCTCTGCTGCTGCCCCACATGAAGGATTTTTAAGATCATAGCATCCAGGTGTGAGGTACCAGCCTCCACCAGGAGATGCGCTACCTCTGTTAAACTGGTGAGACTCCAGCTCTCCATTGCTCCAGAGCTCCGTGGAGCTGATAAGTGGAAATTTTGTAATACCCAGCCATTTAAGTTGAGTTTTTCTGGTGTTTTTTGTTTGGTTGAGTTGGGTTTTTTTTCTTTTTTCCTGAGTAAAGTACCCTCTTCCCAATCCATACCCTTTGGAAGACTTGAGAGCCTGTTGCCATTTCAGCTGCTAGGTGTTTTTTACCTCTTGTTAATCCCTTCCTATTTGCTGTTTCACCATGCTTGCATTGGAACAAGGGTGAGTTGAAGATAAACAAAATAGGCCAAACCCCCTATACTGGAGAGGTGATGAGATCACCTACCATCTGGAGCCTGTGGTCTTCCAAAGAGGAAACTCAAAAACTAATTAAAAATACCCTGTGTCATAAAGGCTAAACTGCCAGCGGGACTGAGAATAAATTGGAGATGATTAGACCTTCATTTCACTGCAGTATCTTCCACTAATTTTAGTTTTGTGAACCAAACAGTTTGTGGCAGGGAGGAAAGCCAGCATAATAGGAAGAGGTTGCAGCAAGTCATGTAGCTCCGAGAGCTCAGAGTAGGAGCTCTCGTCTCTCAAGATTGTTTTATTGACTTCCATCTGCCATCTTTGGTCGGGTGCAAACCTCCCAGTCGCGCGTTCTCCTCTCCCGACTGTGGGGAAATAGGGTTAAAACGGCAGTGCTGGGAAGGATCCCAGGAAAACCATCAGAAATCCCTCCTCAGTTTTAGACATTTCCACAGTTCCTATCCCCCTCCCACCCCTGCTCACACATACCAGAAGCCCTTCTCTAGCCTCTGATCTTTGGCTTTAAGCTCACCCCACCTACATACGAGCAATCAAAAGCTGAAAGTATCAGTCTCTCTACAACAATCGTTACAGAAGGAACAAAATCACGTTTCAAGTTTCGTTTCGGTGACAAAATCTCTCTGAGACATCACATACAAGCAGCAAAAACTAGTGACCTTCAAGGCTACTAAATGGACTTACTTTTTTTATTCTAGCTTAGACCAAAAGGTACCAGGGCAATAATTACTCTCCGCGCTCGCCCCGTGCAGCACGCTGCCTGGCTGCCTGCAAAGGTCAGAAGGCTCATTGTCAACAAACCTGCTAATGGCAATCACACAAAGGCAATTTCTCTTCCAGGGCCCATCACTCTATTAATGAACCCGTAAGCTAAAGAACAGCAGTTTCCAAGATTTATAGGCATTTCTTTGCCTGTTTGGGGGCTATCAGCTCTGGAGAATAATTTCATTTTGCCAGACTGGCTGGGATCAAGACAGGCATCTACCCTGCAGGAGGTGTTTTCTTTCCCCAAATGTACTTTCCATGGTATTGCAATAACGAATGGAAATTAGACGGTGTTTTTACTGAAAAATCTACTAAGTGGACACTAGCAATGTGGTCTCAAGCTCCCTCTGTCATTTGATTTACCAAGGCTCGTCTAGAAGGAGCTGCAGAGTTATTTTGGGCCAGAGGTCTCTGGGTTGCAATCAGCAACTTCATTTTTTCCCGTCACTTAGCATCTGCTGTGTTGATTTCCCATTGATTTTTATCTGTACGTAGCCTTTAAAAGCTGTTATAGTGAAGCCCAAATAGTCAGCTTTCAAACTCCTAAATAGGGCTTAAGGCTAAGAGCAACTTTCGGCCCCGCGCGAGAATCGTGGAGACGTGGCGCAAAGCTGCCCGCTCTCACCCTGCAACGCCTCTTCCTAAGAAACGGAGGACAGAAACGGGAGCCGGTGCTTTCTCAGGTCGTCGCCCGGGCTGCAGGCGGCCTCCACAGCTCGGGAAGGCTGTCTCCTGGATTTCTCCATTTATATGTCTTCCTAAAAGATCTTTTTCTAATGTAGTGTAAAACATCAGGGAGACTGGCTTCCCGATGCTGAGCGGCTCATTACAGAAGAGGTCCTGATTTTGCTGGGGTTTCTCTCATTTTCCTGGTCCTTAAACAGCAATTCTTAATGCTCCATGTGAGAAGCAATCCGTTTATCAGAGGGAGGAACACTGAATCATCGCGTGTGACAGAAACTCGCTTGTCCTCTTGGTGAAAATGGCCATAACCTCATCAAAGCTTTTCAGGAGAGATGATGAAAAGTGCTAATAGGAATTAGGTATTTAAATTGATGACTCAGTCAGGATTATTCAAAGTGATGTGCTGAAATTTGTTTTTCTCAGATGTTTGAGCCCCTCCGAGGGCCACAGAGGATCAGAACAAACACTAGAGATGAGAGAAGTGGAAATTCTGCGTGACATTGCTTTTTCACCTTCGGAAAGATTGGTTTTATCTACGCACAAATGAATAGGACTTTCACTCCAGGGACTTTGCTATGTTTTAAGAGCTTTTCTTGTCTTGATTGTAATGCCGTTTGAAAACGGATCCATGCAGCTTTATTTTCCCTCCCTCCATTAGACCCACCCTTGCCACTGACTGAGCAGCTCCTGCCCCAGGAGCACTGGGGTGAGTCAGGCACCGGGATCTGGAGCAAGTCAGAAGACTGGGAGGTTCTTCTAAATACAGATCCCATTTCTTTATGAATTCATGCCATTTGGGGACCATATTAATCTGGCTACGATTCCTCTGTAATTTATGTTCAGGCATAATCTTGAACATCTAAAAGGAGAAGTGTTTTATTTTCAAAGGAAAGCAAGCGATTCATAAAACATTATACGCTGACATTTTCTGGAGAATATAAAGGGGCTCATTGCCCTGATTCAGGCCCTATTTGCATAATTTTTCCTTCACTCACCACAGGTAAATCATAGTTAAATATTGAAGCATTTATCACCTGTGTATTTTCAAGCCAGACCTCATACAAGCATAAAAGAGAGGGACACACTTTCTCAAGCACACGCATCAAGCTGCAAAAATATTTTGGCACTCGTCTAGCTCTGCGCTCACGAAATTAAGATCCTGGCCAGCTCTGGGCATAAACACCTCTCTTCGGAGGAAACTCACCCTAGGATTATTTTTCACATGACTCCTAAGGAAGGTCCCAAAGCAGAGCTCACGTGCGGCTGAAATGATGCATGGACTTACGCTGCCATCTGCACCGTGGCGAACTCCCCCCCGAGGATGCTCACGGAAATAAATATCAAGTACAACAGTGTTTGGATGTTCAGTCACCCACGCCAGAGCCCCTGCTCTGCCAGCTGACCTGTTGCTATCCAAGTTTATGGCTCTGTAATGCTGAGACATTTAATTTGGCTTAGAATTACTGGCTACATCCTCAGCTGCTGGAAATTGAAGTGACTTTACAGCAGATGCTGACACGGGGATCACATCTTGTTGTTCAAGCTCCTGTTCAGCAACTCTGCGATATGTAAATGGTAGTCAATTAAAAATACATACATTACGCAACAGAAGCTTTCAGCCTTTCACAAGCGAAAACATGACAGAATAAAATGTGTCTGTTCTTACACTGTCCACTTTCATTCCCCCCCCAAACTGTGACTGAAGGACAAATAAATAAGTGAAAAGGAGAAACGCTGCTGTTTGTCACATAACATCAAGCATTTTCCCTTGCCTCATCCTCCATTTTCCCTTCTGTCGTCCTAATAAATAAAATAATACTTTGGGGATTTAGATTTACAAACAAACCATCTCTGTATTTGGCTATATCTTCTATAGCAACGCAGGAGGAAGGTTCTGTTACTCAATAACTCACTGTACACAGAAAATGCATACAAATTATTGCAGCTGTCGCTATCACAACTTAGGAGTAAATGCAGATGGCATGAAATAATATTCACAAACAGCTAATAGAATTTTAATGGCTTTAGAAAGAAAATAAAATGAAAGACACTGTATTTACTTGTGATATGAAGGGAATTTATAGTGTGCCAGTGCAAGTAACGAGTCACTTTGGACCTTGCATTTTCATACATTCAGAAGTGGGCAAGTCCCTGTGGGTTTTATTTATGGGAAGTTTAAATAGCAATCATAATTTGTGAAATATTCAAGGATGCATCTGCATAAAGTATGATGCTCGCATTATGCAAATGTCATGTATGATGAATGAAATGCATCAAATGTCTTGAGGACACCCAGATGTTAAGCCTACCAGGATGCCAGGAAACATGGAAGGAGGTGAAGAACATGATTTCTTCTTGAGTTAATTGATTTTCATGTTCCAGCATCACCTTCTAAATACTTCCAATCAAGACGCAAGCTACAGTCACAGTTCACTTGTTGTGGTTGTCTTTTTCAATCATCATTCTCACTTTCCTTTTCCCAGCACAGTCCAAGAAGCAACACAGCCTTTTAAATGGTTAAACGAGATCATTTCCATACACCCATAGCATTCCTGTGCGAACGCTCCCTAGTTCAGCGCTACAGTCGGAGCTCTGCTTTCGTTATATTTTTTGTTCTGTGGCCAACAGAGCGGGCAGAACGGCCGTGCTACGACTGACTGTTACCAGCAGTCACGGACGAGCACTGAGGATGGACGAGTTCCAGTCCCAGCACAAAACAACGCCCGGGAACCAGCAGGCAGATGGGGCTTTGCAGCGCGGCACAGCACGGCCGAGGCTTTCGCCCGTAGAGTTGGGAGCACGGATCGTCAAGATCCATATGCGTTGAGGAGTGAAATTTATGAGAGAGTGAAAGCCTATCTGATTAAAACGATCAGAAGCTGTGCCTTTGACTTTATTTAGACGCTATTTCATCCCCAACACTGAGCACATCCAGAGCCATGCCCTCCCGCCCCAAACCCCATTATTTTTTGTTGAGCTGTTCACTGTATAGACAGCATAATACCAGCAGCCTCCTCTCACACGCAGGAGGCCTGTGTCACACAGCTAGCTCTGCCAGAGCTGGGGGCTCTGACCCGGTGTCCCAGAGCTGGAAGGAATCACCTCTTGGTTATCATAAAATTCTGCAGCTCGTGGTGCAAATTAATTCTCAGATAAAGACCGTTCATCTCTTGTACGACACGCAAGGCTGACCGACAGAACCAGAAGCTATTCAGGGTAAGGGCAAGGGCTCGTATCGGTTCTACTGGTAGAAGAGCGATGAATGAATAGCTGCTAATTATCACACATATTAGGGAAAATTTCTACTGTTCTTCCTTGTCTTTGGGGCAAAGAGACAATGGCCTTATTTCTATGCCGTTACCGCTGAAGGAAATAAGAAGCTTTATTGAAATGAACAGGGGCATGCCAGTAGAGCTTTTCCATACGGTAGAGGAGGACGAGGCTGCAGCAGGTGGGACACAGAGCAGGTGTTAAACGCGTGGTAAGAATTTACACACGATCAGGGCCCAGCTTAGACTGTATTTGCTAAAATCATGAGCACGCCAACAGTGGGAGCAATCCCGCTTTGACCCAGAAGGAAACGATTTGGGGTAAATTCCTTAAACGTTTTTAAGCAACTGACAAACGGAACCTGTGATCTCGTCTTTTCTGGGCATACCCAGAGTGGCCAGCAGCAGCGCTTCGCTGGAGGGCGGCAGTCACGCCTGCCCACCGGTGGGATCGGTCAGCTCAGGTGCCTCTGCACAGCATCAAGCCCCTTTGCCTTCCTCAGCCTCGGGGCTGCAGCAGACTACGGCTCTCAGCAGCATCACTGAGATCCTGCTGGCGAGACGTGCTGCCCGAAGTTAGTTATTTTTTAACTGAGGCTTCAAATAAAATTGAGTAAGCTCACAATTAAGTTAGAAACCTAAATCTCGGTTAACTTCAGTGATGCTAATCTTATCGACATGGCAAAACAGTAACTGCCTTGAAATGACTGATTAAAACTGATAAAAATAATTTTACTATTGAGCACATCATTTGATGTTATAAAAATTGAATTTGTGAAAGCCAGTTAAAATGATGACTATTGGATCTGCTCACAGTGACAGATAGCTTTTAAACACATGCAACTTGCCCACAATCTGAAATTCACAGCGATTTTTGTAAATGTCCCTAGTAAAGGAACACTCGCACATAAATACACATTTTTGTCTGACAGGAAAACTATTCTACTTTAAATATCAATATATATCCTCATACCTTCTACTCAGCTTAACTTTAGGACAGTGATGTGCGTGCGCCTGCACTTCACGGCAGACGGCAGGTTGTACGTAAGCTGGTTCCCACTCGGCAGTTGTTTAGCCTGAGACTCTTGAAAAGCCCGTCAGGACTCTGCAATCCATATGGAAGAGTAAAGTCAAAAATATAATTTTTCTTGCACCAGACGCTATCAGAAAAAGTGATTAAAACTACATCAGTCATTTGATGCAATAGGAATACTGCCTATGGAGCGGATCGCTGCTGCAGGATCAATAGCTTCTGTTTTATAACAAAACCCAAATACCTCAGCTTTGCTTGCAGTTTTTCTAGCAGCGAGGGCTATTATCCAACGGCTGCACTCAATTCCATTGACATCCACTCTTAAATGTTATGGAATCCCAAAAAGTTCATGCAAATTCAAGTTACATCTGTCATTAAAACACTCTGCTCAAGTCTCTTTGGGAGCCAGAGCAATCGTGGTTGCGTATGTATAAAGCGAGCACAGAGTTTCACATCCAATTTTGGCTTCTAACAGCTTATGTCGCAATCTTTACTCTGCACAAATACCAACCCAGCAGCCAGGCGTGGGAGAGAGCGGATCTCAGGGACCCGCAAGCGGATGGGCCGCGCACGCTGGCCGCTAGCGTCACGGCGGCGGACAGACCGCCCGCCCGGGCTCGGCTTCCCCAGCAGCAGGGTGGGGATAACGGCACTTCTCCATGGTGCCCCCCAGGAAATTGTGGGGATTAGCTGGCTCAAGTGTGTTACGTGCCCTGGAGACGGAATACGCTACGTAAGCGGGAAGCACGGTTATTAGGCGGCCCCTCGCTGACCGAGCACCATCGCTCCCCACAGTCCCTCTCTCAGCGCTTTGCTCCATCTGCTCCCGCACGTCTGACGGAGCCCGACCTCGCCTCGTGGGAGAGCGTGGCGCAGCCGGTAGGCATCACTGCTCAGAAGCCATGTCTGATATTAAACCTCAATATTCTTGCCTTAATTTCAGCCCATATTTCCTTGCTCTACCCTCACGTTTAGCACTTGCATTTTAGCTGTCATTAATAACACATACCAGAATATATAGTGGTAATAACATAATAGCACATGATATTGTTCTTCCTTTGACTTCCTCGCTCCTTGCTGATTTGTGTTGCAGCTCTCCTTAACCTATTTCGTGTGTGCGAGGGTGAATTTATACCGCGGTGAACCAAGGCACTGGCTTTAATGCATCTCTTTCCCTCACCTCCTCCGAGTGCATGAATCTTCCACCTCCCCGATGCTGCACAGATATTAAACACATTATTCTGGTCTGATTGAATACTAGTGAAATTAGATTTCTTCAGTGACTTACTCCTTTCTGCCAAAGCCGAGCGGGGAATATGCGCTCAGGGAAGTAGAGAGGAAAGAGGGGAAAAGAGGAGAGGGTCAAGCACTGAACTAAGGAGTGACCATTTTCACCTCCATTAGCAGTTTTATGCTAGATAAGATAAATTTTAGCTTGAGTGGTGCAGATTCCAACATCTGCTCCAACTCTGCCTCACAGACGTGTTGACAGGTGTAGTCTCCTTTTCAGTGCTGCTCGGGAGCCGGCAGATGGACTGTCAGCAGTAAATAAAGGGTAAATCCCACTGGCAGTGGCAACGGGCTCCTGAACTCTTCCTTTGTTTCCACTCATTTGATTTCACGTCTCTAGACTCTGCACTCACTGTCTTAACAGCATTTAGCAAGGAATTTCCTCCTCTTTAATCCTTTCTCTTATCTCCCTTGAGAAGATGAAAGCTAAATGATGTTAATCTACCAAATATTTCTGATCATTAAGAGTGCAGTAGAAATTACCACCCTGACTGGAAATTAATTGCAAAATAAAATGAGGTTGGAGGGGAATGTCAACACCTGAACGTCGTTTCTCCTCACACGTCGAAGGACAGTGCTCTGCAGGTCTAGAATTCAGTGTACAACCAGAACTGGCGAAACAGGGCTCGGACCAGTGCTCTCCAGAGCCAGGCCATCCCACGTGCTCGCCTCCAGATGCTCGGCCCACACTGCTTGGCGATAAGGACATGCAACAACCTCCTAGTGCTGTCCCCTTAATCCTGCGCGATTTCAGCACACAGTATTTGCTGCGATTCTGTTGCGACTAGAGGGAAATCTGCTTTTGCCAGTATTTCAGCAAGGCTGAGGTGTCACCACCAGTCTCCTTCCCAGCTCTGTCCCCACAGCCGGTTCACGGCGTGGCTTTGGCCCATTCAATTATCAGTGTTTGATGTATCCCCTGTGAAGAGGAACACGTTTTAGGTCCTTCACAGTAACCGGGGAAAAAAGCATTTAGGCACGAGATGAATGAAGCTTTTGTCTGAAGACAGGTGACAAGTATTTTCCCGAGCCAGACCTTTCCAGGTAAGCGTCTTTGTGTGTTGAAAAGTATCGTCATTAATGCAAAAGGACAGCCACAGAAACCCACAGATCCCTGCACAGGTAAGGGTAATAGGTGGCTGTCCAGCAAAATCCAAATCCATGGCTGATGGGACACCGGCAGCCAAGATCTTCTGCCATTTTTTTCCTTCTCCTTTCAGAAGCTTTGTGTAATTGTCAATAATTAATGCTCAATAATAACTGAATCCATGGGAGACTCATTAATCGGACACCCTCATAAAAACTCCAGCAGACACCCTACACATTACTTTGTTATTATTTAACAGTATTGGTACAACAGGGATTTGTGCAGAGACCCGGGGCAACAGAGAAGGACGGCTAATATACAGCAGCTCGCTCCCCCGCACTGCAGCTTAACTTCATCATAGAGCTGTGACTTGATAGACAGCCTTTGTTAAACAGGAATTGTAAAGCCAACGTAAGTTGGTTAGGGGATTACAGATTTAATTATTTGAAAGTTTGGTTGCTCACAAGGTTTAGCTGTAACAAGAATAAAGAAACTCTGGTACTTTTCCTGCGCCTGTCAGGAATACAAAAACTCATACTTGAAGAAAAGATCCAAAGCCGCTGAAGCCAGTGGTGAGGATCGTATTTGCTCCTGTGTATTTTCACTCGGGTCTGAACGCATGGAATAAAATAGCAAGAGGCAAATCCTGATTTTTTTTTTAATTCCACTCTTACTCATTCAAAACTCCTGCTCATGTCAGCTGCAGCTCTAGGGGAACAAGGGCAGTGCCACGTGTGAATAAAGTGATCTAACATGTCTTTATTCAAAGCCTTCTCTCTACCCGTATCTCCCCAGACAAGGAATGAATCTGTCCTCTCAGGGGCAGAAGAAACATCTCCAGGATTTGGTCATAACAATGCAGGAAAGTTTGTTGCTTCCTAATAGAGCAAGTCTGTCCTGGATTTCATAATTCCTCTTCAGCTGCTGTTGATATTTATAATACTTGAGCATTACAAGTAGAAAGAAAGAGAATCCTGGACATTCTCTGACAAGAATGAGGTTACCCACTGGGAAACAAAACCATGCAAAAGCCACTTTGCTGTTCTTGTTTTTCTGATGAAAGAAGCAAAGCTAAGATACTGCGGATTTTGCTGGCTTTCCTGTTGGGTACATCAACAGTCTTCCTGTATGATAAATCCCATTTTGTTGGTGCGTGGTTTGTTTTTTTTTGAATTAGTTGATCAACTCCCCTCAGCTTAACATATTCTATGCCCACAAAGGTTGTGATAACCTGTCTATCTTCTCTGAGGAGACAGTACAAAGGCGTTTTCTGGGTAATACAAACTGTTCTGCTCCAAGCGATAATAATCTTCCAGGCGGTTCCGCAGAGCAGCAGAGGTACCCGATAACCCACACGGCGCGGCACAGCCCGGCTCTAACCCTGCCCGTCGCGGGCTGGCCCAGGGGACCCGAGCCGGCCGGGAGGAGGGAAGCAAAGCACAAGGCTGGCAAAGCATCTTGCATGTTTTCAAGCCAGGTGAGGGACGGGGAGTCTCACAGCATCGGGGGTGGTTCAGTGAAGCAGAAGTCAGTCCTGTGGCATTAAAACCAAGGAGAGGGACTGGCCGAGTCCCCGAGGCTCCTAGGCTCGGCAGGGAGGGACTTTGCCCGCGCTGGGTGAAGGTCCGGCTGCATTCTGGCAGACACACGCCGGAGCTCCCGCAGCGTCCCCGGTCCCAAATGAGAATTGGCAGGTGGTATCAAACACGGCGGCGCTGGTTTGCTGGTGCGGAGCCGTGCCTGGGCGATGCTGCTGATCAGAGGGGCTGCGAGCAGGCGCCCGCTCTGCGCTTCAGTCCCGAGCTACGCCTGAGAGCGCCCAGCGCACCCGCAATCCTGAACCGCAGCCTCCTCGAACCTCTTTAACATGAAAGGATTAGGTCACAGAGACTGCATTAGCTTTCATACGCGCTCCCATGTCAAAACCACACTGATCAGGGATAAAATACTCTGATGTAACTTAGACAGACATTCAGAACTGCTTATAATACATACAGAAACGACAGACCCAGGGAAAAACTGTACCACATTTGAACTTCAAAGCCTTTTCTCTCCCTTAGTTCGTAGCTGCTTGCCAAGACCTGGTAAGTCTGTAGATCTGGGTTTTGTCTGCAAAAGCTGGTGATAGCTACTAGTGCTTAAAACTATCCAGGGAGTCGTCATCTCTGCAGTCATTAGACTCATTAGGCTGCTCTTCAGGCTGAGAAGCAGCTCTCCAGAGCAAAACTATTTGAACACAAAACTTAGACCAGAAATTCTATAATACTTGGCTTAAAAATATTAATTTGGGGCGGGGGGGGGGAAGTTAATGAATTTCACACTCCTGAAGTGCCATCAGATTTTGGTGCCATCTGCTTATGCTTAAGACAGCTTCCAAGGCAGCTTTCCTGTTCTGCACCAAGCCTCTCTGGGTGAGAGACCATGTACGAGGGAAGGGGCAACCTCTTCTCCGTGCTTGGCCTCCCAGGGGAGCCTGTATCAAGCATTACAGTCTGACGCTGAATATTTGTGCAGTCAATTTATAAATAGCAACAGCTTTTAACTACTTTGTTGAAGGAAAAGGTGAAATGAAATAGAATCAGAAAAAAATGGTACATCATGTGGCGGAACAGATTCACACTCTTCTAAAGACAATTTTGCATTTGTTCTATACTGTATTCATTTACTCTCTATTAATCCTAAAGCAGAACAAATTCATAGAGGAATTACTTCACCCACCAGACAGAAAGCAGTAGAACACGCAGAATCCTAGCACCAGCATAAGGCAGAAAGAAGCGAGCACGTAAGGCAAGTTATGGCACACCTTGGAAGGAAGGAGAATATAATTGCTCTTATTAGAGACTGCTCAGGACAAGAGAACCAGCTTCCAAAACAGCCCTGAGCTGCTGCTTGTACAAAGTCATGGGACACACGTCCCAGCTATTTGTCTGCGTCAAAAGACAGAGTATCTCTTTGAACAGAAAAAAGCACCAACTCAGAGGGGAGTAATTTTCTCAATGATAAGAATTACGACAGCGTACCTCGGAGATCTTGAATGCAAACAGTCACCTCCCCTGACACCGCTCAGCTTGTGAGATCTAACGAGATCACACAGCGCAGCGTGGGCTGAACGGGGGTTAAAGTCTTTTGAAGAGACGCAGCTGACAACACCGGTCGGATGTCAACAGAAAACCCAGTAACGGCATTTGTAAACTCGTGTTTACTGTGATGACGCTGGAATGTAGAAGCCTTCTGTTTTGGGAGATCTTTTGCATATTTTCCTACGGTTACAGCTGATGGCCAGATATTGCACTACATAGTTTGTATCTGCCTTTGCTTGGGCACATCTCTTTTGCTCTGGTCACTTCGTATCCACACGTTTTGGCGCTCTGCAAGAGTCTGTCTCAGCTCTATACTCTGGGTGTTGCACAGGCTGCTAAAGGAAAGTTTCGCATATTCACAGAACTAATGGCAACTAAAGACATACACGTATCCCCCTTAACTATTTATTACATCAAATGTCCCTCAAAAGGCAAAGGATCCTGTCTGATCATTCACCCTTCCTTAAGTCCCAAGAAACCTGACCCTTGAGACTACCGAGGCAGCGTGGCTGCGCCGCGATTAACACACAAGTGGCAACGCCTGTTGTACGCCTGTACCGCCCGGTTCAAGGAGTAAAACAGCAACCCTTGCCCCAGGCAGCTTGGAGCACAAGGGATTTTGGAAAAACACAACCTCGACTCATGCAGAAAGGACAACACAAAGAACTCGTGGTGCCCTGCACCGGTGGGGCACAGGCACGGCATGTCACGTCGTGTCCTTCATGTATTTTTGGAAGGTGGGAGTGAGAATATCCATTTCTGGAAAAGGTGGAAAAGAAGCAACGGCTCTGCAGAGATTTGCTTGAAATTTTGTGCGTGCTGATTTCACAGAGAGCTTTCTGTGTTGACCCCAGGTGGTACATACATAACTCCTCCAGCACAGAATATACACAAACCTTATCTAGAGACATTAAAGAAAGCTGCTTGACATTGAAAATCAAATTGATTTCTTGCCAAGATTTCACAAGGGCATGTGTGACAGCAAATGACATGCTTAAGCCTTGCAAGAAGAAAATAAACATGTCCAATGCAAAACCCATCAGTTTCTGTGCCAGCTTGAATTATGCACATCTGTACTGATTTGACACCCAGCTTGTTTGGCAGCAGAGGCAGAGCGTGTGTTGCCACAAGCTGAAATAGATAAATAGGGTAGAACAGCATTCACTGTCTTGTATAAGGCTGCAGAGAAAGCAGCTCACAGTTTTATGGAAATAGTGTCCAGCCTCCTTGTTTCCCACTTTTCTGTTCAGTAACAGCTGACGGGAAAGCCACTGTTGCTGCCCTTGGACTTTATTTTCTGGCTTCTTTTGCCTTTTGTGCTATGTACTGAACAATTAGGCATCAGAAAACTGCTGACTTTCTGCTTTCTTATAACTAGGATAGGATTTCAAGTCAGGCGGCAACAGCCTTTTTCCAAAAAGCCAGCAATTTGGAGTTTAAGGCGCTTTGATGGATAAGAACACCTGAAGCTCACATCCTTGCTCCAAACCTGGCTGAGCAGGTCCTAAGGCTACCCCACCCAGCGCGATTTCCTGCCACTGAACTCGCGGCTGTTTGGGGGTCACTCTCGCCCAGCGCCTTTTCATCTCCCGGGAGTTTGTGTTCCTGTGTGAAATGAGGTCAGCTGCCGGGACTCCGGTTTTTAAAGAAGAGCAACGGAAACAGAATTGCTCCTGTTGCCCTACCGCGCGACGCAAGGCCTCTTATCCCTCTGATGTCATTGCTCTTGAATCATCTGTCAAGCCGGAGCGTAGACTCTCCAGGCCAAGCACCATCCTTTAACACGAGCGTGTGCCCTGCCCAGCGCACTGGGACCTGGGAGGCTATAAATAACGCTGCCTATTTCACTACCTGGTGAACAGAAACAAATGTTTCTTTAAGTCCCTGCATACCTCCATCCACCGGAGATTAATGTAACTGCCACCTCCTGCCATGCATTTTGCTATATTAACATAAAGTTTCTATTGCACAGCAGTTTGATCCATTTGTGTTTATTTAACTCCTGTGTTCTGACAGAAGAAGATGGAGAATCTGCATAATTAATAATGACCCAAGCAATCTCACTTAATGCCTGTTCTGAAACCCCTGACTATCCTTGTTAACTAACGACATCTATAATAGTGTCAGACAGGTAAAAGACTCCTTTAGTCTGCTGAGATATTATTCACCTGGGATTATCAATGGGTGTTTTTCAGCTCTAGCCATTAGCTGGAATTGCTCTGGTCATTCATAAAACTTCTTTTACTTTTCACAAAGGGAGCACAAAAGCAGGGCTGGAGCAAAAAGCCGTGCATCAGGGTGAATTGACATACACATATATTGCCACAGTCTTCCTTTGCCATCACCAAGGCAGAAAAAGGGATGATAAGAGCTCTCCCGGTAACAAGCCATTCTCCCAACAGCTTTGGAAATGTCAGTGACTCGTTAAATGATCACAACAAGCCCTGCTTGCTGCAGAGGGTTCCCTTCTCCCCAGAGCCCCCCTCCGCCCCTTCGGAAGAAGCCAAACGGCTCTGGCAGCCTGCTGGGTGCGGGTGCCTGTCCCCGCGAGGCGCTGGAGGAGCAGGCACGGCATCGTCCACCTTCCAGGGTCTGCCGAGACGAGCCCTGAGGCCAAAGCCCCGTCTGTGGGACCTTAGCCCAGACTGCCCATGAAACCTCCTGCTTTGGCTCAACTTCCTTTTGAATCAAAAATACTCTGCTGCACGGCAAACTAATCACACTGCCAGCGAGTCTCCAAGCTGCAGCCGGCGTGTCAAGAGCAATGCTGCTTTAACTGCTGTCCCGACTTACTATGCCGGGAGCCTTAGCTGCCCTTAAGCATTTAGTCTGTACCAACACTATTTTTATTTTCATTTACTAGCAGTTTTGAAGGGATTTAAAGACCATGCTCCTTGTGTGTCTCTATCACAGAGCATCAAGAAATGGAAACTGTGAATTTTAAGGTCAGAAGGCTGAAGGACACCAAGTTTAGATGTTTGCTCAATGAACAGATTCAGTCCAGTCCGTAGAAGCAAAAGCGTCTCAGGCTTTTCCTCACCGAGATGCTCCTGGCCTGAGCAGATCTTTGGGCACACGGATGGTGGGTTTGGCTTCTGCCCCCTGCGGCAGCCCCGGCTGCCAGGCCTTCACCATCCCAACCCTGGCTGCAGCCGAAGTGACGAGCACCCCTCCTCGTCACCCCTCCTGCCACTGCCCCAAGCTGAGCGGCTGCCAGAAGCGAAGCCCCAAGCGCGGGCAGGCAGGAGCACGGGCAGGAGCGCAGGCAGGAGCGTGGGCAGGAGTGACACCCCCATTTTAAACAGGCAAGGTGCTTTTTAAAGAGGCCATAGGAGATGTAGGGCTCTGAGTGGGCAAAGGCTTTGTTTCCTCCAACGAAGTAAACTTATAATTCCTAATATCAGAACAATGCCATTTGCCAAATCAGATGAAATGCTTGTAACAGGGGCTAATCAGATTCTACATTAATGAGAGAAAATATGAAGCTAATCAACACCCAGGCAGGTCTCTAGGCTGCAGGCCTATTAAACTTCATAAAAAATTAATGACTGAAAGAGCAAAATCATTTGTAAGGGGTCTCCAGTGGCAGTGGAAGCGTCTTGAGTACCGTTCACCTCTCATTACACTGAATTAGCCTCACTTTCCAACCCCAAACACCATCTACTGAGCAGCAGTTTCTGCTCAGCCTTGGATAGCTCTGTTTCAAGAGAGTCCTGACATACTTATCCATCCTCCTTGCCTCCCTCCCTCCCGCCTTCTGCTCCACTTTCCTGATGGCTTTTTCCATTTTATATATTTTATTTTATTTTTTTATTTACATTATTTTATTTATTTTAATTAAGGAAATTTGTACTCCGGCAGCTCCCAGGAAATACCTTTGTTCCTCGAGGTCTGCGGGGCTGCTCCCTCGGCTGCCAACAGGGCGTGGGTGGCAGCCTGCAAACCAGGGACGGGCTGGTGCAAGAACAGAGAGTGCGAGAAAACCTGCCGCCGCCCCGCCAGTATTTTTGCTTTCATTTTCCTGTCTGGAAATGGATTTCCATTTGGAAACACGAATGGGGGAAAGATTCGTTGTGATGCCTGCAAGATGCCTCTGCAGGGGTTGGACTCCCGTCAGAGCTGCTGGAATTCAGTCGCAGTGCTGCCAGTTTCACTGTGCCACCTCCAGCAGGTTATGAATTACTAACAAGATGCAAAAATGTAGATCATAATACAATGCACTGTACAGGAGTGGAAACAAGGCAGGATCTTCTGGCTTACATCTGTTGAACAAAATGGATACTCCACTGATTTCAGCTGTTCTAGTCAAGATAAACAAGCCAAGCTAAACCTGCCCAGTCCAGTCCTTTCTCTCACATGCATTGTTCGAGTTCTCACGTAATTGCAAGGTTGTGCACAACTGATCACTCAAAGTGATCTTCCGTATTCGGTGTTGTGGAGGCAAAACAATCATTTCTTAAATTTTTTGGCTGGGAAAACAAAAGACCGTTACAGCAAGTCTTCAATATTTGATGCAATGCGTAAATGAGATGTTTAAGTACATATCTAGTTCAGTGACAGAAAAGTAGAGGAGGTCCATTAAAAAGTATGAGAAAGACATCTGGAGAATTCAATAATCATTGTTTCAGTACATGAGTCTCAGAAGACCCAGAGGTTTTGATCTGAAATATCTTCACGCCTGAATGGTTGTCAGGGGCGTAGTCCCGGTCTTATTTATAACCTGGTGCAGCTGAATTAAGCACCTCTTGCTTCTTAATCAGGTTACAGGAGACTGTCATTTATGTCTTCAGTATTGAGACGTTTCATTTGCTCTCCTTATGTGGTGTTGCAGTACATTAGTGGGAACTCATTGCCAGTAATGAACCTGCTTTGAGGATGGAAGTCCCACAGCTTATCAAGGCTTAATCTTTGCACATTGCACTAGAGACAAGGCCGCATTCTCTGCCGCCTTGGACTCTGCGAAATCATTTACCCCTGTGCAAATAAGTGAATGTTTCTGCCATTTTGGTGTAGCAGCAGCTGAGATCCGCCTTGTTCTCAGCCACCAACGCTGCGCGACGCTGCGCGAGGCTCAGAGCAATGCAAAGTGTGTTTTCTCTGAGCCCGTCCTACTGAAATCACATTGATTTGGTCCAGGAGCAGCACTGTTAGAGCAGTGAGCAACTACACAGTATGACGGTAGTTGGAGCTGTAGGATCCATACTATGTTCCTGTATATTTATATAGGCAAATAAGCTGTGGTTGCAGTTTAAGCAATGCCTGGGTGAGATACAGACCAAACTGGAACATCCTTCCTCTTCCTTCCCGTAAAACATTTGGGACAAATTCTCACCTGGCAGATAAGATTTCTCCTCTACTTAGTTCAGACTTCAGGAGTCCAAAGATTTGAATTTCACAGCTTAGTGCACAGAGGGGAAGCGACTTGTTGAAGTCAATGGCAAAGACAGATCTAAAATTCATCTTTCCTGACTACCAGATTAAAGTCTCTCGATTTAAAAAAAACATGCAAGCCCCTTTGGAGATGCAGGTTTACATTTGTAAGACCTTACCCCTATAGAAGATAAACCCAAGACCAAAAATGTATTTGAATGGAGACTATGTAGGTAAAGTGACAGCCACACGCTTGCTGGCTACAACTCCAAAGCAGTAAAACTGCTCTTAATGTCTGCATCATCTGACCCAGCTCCAGCAACCAAAATACTCTGGGATATTCAGCAGCCTAACTCTCCTGAACCCTGCTGGCTCCAAGCTCTGCAGAACAGCCGCGGTATCTCATGGTAGCTTTTTTAAAAAATTACTCTTGCTCCTTTTTTCTTTGCCACTTAACATAGGAGAAAGTGATAAAGCTGCCCCTGACTTAAATATAAAGTTGGCATCCGCACCACCAAACTGACCCGCAAAAAGTTGCAATGACAAAACCGCATGACCGTCACAGCAATAAAAAAGGGCGAGAATAAGTAGAAAGCAACTGGTCTGACACCTGCGAGTGCTGCAGGACTCTTCAAGCAACATGATTTTCTTGGACAGTGTGCACGGAAAAACACTGCTATCCCTATGCACGCTAATGGCTACATGTTTTGGAGCGTCGGCTGAGACAAGCTTAAGTGGGGACAATGAAGAATCAATTCCTGATAATATTTCTCCTATAACTGCCTAGTGGTGCACAAGGAAAAGATACTGAGAAGGGTTCTATGCTGCCAGTGCCTACATGGTGTCTGTGCATGATGTGAGACTGGTTTTCAAGAGCTATCGATTATCCCTGTTCCAGAATTAAAATTCAGCAGTTACTGGAGATCCTCCCTGATGAAGACTCCAGGGTCTTCCCAAATGAGCCTGGTGATGCTGCCCTGCCCCAGCACAAGCTTATTGACTTCCTCTGGTCTGCTATTCTTTGCATTTCCTCGCTGTCTCTATAACAAATCTCCACTTGTCCAATGTTGTAGTTAGAAGTTGTGACCCGTTATCAGAATTTCCCCGGCTTCTGAAACTCCCTTAACGGCACTGCTATGTTAAGTTATTACATATCTGTGCCATTGCCATGTTCCCCCAGCACTCACTCACTTTAAAATATTTTGGATATTATTGAGTAACAGAGGTGGGATCCACCTGTCCACTGAAATACTAAGAAACCTCTCCTTTTAAAAAAAGTAGCTGTGATTTATCATCCATTGTAGCTGGATGACTCTGAGGCTGGGAAGGCGGATGTGCTGGATACAAAAAGGATAGAACAAAGCAGGTGGGAACAGGTGGCGGGAGCTTTTGATGACCACACAGGGAATCCAACATCATTAAGAAGATAGATGCAGCTCTTCCTCTAATTTGTTACCTACATGGTCTCTTCCAGGATCACATTGTCTGCGGGGCAGAGGAAGGGGCTGTGTGATTGTGCATGAAGTAGGAAGGCAGGACTGGTGCAAAAAAGCTCTGAAAAAGGCAAATAAATCAATTGCTTTGGTACCTTGGAGTCTTAACTTTTTCAGGCAGAGCATATTTATTTCTGAATCTCATCTTGTTACTAATGTTCAGTTAGAATGCAATAAGTGAAATGAGCTCATTAGAAATCCAGGCAATGTATTCATGTGTTTTCTCTTCTCTTTTGGGAATCCTCTCCTGTGTAAATAAGATACATAATAACCCTTCTCTACATTTTACACGTGTGCACTGCTTTTCAGCCATAAATGTCACAGAGCTAGCATAATTATCCCCATTTTCCAGTAGAAAAAAAAGAAGCACAAATCCACAAATATTAGACATGACAGCTAAATTTGGGTGCCCATGTAGAGTGCAATTTTCAGTCCTCCCACTGCCTGCTCTGAAACAAGGCAGAATTGCTCAGGCAATAGCATCCAAACACCCAATGCCTACAGTCAGGCTCAGATTTCCAAACTAGCCCAGGAGGTGGTTTACAGTTGGATGCTCCTGCCTTTATAAAAACTAAAACTTAATTTTGCATCTAGAGGGGGATCTGGGTTCTTCACCAGACCTGATCTTCAGCTCAGGGAGGTCCTGGCACGTGTACGCACAGAAATAAACCACTGAAAGGAGACCCAGTTCTTAGAAAACTGGATTGCAAGGCATTTTCTACGGTCTGAGTACAGCAGGTTTTGGCCAAGGGCTCTCAACTTGCAGAAGCCTTAGAAGGATGTTTTAAACCGTAAGTTTTATCTTGTATTTAGGCACTGGCTTATAAAGTCCATCAGCTCCTACTTGGCACACACGAGCACTCACTCTGCACAAACAGACAGTTTAAATGCAAAGTGTATTCTCAGGATACACCAGCCACTGCGGCAAATTAAAGCCAATTAAATGCTGCTCTAACCTGAGCGAGTCCCTAATGTGCTGCTAAATGCCACGACCGAGGCCGGGCTGGGGGCAGCAGCCCCGGCGCTCCCAGCTCCCACCGCTGAACCTCACTTCGCAACCAGGAGAGCCAGAGGCTCTGCAGAAAGGCCCAAGCCCAGATGAAAATCAGGCTTTAGGGACGATATGGGGACCAAAACACTAATTCTGCACAGGGACATCTGACGATGTGGTTTTTAGAAATGCACCCAGAGCACAGATGACAGGGAACATCAAGACAGTAAGACCCGACAGAGCCCGTAAACGACTCAGCAAGATACAATCCCTCTTTGCTCCATCTATCCCTCAAGGACCTGCCAATTTTCAGCTGACAGTGCCATAGATTTAGCTCCATTTACTTTCTGAATTTACACAGAGACACTGTAAGTGATTGTGATTTTCCAGTGGAAAAATAGGGTCTCGCTGTATCTAACCCTCTGAGTATTTTAATCTTTAAATCAATAAAATCCATTAAACAAATTGCTCTCCCCCCTCCTCCATGCATCCTATCCAAACTGAACGGTCTTGCCATTATTTATTTATTTGGAAGCATGTTCCACAGCTCTGATGATGGATTGAGCACTTCTGCTGGTGGAGCTCAGCTGTCGAAGGGTTGCAGCAAAATCACAGTTTCAAACTTTGAATGGAAACAAATGGCCTGTAAATGCAGTGCTCGAGAGGAAAGACACTCCACAAAAAGCCTGAAATGTTTACAGATTTTAGGCTTCATGCTCTGTATGTGCAAATCAGAAGTAATGACTAAAAACAGCTCTTCTCTTTGGAAAGGTTAAGTGTCTCATCTCATACAAAGGAACTCTGTGTACCAGCACTCTTAAATCCTGGAGTGAGATCAAGTGCGTGTAGTCTTGATAGCAGAATATTTAGTGATAAAGAATGAATATCAGGGAGGATTGAAAACATGGAGTGCAGGCAGATGTGCTGCAGCACTTGGAACTGTAGCAATAAGACCGAGTTGGAAATTCACCCAATAGAGAACACAACAAAATAGAAAAATAGGTGGAGATTCATGTGTTTAGGTGAGGGTGTATCTTTACCATGCTGAGCAGACAAAGGGATGAAAAGATCTCCCACCCCCCCTCACAAGGAACTGAGGTACGGACTAAGAATCAGGCAAAATCCCTTGGAAAACTACATGTTAATATAACGGTGGTCACAGACTTCATTCTTCCCAGGTTTTGGAAAGCTGCAAGAGCGCCTTCATTTTTCAGAGCTAGGGTGAAGGTCAGGGATGGCTTTCTCAGATACAGCCTTCGGGGCCAGGCTTACTGATGAACTTTGCCCCATCTCAAGAGGTTAGCACATTATGAGCTGAATATTTCATAATAAGCTTTAAAAGGATCGTGGGTCTAGGACACATCGTCTGATCTCACTGAAACTGCAGGAGCACACTACACACAAGTTTAGGTCTGGAAGCAGTAAGAGATTTTTCTCGCTGTGTATCAGCCCATCTCACACTCAGCAAACAATGAACTGGGTAGAGCCCTGTACGTCTAGTGAGAAATATTTTTCTAACTGGTCTGTTGGAGCTAATGAGATAGTTTTCTAAATTAAGTCTCTAAACATGACATTAAGCAGAATGGGGAGGAGAGTAAAGGGGCTGGCAAGAGTCCATAATTAATTTTCTGACATTTGAAGAACTGTGACATTGGGTCTTATCTGCCTGTGATGAAATACTCCACAGCCCTAAGGCAACCGAGAGTATTTAACCAGTCTTCTAATATGCAGACAAATAACAACTTATTATTTCTCAGACTCAACAGACGGACAAAAAAAAAAAAAATAAAAATCAAGGGCTTCAAATTCAAGCACTGAAGTATTGTTATGACTGAGCTTCCCAAGCAATTTTTTGGCATGTTGGCATTATAAAAGGCAGGGTTCAGGCGTTAAGTTGTGGCTCGCCTACAGGACAGCGCCCTGTGCCACCTGCTGCGGCGGGTGTGGGTCTGTAAGGAGACATGATGGCACAGGAAGGGGGAAGCGACAGGAAGGGAGCACGAGCTGCTGTGGAATATGAAGAATCAGCAGCAGGGGCTAGAGCCTGGGGCTGCGGATCGCCGGTGTTTGCTGCTGGGGGAGGAACCTGTTTCTGTTGGCTGCATTTAGGGTCATCTGAAAATGAGCCCAGAGAAGGGCACGGGCTAAGCCGATCTCTCCATAGCTGCTTGTCCAGCGTTCGCTGCAGAGGCTTCTCACAGGCGGCGTAACCTGCCAGTGGAATTGGCCAAGCCACTTAATTTTTCTGCTTCCCGGTAAGAAGAGGGGAGTAAGAGGATAATGCTTTCTTTGTCAGTCCTGTCTATACAGATTATGAACCAGTTGAGAGCGAGTCTCCTTAATGAGTTTAACACAAAGGCATCTTGCACCAACAGTAATGCTAAACCACATAGGAACAGTTTGGGTTCCTATTTAATGGAAAAAAAAAAAATAAAGCAAACAGCAAGAGCCGAGAGTCTGTAATTGGTAGCTGCGTGCAGTCAGCGCTCGGTGATGGGTACCAGCGACCGAAGCAACCTACGGGAAATTTCCCTCCTCCGACCACAGGACAGCTGCCAGCACACAAGAAACAAGGCAAGGTTTTGTGAAGGATCCTTCATGTTGACTTCCTGAACGTGCAAAAATCTAGGAGCACAGTGAACCCATTTAAGCAGTGTTTAGCAAGAGAATTGCAGCAGCTAATTACCAAATAATAATAATAATAATAATAAAAAATCTTGAAGTTTGCTAATGGATGGGTTGAAATACTGCAATTCTTAACAGATAGCAATTAATACAGGCTTGAGTGTCCAATAAATTAAGAGACCTCATCTATTCTCTCCTGGAACCACGTGATGACATATTATATGATGACAGCTCCGGCTTAGAAATCAGATATGTCTGGAATGCTTGTATTTGTATGGGACAGACAGACATTCTCTAGTGGAAGCTAAATGAAGTCAAAGCCCTTTTGTAAACAGTTGGCAATCCCTGTGTTCATTAAAGTCAAAAGAAATTGTGCTGTTAATCAAGTCTTCATTTTAAAAGGATCAGAACTGGGCCTGTCCTGTAGCCCCCTCTCTCTCCCCACTTCTCCAATAATCACAGATCAAGCTTGTGTAAATTAAAGCCTAAATTTGGCTTTCTGTTTAATTCAGTTCTGCTCAGCTCTGGCCTTTTAGCCACAGTAACATTTGCAAAATGTGACCAGGAGATTTAAGAGTAAATTTTTTGCTGGTTTTCCTTTGGTCCGTGATGTAGGGTATAAAGCTTTTCTTCTCACAAAGCTCTATTACAATAAAATATATATATTTGCCTGTACCATCTGAATCTGACAGCATATGAGCATGCTCCACACCCTGAAATAATTTTATTCCAAACTGAAAATCATTAATATCTCAGGGGATGGGGGGTGTTTGGTTTTCAAGGCCACTGTTTCAGCCAGTGTCACGTAGCTTCTTCACTGTGAAGCAAAATCGAAAAGCAGGCTGTTGTAAGTTCCATGTTTCTGAAATTTCTCGGTCTCAGGGTCCTCGACATCACGATGTGTTACAGCTGACTTGATCTCACATGGCACACCACTTAAAAGCATTTGAACAAGGTTCTTTTTTTCATTCTAAAGATAGAGCATAAAATTTTCTTTCTCCAAAGAAAAGAACGCAGCTACACACGTCACGCGTGGACAAAGCGCGAAGGAAAGCATCAGCCCCTGAATTACGACGAGCAGTGCTGTGCCATCAGGAGCGGGTTCTGTTCCGCTGTCTGCAGCACACACACATATGCCTTCCCCCCAAGACGCAGAATGAACCGTCAAAACCATCTGAAACCAAGGAAAGCCTATGAATGAGTTTGGAACTGTCGCTACTCTCATTTCTCTGTCACTGCTCTAAAAATGGGTATTTTCATAACGAAGCCAAAGTATGGCTGTAATCTGTTAATAGCTGGGAGCAGAAGTTTGGCCCTTGCTCTGTACTGGTGCTAAAAAGTGGCCTCTGTATCCTCAGCCCTACGCTGCTGCCCGTGGGCACCGTCAGGACCCAGAAATGGTACGTGACTCTTCCGGAAGGCGGTATTCCCGATTGCTCTTGCTTGGCCCTTGTTGGCCTAGATGGTCCATTTATTTTTTGGAAACACTTCCATTTGAATACGAGGGCACCAGCAAAGAACGCACATTGGAGGGATGCAGCTGGTCCTGAGGCTGCAGTGACAGCCAGACCTTCGCCCTTGAAATGCCTTCAGCATACTTTCATCCTCTTGGTCGTCCACATTTTAAATGTCTCATTTGAGCTGCTCCAAGTTATAACCTCAGCCGTGCCCACGTTTGACAAGAATCTAAATCTAACCTCCAAAACTTCTAAAATACTAGGCAGTATTAAGTTGTTGGGGCTTTTTAATTAAAAAAAAAAGAAGTACAGCATGGGAAGAGATTTTCAAAGAGATAGTCTTTATCTGAAAGGTTAGCGCAAGCTCAGTGGGCTCAGTTGCTGCCGCTCTCTGAGATTAAAGGTTAAATTTAGCCAAAAAAGGGATGTGGCGTCTTCCATCAGTGAGCATTCAATTGCAGTGACATAACAATGCCACAAGAGCAATTTAATTCTTGGCATATTTAGAGGTGGCATTAGGGAGTCTACCAAGGTAGCAATTTTCTAGATAATCAACTTAATGTCTTCATTCTAAGTGCATTTATATGTGTAAGTTAATTAGGGGAGTTAATTTTCACAAATGGCAGAGAATCTGCATTTTCCAGTAAGCTTTGTTTCATGCCGGTTTATGATCCAAGGTAGCTGAGAAAGATAACCTGGCATTCCTATCTATTACAATAACCAGCGGCATCACGAGCAGATTTCATTTGTCAGTCAGACAGACGCACTGACGGGTTTCTGGTGCTCGTACTGGCGAATCCAAGTACCCGCTGGGGGCAAAAGGACAACTTTCCCTACCCCAGACTGCATAGTTGTACAGAGTACTCCTCGCAGCCCCTAAAAGACTGCAGCATCCATCCACGTTACTTAGCACGGTCAAAGGGTAAAGAGAAACGTTTGCCGGTGAAAATAAGAAAATGGAAATAGAAGCTAAGTGACCTTCTTTCTTTTCATGTCATTTCAAACAGTAAAGCGTGCCATATTTTTTTGCAAGACCAGTGCAAACCCCTAGGGAACCAGGAAGAATATGGATTAAAATTACTGGCAGTAAACATGGAATTGCAAAAATGCATCTCAAGGGGTGGGAAAATGTCTCCGTTGCTTAAACAGAAGTTGCCCACCGCAACCCCATTACAGGACGCTGTGCTGTAGGGAAAAATGCGAGAAAGTAACTCGGTGGAAGACTTCACAATTGTCTCAAACCTTTATGCTAAAATTCTGTAAAAAGGATAAAAGCAGACAATAATATCTGGCCTCAGTGAAGCAAAAGGGAATTTTACCACATGCTTTAAAAAGCCCAGAATTTCAAACAGAGCCTGTAAAAGTTAAATTGCTCTGAATAGCCATGACGTATCTCCAAATTTAGCAGGGCTATCTGAGTCCGCAGCAAGTGCACATGTATTAAAATAATGACTACTTTCCACTTTTTAAAAGTGTTAATGCCTTGGGTTGAAGAAAGGAAGCATTTTTGTTGATTGCTTTTACACATGTCCCTCGGAGGAGCTCTCAGCACCGCGCTCCCCTGTCCTCCTTTCTGCTGGGCGTCCGCATATTTTCCTCCATGTGTCCCCCTCGGGCCCGTTTTCGTATTCATTTTAATCTCAGTGAGTACAAGGCAGCTCGGAGCAAAGGCAGAGGGCATATGACAAGAGGGCCATTGGCATGTTGGATATTACTATGAGAGCAAATATGCGTTTTAAAGCACAAGTTAAACGTGGGCCATTTTCTACCACTGGTGTGAGGCCGAAGCTCTGCTTCTCTGCTCCCCAAATCCATCCACCCAAACAGGCTGAAGCCCAGAGCGGGGAGGAAGGAGTTTGCTCTTTGTGCACCAGATGAAAGATGCAAACGTGCAAACTCACACAAAGGCAGGAGGAAGCAGGGAGAGAAAAAAATTGCATTTCTCACTGGTTTGTGTGAATGGAAACTGCTGGTCTCTACACAGCAGCACAGACACGCCGGATTTTGTGTTGTGACATGCTGATCTGCCATTATGTTTTGTGGAGGCAATAGTGGAAGAAGGGAACATATGGAAACTTTGATTTCCACACTTACGCTACTCCTGCTATCACGGTTTTACATCCAACTATTCTTTTCAACATGAAATTTAATTATCTTCTAAGCATTTATAATCCACCCGTCACTGCAGTACCCAGGTGCCAAACACCACCATTAAAAAGAGCAATTGCTTCCCACGAAAGGGCCAGTTTCCTGGTTCTCCTCGTGAGGAACGGTTCTTGCCACACGTACAGGAGGGTAAGGATTTACAGGAAGGGAGCCTTGCTGGCATGCAAATACAGGCGACGCAGGAGCACCATCGGCTCAGTGCGACGTATTTAATGGAGAGAGATGAGGGTCTGCACCCAGAAAGCAAACTTTTCATTGGCAAAAGAATGTGTCTGGAATGCAGCTACTGCAAACGGCGAGTAAAATGTTCCTAGCTTCCTTGCACACACGCACTGAGCTGCCCCGCTACCTTCATACGACAGAAGGCAACCCCTGTAACAGAAGGAAGGACAATAACTGTAGTTTTTGCCGAATCTTATGGAGGACAATTTCATGTGCTTTGGAAACCTAAAAAAGCATGCACATTTGCCTTGTAATTAGTCAGCTGCTGCCTGTGCGCAGTAACAGCCTTACGGATTTGGGGAGGAAGAGTCTGGGCAGAAAGCAAGTGGCAGAGCAGCGGCACCTGATTTTAAAGAAGTTATTACATCTTAAGGTGATCAACTGGCCGTTGCCTCGGCCGCGCTGGAGGAGGGGAAGGGGAGCTGGCGCAGCAGCCAGATGTACCGCAGTCAGCACAGCTTTCCAAACCCTCCTACCCCGTCGGGTTTTCTAACATGGTTCCCTAGCCAGCAAAATGGAAACCATGACAAGAGGGGAGGTAAAAGCAAGAGCCTGACATGTTCAGCAAGAGAATCAGAGCTACTGCTTTCTTACAGTGATATAAAACAGGAGGGATTGAAGTACAGTGCTAGGCTATTTTATATATCAAATAAACATTTTTAACCTATCTATTAACCTACGTTAGCCTTCAATTAGATCAGTAATGCTTTGAGGGAAGAACTGTTTCTGATGTATGTTTATACTGAATAATGAAAGATTACCCCCCAGGTACTACAGCCCTCCCAATAACAAACATTATTACTAAATAATAGCAATGAAGACTTGGAGTTAATATTTAAAATGGGCATGAGACCAAGAGCATGCCCAAGCACATTTCATGCTTATTTTAATTGCCACAAGACAAATAGAATGAGGCTGGATGTTCACTCAAAAGGGTGTGATTCTCTTTTGCTGAAGCACTCAGATTTTGGCGTGCTATTGTCAAGCCTATTTGGAGTAAATTGTGGGTAGAATTGCAATGAGAGATGTAGTTGCCTAGCAAAGGTCTAAGATTTCCATTTAAAATTAATGTGAACTGTTTCTCTGAATCTGACATATGGGCTTTGAGAACCCCTGCCAAGATGTCAAGAGCTAGAATGCTCCCCCTCTAACTCCAAAAAAATGCTGGAGGCAACTTTCTCCTGGTATTTTGGCATTTGGCTCAAAAGCAAAACAAAGAGACACAGAAACCCTCCTGCAGTGGAGCTGCACAACTCAGTCAGCTGAGAGTCAGAAATAATGCCATTGCTCAGCTGAAACATCAGCTCTGCTCCCTCCTGGACCAGCGACGGAACCTGCCCTCAGGGTGTCCACCTCAGAGAGGCGGTTTTGGGAGGGGAGACTCCTCATCCTCTGCCCTCCAGAGATCTCCTCCGCCAGGGTAACATCCCCATATCAACTCCGCACAATAACGCTATGAGGCAAGCTCCTTCCCCCTTCAGATCCGTGAATTGGAGACTCGGTCACGCTGGAAGCCCTTTGACACTCCACAAAGGCGAGTGGTCGATGGCTTCTCTGAGCAAACTAAGCCCCGGCCTGAGAGGTGGTGGTCAGAGACCATCAGGCAGATCAGAGCAGCACAAGCACCGCCAGAGCTTTTGCCTCTTCTGAAATTCAGCTCACACTTGTCACCTTAGTCGGTGACCAGCAAAGACAGGAGAAACACGTGCTGTGGTGGTGTGACAGATGCACAGTCTGTGGTTAAACTGTTGGCATAAAACTGGTGCCAAAAGGAGATTTGGGAGGTGCTCAGTTCTCACAGGAATGGCAGCCATTAAGTACCTCATGGGGCAGATAGATGGAGGAAAATTACATTCTCATTTAACCCCTTTCCCAACCCCTCAGCTATTTCAAAGGCTTTTTATTATGACCTCTCGGAGCCCCCAAGTTTTGCTCTGAACACAGGCCTGGCTGCGAGGCGATGCTTTCCTGAACTAGGCAAGCCGGTGTGGTCCCCTCTCAGGTCCCCCTGCTCTCCACATCACTGCTCCCACCGTCACCCTAAATCCTTCGTCCTGCTCCACCCTGGGCCCGTGGGCACAGCAAAGGCCTTTTCAAATCCTCCAACCCCCATCTCCCTGATTTTACCTCCCCCTCCATCAGAACAGCTTCTGGTCTAGACTTTCTTGGATACCTGAACTTGCTCAGCGCTTAGGAAAATTCATTTCCCTTTAAATAAATTCCTCTTCTACTCCACTAAAAAGGATACAGCTTCTGCTCTTTGGTTTGTTTTCTTCTTTCTTTTTTTTTTTTTTTTCCCATTTCCCAAACTTTCTAATAAGTGTGAAACTGCAGTGAAACATGGTGGCAATAAGGGTGAAATCTGCCAAGGGTTATACAGAATCAAAGATTAAACTGTCTTAGAAGGCAGCGCAGGGAAGGGGAACTGCAGAGGAGGGAAGAAAGTAGAAAATAAGCATCAAGGTGTATGGAGGACTAGCAATCAGTTTAAAATGTGTAAAAAAAAAAAAAATAAAGATACTAAAAATGGCTCCAGAAAGACAGAAATGAATGCTCTGCTTCCTAGACTGTCTTTAGAGTGCCAAAGGAAGCTCAGACAAATGAGAAAAGATGGTCTCTGGATGAAGAAACCTCCTGTAAGGAGGAGGACAGGCTGCTCTGTGCTGCCTCCCCGTCCCTACACACCACCATTCCCCTGGAGGTTTTGGATACGCGTTCCCGGCTGGAGAGGCACGCTAGTCAGCTGTGCAAGGAGACGGGGGGGTTTGTACACCTGCAGCTACAAACAGAACCCCTGATGCAGATTCTAAACTACCCAGGACAAAAAAAAACCCTTCTTTTCATTATATTCTCCACCAACACAGCCTGACGTGGCCCTAACGTTCAGGGTAACCTTCTCAGTACTTGTACAAGAGCAGTAGAACACCAGCATACATGTCTAGTTTCCAGCCATTCCTTCTTTTGAAATGCAAATATTGCCTTTTACAGCTGATTCCATTGTAGAAGTGGGAGGAGAGAGAAAACTTAAATAAACAGAAAGATGGATCATGAGAGGAGATGCAGTACACCTTCCAAAACACCTCTGCTCCGTCCCCGTCGTGGCAGCAGGGCAGAGCGCAGCCTTCACAAAGAGCAGTGCAAGGGCACAGGCTCTGGAGAGGGAAACCGTGAGGAGCTTCATACTCCTGTAAGACAGGATAACACCTAACACGGGATTTCTTTCTCTCCAGTTTGGCTCCTGCAGGAAGAGATGGTGCTGAGCCATCAGCTCTCACGTCAGTGTCAGCCACGGGCTCCCCAAACCCTCCACGTTTGTTCACGCATCTCGTGCTCAAAGCCGCGCTTTATGGCAGGAACACAGCCATTGATAGGTGCAACATAGATTGGCTTCTGCGCAAGGCTTCTTGTCACTTTAAGCTATCTTAATTACACCGTGAGGTTCCGGGACCAAGTTCCCTGGCTCTCGGGTAGGTACGAGTGACACAAGGCACCGCACCGGAGACAACGTTCCCCACAGAGAGACGCAGCCTGTTCTGGCCACGCCGGGAAAATATTTTCCGGTAATGGAAATAGTCTGGAAGAAGAAACAAAACATGCACTCACACAAAGATGTTGGCTTTTTTTGTTTAATCTGACTTGGAATACGTTGAATTGGTTCATTGTTCGCAGAGGAATCTGAGCAGAATTAATGATTCACGCAGGCAGGAAGAGGCTCTGTTTTGCAAATGCAGTGGCCAGACATTCTCCAAGATCTGTAATCTAATTTAGCTTGGAGAGTTAATGATTTTAATGATTTGTTGTGATCTCAAAACAACTGTTAGGAGATAAATCTACATCATTAAACCTATTATGGTGTTTTGCTTCATTTAGCAAATGGTGTTTTTTTGTTCAGAAGACGCCCACATTTTAAACAAGCAGAGAGGTCAGCTGCTGATGGTGAGGAACAATTTATTCCCGGCTCCCTCAGCGACTGAAATGAAAGGTGTCCTTGGGAAAAAAAAAAAAAGAAAGAATTCTTCACAAATGTTATTGACTATTTTATAAACAGAAAGCTTTGCTTGTGCTGTGGCGTGTGTCATCGTGTGAGCATCTGTTACAAACCAGACAAATTTTCTGAAAACAGCCACCCAGCTGATGGTTCAGGATCACTTGGTTTAAGATCCAGTTACTTCTCAAGGAATCACATGGGGCTGCCAAGCTCCGGGAGCAGAGCTCACTGGTGCTCACTTTAAATTTAAGGCAGTCAGCGAGCACTAGCAAGAGAAATATGTCAACATCGAGAAGCTTTTTAGCAGCTGCTTGGCTCTGGATGGGGTGTTTCATTCAGATTTCGGAAAGACGGGTCCACGTCCCAAAGCACGGCAGGCAACGAGCCGTCCCCTTGCCGGACATCTCCGTGGAGAAGGCAAAGCACCGCTAACAAAGCCCACATCCTCCGCTGTCGTTCCAGCCCCTCCCTTCTGCCCTGCACCTCTCCTGCGCGCCAAGACCCAGTTTGGGAAGGAAAAGTTTATGTAAGACTGACACAAGGTTTAGCCCGCAAAAAGTGCATTTAATTCTCTTGAGATTGACTAATCGCGCTGCCATTCTCTTACAAATATGGTGCATAATCCTTCTGGGCACACAGGCAAACGATAACGAATGCCTGATACCACGGACATGAATGGCTTCACTTGCATCATCTGTTACATTCTTCACATAATCAGGGACAAAGTTTATGATGAAGCAAGGGCAAAGGGACGAAGCTCCGAGAAGTAATTTCAGCTGCACAAGGGAGAGAGAAAGGGCACGTCCCCAACGTCAGCAGCGAGCGTCCGGCCATGGCGATGCCCCACCGCATTACGATGGCTGAAGCAGCTCCACTAAAGGGATGGATTTCAACTACGGTTTCATTGTGTTTTCCCATCACAAGCTTCCTCCAATCTATTCTGTTAAAAAGCCTTTTATGCTGACTGTGAAGAGGATGTAAGAAAGAGCAGAGGAGGATATGTGGTTTCTTACGTTTTGTGTCAGTTATTGACACAGGAGAGAGTAAACAATCAACCTCTTCCCCGCAAGTTTGAGAAGTCTATTACAATGCGACTACATTTGCCTAAGCTAAATATTTTATAAATTTAAAATATGACTTAAAGAGAAAAACACCCAATCCTGTAAACAGCAATGACTCACTGTTTTGTTGCCCAGCTCTTTTTTAATCCCTGGGCAGGGAGAAATACTTCAGTTCTTCCGATGTCACTCAGAAATCCCTACCACGACTCCACGCTCCCAGCCTGCCCGGCAGCTCTGCCTGCCGCAAAGCAAACATGAGATGTGGAGGGAGAGACAAGTATTCGTTGTGTTGTGGAAGTTAAGCACCCGCTGGGGTCTGAGCTCCGTCCTTGGAGTCTTATAATCCTCAGCACTGCATGGGTAGCACAGACTTGTCACGTTAATAACCCAGAGTAAATAGAAATCAAAGAAAATTCCTTTCAGTTGTGTTTATTTTGGGGAAGCTTCTTTCTTCAGCCCTGACTATAGGGAATATATGTTATTACCCACTGTGACATCTCAAAATGCAGCAATTGAACTTAACTGGAAAAGAAAGTCATGTTCTGTCCTTCCGCATCACTTTCATCCCCAGAGATTCCTATTTCTTATCGAAGAGAAGAGACAGGAGGGTCTGCAGCCGAGCAGGCTGCCGCGCGCCCCGTGCGCAGCTACACGCACGCTGTACTCCGAACACACTTTGAAAAAGCTATAAAGCATTGGAGACAGCCACCACCCGATGGCAGCCTGCTGTCTGCCACTGCCTCGCATAAGCCACGCTCTACACTCAGTCTAAATTAGCTCCTAACTCATACTTGTTAGCGAATCGTATAACTCAAATCAATAAATTCACATTTTTAATTCCCGAATCATGACATAGAATTTTTTACT
Organism: Phalacrocorax aristotelis; assembly: GCF_949628215.1. Taxonomy (NCBI): domain Eukaryota; kingdom Metazoa; phylum Chordata; class Aves; order Suliformes; family Phalacrocoracidae; genus Phalacrocorax; species Phalacrocorax aristotelis. The sequence continues at coordinate 6,897,029 of NC_134296.1, forward strand.
AAGTTGTTTGTAGCAAACAATAATAATCACAGAATCCCAGACTGGTGGGGGCTGGCAGGGCCCTCTGGAGCTCACCCCGTCCCACCCCCTGCTTGAGCAGGCACCCCCAGAGCAGGGGCACAGGGCCGCGTCCAGGCGGGGGGTGGATGTCTCTAGGGAAGGGACCCCACAGCCTCTCTGGGCAGCCTGTGCCCCTGCTCTGGCACCCGCACAGGGAAGGGGTTTGTCCTCATGTTCAGGGGGAACTTCCCGTGTTCCAGTTTGTGCCCGTGGCCCCTTGGCCTGGCGTTGGGCACCACTGAAAAGAGCCCGGCCCCATCCTCCTGACACCCACCCTTCAGGTATTTATAGGCATTGATGAGATCCCCCCTCAGGCTTCTCTTCTCCAGGCTGAACAAGCCCTGGTCTCTCAGCCTTTCCTCACAAGGGAGATGCTCCAGCCCCCTGAGCATCTCCATAGTTCTCCACTGGGATCATAATAATGATCCAAAGGAACGACACCACCCCCACCCCTACATACACCTCCTGCCATGGCCAAAAGTGTTAGATCATCATCTCTTAGGGGGTCCAGCCCCAGTTCCAGAGCACAAGCTGGCCGGCAGCTCAGGACAACTCTGGAGTCTGTATTTTCAGAGGCAAACCTGAAAGTCCATAACAACTACGGATTTGGGCATTTATGTTCTGCAGTGGAGACAGGGAGTTAATAAATAACCCTTCCAGAGAAAGACAACTTTTCAAACTTAGGTGAGAAAAATACAATTATATTAGCTTCTTTTCTAACTTGAATCTTAGATGAAAGTTCAAGTTTACTTTGTTGTATTCAAACCTGCTCAGCCTTTACTCAGCACTGACTCATTAGAGCTCGCTCTTTGTGAGCATTTTGGTACAGAAAACATCGAGTATTACACTCTAAGTCAATATATGTAAATGATACAAATACAGTTGAAAATGTGATGGCTTCCTGATGATTGTGTCTGCCCAGGAGTATCATAGCTGAAGATGCAGTGCTTTATTTTGTGGGGTTACTCACGTGATTTTACTTTTTCCCATCTGAAGTGAGACACCCTGCTCATCATTTTGACCACTATTCTTGTGCCAACTGTTGCAGCCATGCCTGGCTGTGCTGTGATGTTTGGAAACTACCCTCCAGGTAAAACAAATGTTGTTTTATTTGCTGGGCGGAAATTTGTTAAATAAATCATAGATTCATAGTGGCATAGGAAATTAGCAATAAGCTGTGCCTGGAAGGTTAGACATATTGTACTTCAAAATAAGCAGGAGGCCACTTTGCAATTCAAAAGAGAGATGTTGGGAAATGGGAAAACGCATCTGTTAATCATTTTTCCCAATACCCGAAAGGTTGTTAGCTGGAGTCCCAGCAGAGCCCTGTACTGACACCGAGTGCCTCTTTTAAATTAGCTTCAACGACTCCTCTGCCCAGACCCGGCTGCCAGAAGAAAAGCTTGGGAGCTTTTTCTCTGGAAGCTGTGGTGTCCTTGGCTGCTGAGCGCGCAGGCTGCATGGCTGTGCTTCGGGAGCAGGGCTGTGGGTTTCCGTGCTGCCGGGAGTCCCACACTATTATTGCATTACACTTTCTATTTGGAAACACCGCAGGGCGTTATTAGTCTGGAAGGGCTGACATTTAGTAGGGGCTACGGCCTGGGGTGCTCTTTATTTGAGAATTATTTCTGAGTTTCCCTTAGAAAAGACGACGTACAAAGACTGTTTCTGAAAGCTTCCTTCAAAGTGACATCTGATGAATTTAAATAATGGGGTTTAGCACTGCTAACGCTTCCAAACATTTTTACATTTATTATAACCTTTACAAACCCTTTGTTCCTCCTCCTGATCATTTTCTACCCCTCTCTACCTGGAAACATTTCAAACAAGGAGTTGGAAAAGATGCTGAAAGCCTACATATCTTATTGCTGTGTCCTGAATCACTGTGAGTATCAAATGTTCTTTCTCAACAAGAGATACAAGCTGTGAACCGTTTCCTGAGCAGGTTATGGATCAGGCAATAGATTTGCTTTTTCTCACCTACAAGAACCCATGAAATCAGAATACCTTCAGTTTCTCAGCTTTTGTTTTTTTTTTTATGGTGGAGAAGAGTTTAACAGCTTTAAAAAAAAAATTGTTAAGCTTTTGAAATTCTGAAATTTTAGGCAAGTATGGCTATTTTTCATTAAATTTCCCATTGTGCCAAAAAAGAACTTTTTTCCTGATAAACGTATGTCTGCATTAAAACCATTTTACACGTTTACATCTACATTTTAGCAAGGCCTGTTGTGACAGGCCAAGGGGTGATGGTTTTAAATTAAAGGAGGGGAGATTTAGACTGGATATAAGGAAGAAATATTTTACAGTGAGGGTGGTGAAGTGCTGGAACGGGTTGCCCACAGATGTTGTGGAGGCCCCGTCCCTAGAGACATCCAAGGCCAGGCAGGACGGGGCTCTGAGCGACCTGGTCTAGCTGAGGATGTCCCTGCTCGCTGCAGGGGGTTGGGCTCGATGGCCTCTGAAGGTCCCTCCCGACCCAAACCATTCTGTGATTCTATAAAAAGTCTCTACCTACAGGTCGAACCGCTGATAGGGGCTGCGGAGCGAAGGCCTTCAGCGGCACCTTCACTCACCATTACCAGAGATGAGCACCTCGATTCCATTTTCAAGGAGGCAGAGACGTCCCGCAGCCTAAGCAGCACCAAAACCCCAAGACTGATGCCAGCCGAGCCCTTCATCTTCCTCGTAGCGGGGCAAGAGAGCCCTCTGCCCTACCCCGGGACCAAGGTGCCATGCTGGCACAGGCAGGATTGCCTTCGCAGAGCCGAGCCAGGTCACAGCTGTACTCCTTGGATGAATTAAAGGATGAGTTCACGCAGCCAGACATCTAACAGCTATTTGGATTTATTTTTTTTAACTCTACCATTCCCTGTATCTCTACGGTACTTCTGAAATGTTTCTTGAGGGGGGTTTCCAGAGTTCATGACAGACCTGGACATACAATCCTACCTACTCAGCTTAGTGCAGGGCTTATGCGTGGGTTTGTCACTGCTCCCGCAGTCAGAGGGCTCCTTCTCGGGTAACAGCTAGCAGCTAGTGTTATTTTTTCACCCTTAAACTACCCAGAGAAGAAAAAAAATGGTGAAAGAAAGGCCAGCAAAAGTTCAGATAAAGCAGAAGTGATGCTCATTGCTGCAGGGCAGTTTAAGCTGAACTACAATGTAGTTTAGATAAACAAGGATTAATTATCTTTCTGTTAGTCTGTGAGGCAACTGATATCACATATAATTATTTTGCAATTATTCCTCTCTGAGTGCTTAACCAAGAAGGAGAATAAAGGTAGGATTTTTTTTTCATATCTTGCAAAATAGTCTCACGTTCAGAATATTTTGGTTTACTGTATTAGCTTGTGTAAACTGCGCTAGTGCATGTTTCCCTTTTCTTTTATTTGCCCATTGGGTTGTTTACTTATTGGAATTGAAGTCAGAAGTGGTTTGCTCTCACAAGCAGTACTGAATTTCTAATAAATATGTAAATAATATATCTCTGAGCTGTTGCCTTTGGCATTTGTTCATACATTATCCTCTGCAGTAGTTAGTCTGCTGTGAACACACGCTTGTTTTAGTTGGAGAAATTATCCGTGAGCCAAGCAAAGCCCCAGAACGGCATCGCCGTACTCAGAGTCGCGGGTGCTTTTCCTCGCTTTGCCGTCAGTTGTGTGCAGAAGGTACCACTTAAAATACATTAGGAGAGAAAAGAGAAACGGGAGAACAGCAGAGGTCAAACGTAACCAGCCGCTCCGCCGGCAGCATGTGCGATTTCCCTGTGCAGAGGGTCAGCACTGGGCCTCGCATCATTCACGTCCCTGAGAAATCCTGATCGCTCCAACAAGCAGGGAAACCTGATGGTCTTGAGACGAAGTGATGTTGCCACAGGGTGAAGGGGAATCTAAGTGAGCCCTGCACTGAATTTTATCTGGTGACCGCACACTCTGCCCCTCGCAATACCTTCAGCCACCGAAGTGCATGTCCCGTTAGGGACCCCGAGCTTTGCCGCCTGCGGGTGCTGGGAGTGTTAGTGGGTGCAGGCAACGGGAAGCTGGAGCTCGGCATGGGGGAGGGAGCGGAGCCGAGCTGAGAGAGGGACGGGGGATGTGTCAGAGCAGGGATCAGGAAAATCAGCCTCAGGGTGTTGGGGAAGAAGCTGATCCTTCAGGGCATGGTATGACCTGGGGATAAATGAGATGCCTGGAGATTAAAACCGTGCCATGAGGAAATCGTACCCATAGAAAAGGAGAGAGAGCATCACTCGTAATGCAGAAGTGCGAGTACTCAACCAAACTCCTCATGGCACCTTCGCTCCAGGCATTTACTTCAGATGCTGATGCAAAAAGCAAAGTCTCTAAGCACAGAGTGTCCTGCCCGGGGGACTACAGTCAGCTCCCGCCTTGCAGGGCCCTTTCTATTTCCATCCAGCTCCGAGGAGAAGTCTCCTCTGGCTCCTGGCACTGGGACGAGACCTCTGCGAGGGGGGACAGGCGAGAGGGGGAGGCTCTGGGGACTGTCACTGCTGTGCATGTCCTTGTGAGAGACAGGAGCTTGAGGGAGCTGCTGCATTTGAGCTCAGCATCTGTAAGTGAAGCCCAAGTGCAAACCACTGGCAGCTAAAATTTGCCTGTGCCAAACCGCAGCAGTTTTGCCAAATCCTTCTACATTTTTCTATTTCTTTCTTTTCTGCTTGCTGCCTTCGTGTCTCAAAGCGAGAAGCCAAGAAGGGTGGGCTCTGGCCTTCCTAAGGTTTGGAAATCTCCGCGTCCTCAGAAAGCTCCTACCCTGGCTGTGCCCGTGGCTTGTTTCTGTTTCCCTCTGCTCGCCAGATCGCAGGGGCTGTACGTTTGCCCCTTTACGCCCCCGCTTTCCAGTATGGAGAAATCCCTTTGTGCCAATCGGGGGGGCTGAGCCATGCGCAGAGACCTGCAGACGTAAATACATCCTTAATTGCTTTCCTGTGCTGAGGCTTGAATAGATAAGACAAAGAGGATGGAGGAAAGAAAGCGTTATTTATTTTGGGGAGACCAGAAGGTTATGAAATTTTCTTGCATTTAACCAATGAGATAATGAATCTTTTAGCTCACAAAGTGCAGTAGATCCATAGGTACTTAGCACATAATGTAATTCCATCCCTATAAGCACTTTCACATCTAATGGTAGAAGAATGTTTTGCGCTTCTGGTGCTTTATCAACAAAATGCCCTACTGTAGCTACTTGGCCTTTGGAGATTATTTTCTCAGGAAAGCTGTCATCATGCAGCTGATTAATTACTCTAATAATCATAATTTTTTTTCTAATAAAAAACCCTCTTCCCATTCATTAACTACATTGCAGGTAGGTGACAGTGGTAATTATTCTCTGGAAGTACTTCTGAATTATCTTTTCTAATCCAGCCTGTGCTGACATTTTTGAGAGAAAAAAACATTTTGTCTTTCTTTCATGAGTGGGGTGACATTTGAATATGCAAACAGTGTCAAAGCGTGCCCTCCGGATGTTTTCCTGAACTATGATTTATGAGGTTCGGCTATTGTATTTGCTATCATAGACCTAGAAAGGTCATTAGACAAAGAGGCTTTCCCTGCAGGGGTCCCTTCCCATCTTTATCTTCTGATATTTCAATTTTTTTCTTGAACATCAAGCGGGAGATGTGCTGTGAGTTCTCCCATATGCCTCTGCTGTTTATTATTTATTTATTCATGTGTGTAATAGTCCCGTGCAATGCTCTAGGCGCAGAAATCCACATATACATCCATTCAGAGCCTAACAGGTCAAACGGTCACTGTCCGGGCTCCCAGATGGGCAACACACATTCAATCTCAAGGGTCTGTCAAGGGTCTGTAGCTTCCGCCTTTGAGGATGGGAATTTCCACCTAGGAGCCAGACCTCCAACCCCTCCTTGCATGGAGCCGATGAGGATGTACAGGGGAGCAAAGCCAACTCTCCCACACCCGCTGAGACGCCCAGACAAGATCAGATCACCATGTCCAACTGCTCATATTTGGGAATTAGGAACCGGTTTTCAAAACATCCCAAGCGCTGAAGCTTTCAGAATTTTGCGCATTCCTCTCCAAGGCACTGATTAAGGGAATTACCACAACACATAAAGGACTGCATCCGCCAGAGAGAGGTGAGCAGGAGTTAGGTTGTGCTGGTCAGTGACAGCAGCTCAGAGAAACTTCATTCACAGCCCAGGGAAATCCAGAGCAGCCCCTCAGCTCCCTCCCTGGGGGTCCAGGCGGGACCCCGCGGGCAGCCGGCGCTGCACCTCCTGACCCCGGCGGCGTCCGCCCACACAGCCCGTCGGAGCAACACGGATGCACGGAGCGATTCACTGTCAGCGACGGGGGCAGCTTCTGGCCCACAATTAGTAAGGCTGGGTAAACACCGCAACAGCTGTTCTGTAAATATTAGTCTGCATGTTTAAATTAACTTTTCATTGCCCCTGCCCTTTCCCCTTTTGTTCTTCATTCCCTGTGAGTGGCTATTGGGATTGGATTTACTTGTGCAAACACTTCCAGAAAGGCACATTAAGTGTCAGGTAGAAATAGTCAGGAGAAAAGAAATCCGTATCCATGAGCATGTTCACACACAGTGGAGAATTCAGTCACAAACAACATCATGTGTTTCCTGGAATCATAAAAACCTTAGATGGGAAGGGACCTCTGGGGATTATCTAGTCCAACCACCTGCTTGAAGAGGGGCTAACTTCAAAGTTAAATCAGGTTTGCCCAATTACAGTTTATTAAAACTTAGTGAAATAGAAGCAGGCAGCTTCCAGTGAGGAGGAACAGCTGCCAAAATGGAGAACTTTGGCCACTGCAAAAAATTCCTCTATTCTGTTCTTATGGCTGTTTTCTGCATCCGCCTCTCCAGCGCAGCCTCCTCGCACGGCTGCCCATCTTCCGAGTCTGTGCCCGACACCTCTTTTGTCTCTGTAATCTCGTGTTATTATCCAACATGCTTGACAAAGTATAACAACGCAACGTTGTTTTCTGTCTAACCGGAGAGCTAACACACCGAAGGATGCGGCGGATGCTGGCCACCATAAACAAAATGCTGTTTTGCAATTTATGTCTTGGCTGGTAGAGCGTTCGAGGCGCTCTTGCTTGAACAGCGCTGCCCGAATCTAATGGTAAGTGCCTAAAGACACAACAGCGCTGCTCCTGTGTTTATTAAAGCTACAAGTTTTGAGCTAGCCTAGGGAAAATGAGGATAAATTGACATCTTTATGTTAAAGCTAGAAGCCAGCCTAGGATCTTATAATTCCTCTGGTGTGCTTTGAACAACACTCCTAACCTTCCCACTGCACAGCCTTGCTGTATCACGCCGGCACAGACTCACCTAAGGCTTGATTCTGCACAGCATGCTCGAGGAATAGCACCTACTCCATAGTTTCAGTGGAGTAAAGGACAAGCAAGAATCCTAAGGAAAAAACCACGTAGCTCTGCCCAAAGAGCGGGATAGCTTTTCTGTAGCTGTACTAACAGGCAACAAATACATCTACATGAATTACTGTTGAAGCGACAAGTAACGGTGAGATTCAACTGTTAGAGAAAGGACAGCCCCAAAATGAAAAAAGAAAGGCACAGAAAGAAAGGCTTGATTTGAATGCATGCTGTGAACTCTTCATCAAAGCTACCAATATCCACATTCAATACAAATCTATGATTTCTGTGGAGGTAATTACAACAACTCGCTTGACTTCACTCTGCAACACAGTTGAACAAGGTGGTATCTTTCCTTTCTGCTTTTCAGCAGCACAGAGTTGTTCTACATCCTTAATAAATGCCTTCCTAGGACAGGCTGTACCCTGGTGATGTTTGAAATGATCCTCATGAACTTCCAATGTGGAAGCGTGGAGTTAAGTTACCAAATATTTGTAAAACATTCATGGATTCTCATGTGAAGAGGGTTATTTCATTAAATTAATATTAAAGAACATTCTGACTTTCATTAAATTAGCCTAGCGTATACCAGTGCTTTGAACCCCACGTTCTCCCCTCCCAAACCTGTGCAAAGATCAAAATCCCCTGTGCTGGGAAACACCGCGCTGAGGAACGCGCCCTGTGTGCAAAACCCATTTAACTCACACTAGGCCAAGCGGGCAGGGAACAGACATGGACACAACGCTGACGCGAAGGTGCAAGGCTGCTGCTTTAACCAGAACAACTTCGCTCCCTGCAGCGTGTTTCTGCCCCCACACCAGTGACCGCAGTTACTCCCCCCTATCCCTAGTGAGAGCGGTCACACATCATAGTGGCTAAATCATATTTGGCTATTTCTTTGATTGTCAGTAACAGGAATAGCTACAGTTTTACATATTAAAAATTGAAAGAACAGATGAACTACCCCATTCAGACCTTACGCTGCCAGCAGAGTCATCACTTTCTACATTGTTTTTCGGCTATATTAATTTAAAACAAAAAAATAAAACCAAAACCAGGTGCTGGAAGTTGGTTGCATTCCGATGGTGTGCGCTATTGTTTTACTATTATTACTATAATATCAATTACTTTGAAAGTAGCACCGACCCTGACCCGCTTAGATAAGCAATATCTTTGAGACAGGGATGCTGCTAAGGAGACCTAGCACTAGCAGAAAAAGCCAAAGCACTCAAAATCAATGTTAATCCTTTTTCCTTAAGGCCCTTGGGAGTCAGTGCTCTCTGATCCTGGCTGTACTTTATGGGAAGTCACCATCAGATCCACAAGTCAGATTTCTCTGGCAACTTTTACAACTGTCTCTGAGTGAAACACTTCACGTCTTGTTTATATGTGTGCCTTAATAACTAGCCATTGGTTGTCACAACGTTAAAAGGTCATATTTTATCAAAATATTGGCCCCGTGAAAATGTCACCTTGTGGCACTCTTGTTGAGATAATGATTTGCTGGTACATTTACTCTTCTATTGTCATTGTAGCCGAGCTTAATAGTCAGAAGCACAGTTCCCAGTACAATCTGCTTTACAGCTTAAATAAGGGGAAAAAAAAAAGATACCTGCATGGTTGCTCTCAGTCCTACTGCCCAAAATAGCCATTTTTAACTGTTTGCCTACTGCTACATTTCTCAGGGAAAGCTGTGTGTCTGTCTGCCCCTGACAACTGCACATGGATCAGGCAGCAGAGCCTGATCTTCTGATGCCAAATGTGGCCTCTGCACCAAGCACCAGCTCCCCGCCCCACTGCTGACGGCCGCGGGAAGATGCCACCAGCCTCTGCTGCGTTTGGAGCAGTGAAGGCGGAGCTGGTGGGACAGAGGGAAGGAAAAGAGAAAGATATTTTATGGCGAGACCTACAAAGGAATAGGATCGTTTAGGGTTACCCTGGCTTTACTGCTGCCCCGTGCGAGGCGTGCTTTCCACACCACGGGAACATTCCAATTCCCCACACAATTTCCAAACACTTACGAGTTACATCTGTTGAAACTGAGATTCGAATGCCTAAAACACCTTGTCTTTGTTTGTTTTTGCTCTCCTACATCCTACAGTGTCCCCGTGCACACAGTGCCTCTGAACCTCACAGATAACAGATTTGGTTTGAACTGTTTGCGCAGCGAAAAGCTCGAGTGCATCGGAGACGCTGATCCGTTCGCGGCTGTATTTCTGAATAGAACAAGAGCATGTCAGGATGGCAAACCCAAGGCATATGCAGCCCTGCCGTGCCATCACCACTATTTCAGCTTTCGCTCGGTACAGGCCTACGGGCAAATTCAGAAGTTGAGAACTCATTTGAACTTGGGAAGTGTTTCTGCATCTGGAGAATTGAGCCGAGACACACGATAACAGACAACTGCTACAGAGCGGCGCGACCTCCTTAGCAGCTCATTTTGCACTCCTGGGGTAATGTAGGATGGCTGGTCTCGTCTTGACAGCTTGAGCATGAATTCTCATTATTAGTTTTGCGATTTGTATATATTTTGTCGGCATTTGGCTTCATCAGCCTGACTTTCTGCCTGCAATCTCATTTTGCCAGTTCTACCCGGTTCCCCTGCTTCATTGCGACCGTTACTGCGTGCTCTCCGGACTGAGGCTGGTATACGGCACCTGGCTCGGGATTCTGGAGACCATCAATTATCAGATGTGTTTGCTTTGCCATCAGTGCCAAATAAAGACTATTTGGCCACAGTAACTGGGAAAGTTGACACGTCTTCAAGCAGGCTTTGATTATTCATACATACACACACACAGAGATTCCCCTGTACTGAAAGACGTGCTGTGTTTATCAGATTTCAGAATTATTAAGGACGGAGCCATTTTTATACAGTAGCTATATGCCTGTATAGGTACAGGATAGACAGTCTTCCTTAGTAGGGGAAGAATATGCCTTGTATCAATCTTGTCTCACCTACTAAGAAGAAAGAATTAGCTTTGTGTACATATTTGTATACCTAGAAATGTTTATACAACGTGTGTATGTGCAGGAAATATTACCTACGTACACCCTGAGCATCCACAGCCCGCGGAGAGTCAGCACGCGCACGCTCAGACAGAGAGCGAGCATGGGAATTAATGCACAGCAGTTTCCAGGAATGACTGTACGTGGTTATTTACTCAAAAATGCACGGTTCAGATCCACGAGAGTCAACTGGAAACACCTGATTATTAAATTCAAAAAGTTAACTGAAAAGAACAGCGGGTGTGAGCGGGGCTGAGGGCAGTGCTCATACACTCAACCCTTCTAGACACTTCTTTTTCCAACTAATCTTTCTTTTCCAGTGGATCACTACCCTCTAACAAAAGATCTGTCCTTTTTAATCATGCTCTTCCCTCCTTATTCCATCCTCCCTACATACACAACCACGTTTCATGTGTTGATCCCATCGCAGAAGCCTCAGGGCTTTAAAAAGTCTTTTTCAGCACGATTATATACATCTCTTCAACCTTTCTTGCCCCTTTTCTTTTTACTGCCACTCACCATTACAGAGCTGCAGTGCACTGCAAATTGAATGCGACAACTATGTTCTATACATGTTTATATGTATACACACAAAAATAAAATCGGGAGAATATATGTATCTATATATCTGTATTCTTTAAAATGGTAACGACAAATCCCATTGTTCACACACTTCTTGTAACTGATTGCTTGCTTTGTTCTGGATGATCAGAACAGGTGACGAACACGGATCACAGAAGGCTACAAATATTTGGTATGGCAGACTGTTTTCTGCAAAAGCCAGGAATCAGCTAACCTGCAAAGCTTTCTGTCTGCAAACCGTGTGATGCTGACCTCTGTTTAGTGATGGTTCAGTCTGAATGTCCGGGCAGGCAAAGCTTCACATAGCAAAATCTACTGGCTGTAAAAAGTCTTTCCTTTTCTTTCTTCTACCCCTTTATATTATATATGTTTTTCATCTTGGGTTCAGGACACGCTTTACCCACGTTGCTTGCTTTTCTGCTACAAGCTCTGGCTCCAGTAGTGTCAATGAGAGCTTTCCCACTGAGGGAACGGGAGCCATTTTTACACTAAATTTAGGCCAAACCCAAGGAAACCCCTTGTGATGAAAACAAAATACGCACCAGGTACATCACAGGTTTGAATTCCAATTTTGACAGAGGGGTGGTACCCGCTGTGTGATCATATATAGCTAAGCCCATGTAACTTGTTTTGTAACTTTGTCCTTATATTCTGAAAACCATTTACGCTCACACCTCTGGAAATGGAGCAGATCAATAATATAATAACTAAATATAAAAGTATATATGATAGATGACATAATCGGCATATAATAGTTATATAATAAGTCATACAATATTACAAGGTATAAAAAATGCCAGCTGTAAGGCGAGAACTGCATGTGAAGGCAATAAAAATCCAGATGTTGTTCCGGTTCTGTATCTCTGTCATTTCATCCCAAAGTCCTTTGTAACCTTGAAACAGTTCTCTAAGATTTTGTTTGCCATGTTTAGAAAAGAAATTGAAAAAGCCTTGGGAAGTACGCTACCGAAGCGCTGTTCCTTTCCCTGCTAAGCTATACTGACACGGGAGACAAGGTCTGTAATTAGCAGAGTGACCCACTGCGCTGAGACAGAGATCATCAGTACCAAGTAGCTTAGGGCCACGCTCCTTCGAGATCTGTGCCCTTCATGCCCTCCTTTTCCTTGATACGCTGGCCACAGACAGTGCCTCTCGCATCAGATAACACAAAGTGAGTACATTCGGTGAAGCCCTGAAAGCGTTACGCAGGACGATGCCTCTTCGCCTGCGTATACAGTGGCCATTTTTGCTCTTTGTCTTAGTTGCAAAAATACTGGGGACTGAAAACTCCTTACAGGGCAGTCGAATGGATAAAGCAGCTGTCCATCAACCTAGCCTGCTGTGCGCTTACGTTATATCACTGTTAGGGATACACCAGAGATCGATGGCACAAGTCCAGTCTCCCACCAGTGACCTCCCTACGTAACGCACATCGGTTTCTATCTCACGGTTATGTCAGCGATGAGATAGCTGCTGTTTGCTTGTCGACTTTGCAAAATACCTGTTCAGGTACAAGTTATCCCTCAACAGAGGGCAGATGAAAGGCACACCAGAAACTCCCCACCACATGGGCTCAGGGGGAGATAGGGCTGAGCTCAGCTGGGTGAAGCCCCAGTCAGAGCTGGTGGTTAGAGATCGGTGCCTTTGAAACACACTAATAAAATCTGACATTTTGACCTCCATGTTTGCAGCACCCAAGGACTTAGAAGACCCAAAGAACGAATTTCCCAAAACCTCCCAGATGCTTTCCACATCAGGAGAAGTGTGTCCTGGAGAGGCAAATGGGCTCGGTGTCAGGCACAGCAAAATTCCCTTCTGGTACAAGAATATGTTGTTCCTGTCCGGTTTACACCAATAACTTGCTCTCTGGTGCCCGGCCCTGTCCATCTGCCACGTTTTACCACCTTGCTGAAGCGGGTATACACAGCGTAAAATACAGTCCCCAAGCACTCGCTGTCACCAAACAGCCTGATTCAGTCAGTGCCTGAAAATACCTAACGACCACACACTTATTTAGTATTAACTCTCAGAGAAACGACCAGCGTGGGAGGGGAGAAAGCAAAAATGCAAATTATCGCCTGTCAGGTTTCCCAGTTAGGCTTGGGGCTCCAAAATCCCCTCTGCTTCCTCTCGCGGCGAGAACACCTTGTTATCCTCCTGGCCCGCTCCTCTCTGTGAGCAAGCGCTCTTCCGCACCGACAGATGGAGAGCACTGGCACAGAAGAGAACCATGTCTGTGCATTAATTATGTCAAGGGCAGGATTCCCAGATGAGAGTGTTACAGCATCTATCTAGATGAAGTTTACTGGCCCACGGCTAGAAAGATTTGCCATCAGTAGTAACCCTGTTCTGGACTAGATTAACTCTTCATCTTCTTCCTCTTCACTGTGAGCTCTATACCCACTCCTATGAAATTTTTGACACAGCGACAATTAGCACAGCATCTTTATATTCTCCTTTGGGTCACGATTTCTATGTTTCCCGCCCTTAAATTATTGATTTCTGCATCTCCACTAGATTTTCTAAGCCATTTGTTAAACTTCTCAGGGAAACATCAGAGCGTGGACAAGCACTCAGCACCACAGCAGGCACCTTATGCCTGGGAGCAGGGGGGAAGCTCCAAAACACAAGGGGAGTTTGCAATCTTAAAAGTAAGGAGAAGGAAGCAGGTGTGTAGGTGAAGCCAGGTAAGGCTAGCGCAAAGTCCAAAATCAAAGGTGGAGTCAGCCAAGCAGCAGCCGAACCCCGAGCTGGCAGATCCCCCGGCAGCACCCGACACCCCCGGGCTCACGCGGCCGCGAAGGGTGAACACGGGGCATGGAGAGAGAGGCAAGGGAGGAATCCTGCACAGCCTGCTGAAACCACGGTTTCGTTTTGTGGCAAAACCAACAGGAAAACTCTTCCATTTTCCTCAGAACAGCAGCTGCCAGAAGGCTACAATTCTTCGCTGCTTTGGCTGGGTTGCACTGAAGCAGACTGAGCCAGATGGAGGCTCCACGCGCTGGGAGGATCCATTTTAGGGCAATTCTGGGCAGCTGGGTTTGGCCCCCGCCTAAAATCACAACTTAAACCCCACACGAAGCCCAAGCAGCCCTTAGACTTCGCTTCAAGCGCTAGCGCCGCGCTCACCGCACACTGACTCCGCGTTGCGCTGGAGTGCCGGTGCTGGCGTCCGTAGGGACTGAACTGACATACTCGCCGAGGTTTGCTCCCAGGGATTCCCAGAGGAGCCCTCCTCCGCCCGGTGCCGAGCTCTGCGCGCGCTGCAAAGCACTTGGGCGCACAAGCACTTGCCAGTTCTTCCGAACCACTCATTAGGCTAATAAAAGATATTCCCTGTACCTACAAACCTGGTCTTACCCTGCATACATCACATCGCTCAGACCATGAAAAGATTTATGTGCGTGGCTTAACGCTAAGCGTGTGAATAGTTCCGTTAGCATTAATGATCGCTGTATAGTCCTCTCTGAGTCAGTGTCAGAGGCGAACCAGAGGGGCACTTCCCCTGGAGTTAGAAAAAGGTAGTTCATACGTTTCCATCTCTCCGCTGCCGCTATGGAATGTTATACAGACCTCCCGGTCAAGCCGACAAGAGGACTATGGCTATAAAAGCGCGCAGTAAATCGCAGAGAGAGCAGCAGGTCTGCATGTTTGGGGAAGAGTTTCACGTCCCTGCTGCAGCCCCTCTCCAGGGGCCAGGACGACGATGCGCAGGCACTGGACTACGAAAAGCCCCGTCCGGTTCTGCGTCACGACCCGACGGTTACCCCGAGGTCGGGACGCGAGGCCAGCTAGAGCCAGCTGCCAGTCGCCTCTCTGGGCTACGCTCCAGCCCACAAAATATTTCCGTCCACCACAAATAGGTCTGGCCACATTTTACTGTCGGCAGATTTACCGTTAAATCTTTATTTTTTGCACCTGCCACAGCAATAACTGCTCCACGTTACAGGGCTGCTTTCCAGCACTCGACCCCCCTCGTTTGGGCTGGCTCTGAGCTGGCGCACCCCTCCCTCCACGCGAGCCGCCAGCCCGGCCGAGCAGTGAGGACGGGCGGGTGCACGAGAGCAGACACGCAAAGCAGGATCGCCGGAGCAGTGCCAGAAACCTATTTCCTCCTGGTTTGGTATCGGGAAGATATCAGGTGCCACGGGCACCTCCCGAAGCATAGGCTGGGCATTTGCTAAAAGAGCTTCTGTACGTACAGGGATTTCTCGCCCGATTTCCCCGCAGCGCCGGGGCAGCCCCGTCCTGCCCAGTGACGGGGAGGATGGTGCCAGGCCACGACCCGCACGCAGGGCGGCAAAGATCAGTAGGTGATTTGCTGAAATTTAGGGTAGGAGAGACTCACAGCCTCCCTGATAAACGTGCATTTCTTTCACTAATAAAAGGTTACTGTAAAAAGTCAACTAAAAATGTATTTGTGTTTAACAATTAAATGTAATTGGCAAGTGCTAATGGCTCTGTGATCACAAAACTGGGGGAAAAAGCAAAGAGGAAGAAACTAGTTTGAAGGGATTTTATCTAATTTCATTTTAATTAGATCCTTTTTCTAACTGAGTTTCTAATTTTTCAATTAGCAATTAGCAGCTGCAACTCATTCTGAGCGTCACGAGGTGCCAGAGACACTAATTACACCACAGGAGTAGGAGGCTGAAAATGAGAAATAAAATTATCCATGAATGTTATTAGAAGAAAGGAATGATTACATTCTGTAATAATATACTGATGTGAGCCTAATTAGATTGAAGGATTGGGGGGAAAACAGGAGATTTAAAAATGGATTCTATCTGGAAGCCTATAGGTCACCTTTTTGTCATTAATAATGATTAGGTATATTACTTGGAAAAAAGCCGGTTTGGGAGTGATAGCGTGTCTCTATCAGTCACCCAGCAAAGGTCCCGGTATTGCAGAGAGACGGGCTGGCGCTAGCAAGAGGGGACTGCACCTTGCTGGAGCTCTCCAGATCTACATCACCGTAACGCTACCTCCCAGCGTCCTTCCGCGCCTTGGCTGCGCCACCTGCGAGCTAGCAAGGAAAACGTCCGCACCTTGTTTTGAGATCCACGACTGAAAGGCAACCCAAAGGTTCACCTACTGTCACGTTGCACAAGCTACAGCGGGTCCCCGCTTGCCTGCTAGCAAGCCTCTACCCAGGCCCTGAACTTCGCCCAGGGAAAGGTAGAAGGTACGGTCTCGGGCAGAGAAAGCTATTTAATCACACCAACGGGGCACCGCAGGGGACCAAGTGCAAACCTATAAAGAGCCACTTGATAGCAAAGAGGGAACGCTGCACTGAGTCCATTTATTTCCACTTTTAAAACACACCAATTTTTCTTTGTGAATCAATAATCTCTTACACTTGATTTAGTAATGGGAGTGACCTCTCTCCTGCTCCAGTGTGCACAACCTGCATTTTGGAATCACTTCAAGGGACCCCCAGTAATAAATGATTACATCCAAATGTGGTTCTCAGTAAAATTTATGAGCTCCCATTCATCCCACTCCCCTATTTGTCTTTATATATCTCACAGCATTTGCCACTAATTATATTCCTCTTTATAATCTGTGCTCCCCAGTTAAGGGATGTAATTGATAGCTTCTGAAAATCATTAATTCCAAAATGGACCAGGCGTGTTTTGTCACACTGTTTCCCCCCCTTTATTACTGCTTTTCCTCCCAGCATCCCCAGTCCTAGCGCTAAGACTCTTCACAGCTCATAGAAGATCCAGTAATGGTGCCATAATAACAGAGGAAAAAAAAGTCATGAATTAAACCCAAATTCTTTCCTATTAGTTGACAGTAAACCATTGCTAAAGGATACGCGCTTTGAAGAGGTGAGTGCTACAGGGAACCAGCCCAAGGTGGTGTAAAGCAGCCCTCTGCCTTCCCTTTTAGCCTCACCACTAACTCTTTGTGATGACTCCCTGCCAGGGTGAAAGATTAGTGCAGAATGACAACGGAGATTGGGGGGGGGGAAATGGAAAAAAAAAAAAAAAAATCCCTTCATTTAAAATTCAGCTGTTGTAGCGTATGGTCCTCTTGAGCTGGAAATTGTCTTTGCAAGCAGCTCTGCTTTGTTGTTGTGCGACACGAGAGTTTGGTGATTTAGGGGCAGAGGGGTGCAGGCTTGAATAAATAAAGCAGACATTTATTGCAGGGGAAAGGAGGGAGAGAGGCAACAAAGGTAAATAAGGAAGTCTGAAATAGCCAAGGTTTATCAATTCTGCTAAATAATCTGGAGCTAGTCCGTCTGGAGAGTGAAACAGGGGATGGGGCGAGACACCCGCCTCTCTGCATCCCCACAGCGGGTGCACGAGGCTCCCCCTCGCCCTGACCCGGACCCTGCCGAGCGGGCTCTGGGCTGTACGGTCCTGCTGCCACATCTGCAAGGCTCAGGTTGGCTTGCTGCCTCCAAAACCGATATTGCCCTTCCCTCCCCCGTCTTCCTCTTGTCCCTGCCATGCGGTTTTACCGCCGAGCCATCGAGGACGAGGGCGGACAGCGCGCCGGGGCGATGCACGGTGAGGATAAGCAGACTCTCCTGTTGCTGGGCAGGGTGAGCCCGCAGAGTTTTACTTTCTCTCCACAGTGAAGTTTCACTGCAAAGCACGAGCCTCCCGTCAACAGTGCCATGGGTTTCACAGTTGTGCCGGACACCGTGATTTCCTAGCAGTCGCTTAGTAAAAGCCAACAAACCAGACAACACCCACCATCAGCCGTGGCCCAAAAGGGACCCTCTGCCACCCACCAGATGGAGCTGCAGCAGCCCTCCCACACCACGGGTCTCATAAGCTCTGCTGACTTCTGGGTGAGACACTCCTTTGTTTCTGACAGCCTATTATTTCCCGCAGAAAGCCACCCAGATGACTTGCACAGGCATTTGTGTCTCCATATGCAGAGGAGCAGCTCAGGCTGCCTCCTCCTATCAGTGTGTCTTGCAGAGACGTGATCCAACCCGGTGGCCCCAGTCGGGGCAGCGGCTGCATCCCACCCTGCCCCACCACAGCCCTGCGAGATGGACGGTCCCCATCGTGCCCACGGACCAGCCGGGGCTCTGCAACCACAGCCAAGGTTTGGGTCAGCCCCGATGCCCGGAGAGTCTGTTCCACCGTTTCTTGAGCGGTGCCATCTATAAAACCAAGCTATAATTATTCTTGCATCTAGAAGCTGGTTAGCAGTTCTGGCCCATCATCTCCTGCCAGGAAACTGCTGCATCTGCAGAGCTTAAAGGAGTAAAAATGAAATAAAAAGGAGGAATGTAGTACTCGGATGCACTCTGCTCCCATTCGTAGCTGCAAAGGCAGTATTTCCAAGAGCACCACAATCATTTTGAAAGCCTAACTCCTAAAAAAAAAGCCCATCAATCACTTTAGGCACTTTCAACATCTTATTTCACAGTCGTTTAAGACTTTTTTTTAAATAGGAAAAAAAATTCAGATGTTAACTACACAAAGCAAGGCTATTTCTTTCGCTGTTTAGATTTTATTCCTCTACCAGGAGAAGGCTGACCGTTCAACCACAGTCCTTCTTACCTCTGGCCATCAGAACCTCTTACCTAGTCATCTTTCCATTTTATGGCTTGAAAACCTTGTGGGCTTTCGCATGAGTGCCAATAAAAGCTTGGGAGTTAATATTTATTCATGGGAGCGTCACAAGGCTTAGTGCCTACAGAGTCAGTCCAGGAGAATTTTTTAAGAAAAATGGTCACTTCAGATACGATTCAAATGGCCTCCAAACCTCCAGGAGGCTGCACTTGTCACACTAATAAAACATGTAAATAAACAGATGCTTTCCTGGTGTGCTGCTTTGCAAAATAAACAAATGCCTTTTTTATAGAAATGCCCTTCGGAACTCAGTATTGCCTTGAATTTAGATCAAGTCTGGTCCGTGGAGACCAGCACGGTGCTCCCGTCGGGGGGACATTCCAGGGGAGCAGATCCCCCTCGCTCCACGCGCGCAGCAGGAGGCTGCAGCTCTCCGCTCGCCTCCCAGGCCAGCCTCCACCCGCCAGCCCTACGCCGGCATCTGTTTTCCTTTCCCGAAGCTTATGAAGAACCACATTATTTTCAACAAATATTTCTACCGTCTCATTTGACACCGAACAAGCGGGAAAAATATGGCCCATCACAAGAAATATCAGTATAATGTTCCAATTTTCCACCATTTGACAGCAATCAAGTAGAGACTAATGGCTTTCCTCTGTGACTAAATCATTTAGCGACCAAGGTATTCTGTCTCATTCTCATTAGAAAAAAGAAAATATTCCAATAATCTCATTATCCCAATGTGAATAACAGTAAAAACACACCAAGACTAATGGCTCCTTCAGCACACTCGCTCGGTGAGATCGCTCGGGCAGGGTTTTACGGCTTCTGCCGCGGCGCCAGGGTCTGCGTGGTAGCACGGCGCAGGCGGCTCAACCCCCTCCCGGCGCGGTCCTGCTGCCGATGCTTTGTTTCAAGCCAGACTTAGGCTCTCTCCCCACACTGAGGACTTTTATGTACTATTTTTAACTAACTTCAATAGAAAAAGAATGTGTCATGGAATGTTAAACATTATGGAAATTCTCCTGGAGAATAACATAATTTCACGGTGCATTACTCTACAATGACCTGGTACTTGAACAATTAATTTTTAAGGTATAGCCTTTTTCTTCCTGTGCTTTATTTAGCTTTCTCCTAAACTATCAACAATACCAGGATTCCTTTTCCTTCCCTTTACGATCTGAGGAGACAGTTAAAACCTCACAGCATGTGCTGCATTTTCACAATTCATCATGCAGAATATTCTGTTTGAAAACAGAGCGAAGAAGGGGAACCGAAATGCTCCAGGATTTACCTTAATTATTTCTAGCTCATGAGTCTACAGCCATTTCTCAGCCTACCTTATTTTCTGCTGAAAGTCTTCCAGAGTTTCCCAGAATGCACTAACGCCAATCTTTTCATCACAGACCGGCAATAGTCTGCGAGGACTCGCTTCTAGGTCTGGCAAATGCTATCCAAAAACTGAAGCTGGCAGACCACGGGGGTGAACAAGTGCTGTGTCAGCCCCAAACGCAGACTACGCGCTCATCGCTTAAGAAATGTCAACCAGAAAAACGGCCACGTGTTTTGGAAGCATTAGCGGCCCACACCTGCCAGGTGCAGCCCGCGAAGCAGGATTCGCACCATGCTCTCTGTTAGGAAACGCACCCTTCCAGAGGCATCTCCTGTCAGGTATTCCTGGGATGTACGTTCGATCTTGCCGTGGTGCCCTCACACAGACTACTTAGTTTTGAATTCTACTCTCTCGCTACCCACCCGCTAATTTTAGCGGACAACTGCCATCAAAGCCATTGCATTTGCAAGGATGCCAGCTGTGATGTGACATGCATAAACCTACCTTCCACCTAAGGAAATTGCCATTTCTGGCTTTTTTTTTTTGTTACCCAGTAATGTGTTGACTCTATAATTTGTGCATGTCTGCAATTTCTATAGAACCGTGCAAAACAAGAATCAGCAAGTCATTAGAGCCCATCTCTTCCGACCCATATGCTTTCATGGTATCATTAATCAGGCTAAGAAATAGCTCCCTTAATGTTAGAAATTATTCTCTTCTGCTACACTAATCTACTGGATTAACTCTGCCATCTGCATATTAAAGTTAGATATTTTGCTCTTTATTCCGCCCTTCAGTTCCCCGCTTGCCATCCTTCCTTTGCAACAAATTAGCTCTGGGATGCACGTGAAAAGTTTTGGTAACCACGAATGCACATTCACAACGCGCAAGGCAGGAGGCTTGCGGGGCCAGACCCTGCACAGTATAAAACTGGTTTTGCTGTTACTTCTCCTCGAGCCACGCCAAAGAGTTGCTCCAGATGTGCCCTGTGCCAGCTGAAGCAGAATCCGGAATAACCCGGGTCCGTAAGGGCTGTGCAGAGCCAGGGAAATCCCCCGTCCCTACGGGCTCTGCTGCTGCGAGCGATGAGGTTTCTTTTCCAGGGCTGGGGAACAGCAGAGCGGTTTTCAGCCTTCCAGAAGTTGGGAGCATCCGAGAGCGTCACTGTCACTGCAAACACACTGCTGTTAGCAGCAGTGACAGCCACGCAGAGGAAATTAGAGTATCTGACAGAGCTGTCAGGCTGCGGAGGGCTGAGGCCGGGGCAGCCCCTCCTTCCCCTGGCAGGTCACTCGGAGCTGCAGCGTGATGTGGGCTCTGTCAGTTGTTTACAGTAGGCGTCGTGCTGTGAAGTTTAAAGAGACTGGGTGATGCGTTAACCGGGGCTCCAAGGTCATCCACGCGCAAGGCTGGAGGTGCAGCTGGAGTTTCCGAGGCTCTCGTGCTGGCAGAGTTGCTACGTGCAGTCGTAAAGGGAGCCCCGAGGAGCACAGAGAAACGAGAGGTGGCAAACATCCCATTACGGAAAGACAGACAAGAGTCAGGAGAAAAAGTACTCTTAAAGCAACTTCGCCTGTAAAACGAAGACACTGTCTGTCACCCAACAAACGTGTTCGTGTGTGTGATCGTTCTCAGGCTATTCTCTAGCTCTACCGGCCAAAACATTCACATCAAACTGGAACACATAAAGCCTGTCAGCCAGAAGAAATTTTTCAGTCTCAGTGAGTTTTGATGGAAAATGCAATTTACAAAAAGGAGTCAACATTTTCCTTGCAAGAGATCAGTAAACGACACTTTTCTGAGGTGCTCTGGTACCTTATAAGTGCTGTAGCTTAGATCCCTCAGCCCTAAGCATTTTCCTTATCTACTGTGATACTGGCTAGAACACGATTTACTGATGCATGTCTTCTCCTCTCCAAGGAGCAGAGTCCTAGGACTGAGTTCTCGTACAAGGGAATTGTTCCTATCCAAGAGACCTCCTGACAAGGGGAGTTTTAACTTGGATTAAATTACGGCTCTGTTTCAGTTCTAGAGCTGAGCTGAACTCCTCTTCCCCGCTACATTGGTTGCTTCGAAAACTGGATGCTTGTACCTAAAAGACAGCAAAACAATTCCCTGCCGATCAATCCCCTTGGGTGGATTGGCATGATTTGTTTTGTTTAATTGCACAGCTGTTTGGAATCAATACCGTCCCTCCAACGCAATCGCGACTGTCCCCAGAGAGCCCTTACGATCTCCATGGAAATAAAGGTGACAGAAAGAGCATTATTCCGAGATCACGGACACAACAGACCTAACTACCCCCGTTTGAGACCTTATGGTTGACTGCGTCAATACAGCATTAGGGACCCAGATCTGCTGACGATGGCCACTTCACTTCTCTTCAAAGTCATTACGGGTTTCTGCGACAATTAGTGCCCGGCTGGGGAGCGCTGGGCTGGAGGGGCAGCACGTGAGCGAAGCTGAGGCTCGTAGCATCGCTGGGTAAAGCCCTGCGCCGAGAGTCACAGCAGCACCTCTGATTTCCACTGCAGCGGGGCTTACGCCCTTGTGTCCTGGCTGATTTCCAGCATGGGCAACCACCTTACATCTACCCAGACGTCCCCTGTATTTTCCAATGAATGCCTACTCCATAGCCTTTTCTTGCTCAAAGATGTTTAATAGTGCTGTTCCATCCTGTTAAACAGATGGTATGTTCTGTTTCAAAGATGGTTGGTTTCATTATCCCTAGACAGAGAGGGTGTACAGGTTGCAAAGTGCTTTAGGATTAATTGGGGCAAAAGTGATTATATTTTAACCGATGATTTCAAGAAAGTAATTTACTGCTGCTTCTTGGGAGCTTCAATTTAGAGCATTAAAGCATTTGAAGCCCTATGTGTAAGCAAACTAATATAGGACATGCAACTAATGCTGTCCTGAATAGGAGTCCTACATAGACAATAACCAAAGCATCTGAACAATTGTTCTCCTCTAACAGAGCTGATCTCGGAGCAACTGTACCTTGCACCACACACTCCTGGGAAAGTGACCTTTGCGACAACCACCAAAAAAACAGTAATAATGATGTTACCCCTATGGCCAGTCTACACTGTTCCATTAATTGCCTCAGAGAGAGACTACTTTCTATCTGCTCTAGGCTGGGCCGTTGTCCTTTATATGAGGGTATTATTTTCCTCTGTGAAAACTGTAGGCTAAGGAAGCTGGCCAACGGTGAGGAAAACAGGAAGCAAAGATTTCAAAGTCTTAAATAAAAAAAGCAGTTGCTCCGGGAAAGGATAAACCCCATTTGTCCTCTTCAAGTCATTTTAACTATTGAATCCCATCGCCAGTCCTGTCATTTTTCACTATCTACTGCCGTATGTTCTTGCTATATATAGAACTCCCATAGCGTTGCATCTTGACTTGGTGTTATGCATAATGATTAGGTGGCAGCCAGGTTTATTTTGAAGTAAGCGTTAGGTCACACTATTACTTTATGTCTGAGAGATGAGTTTTCTTTGCCTTTGAAGAGAGATGAGAATTAAACTGCAGTTTACCATCTCGTAAAGAAATACTGGACAAATTACCCCGCCATGCTGTATTGATTGGGATTGTTAGTTAAAAGTGACAACCAGGACTATAATTTACATGCAGACTCCGGATTTAAACAAAGTCCACAGCACTAAATCTTACACTGTGAGCCTTCTTTTGTATTTCTGACTCATTTTGTGCTGGGAATCGTTTAACCACAGACTTTAACTGCTAATACAGTTCCATGAAATGCAAAGCATAAATCAAAATTACTGGATCATTCGAACTCTGTCGGAGTAGTTGTTTATATGGCATTTTTCTTCTACTGCTTTTGTATGGCTACAGAGACACCATAAAATTATGATATACTGTACACATCTCACCACCATCTTGGCAAACTCTGTTGCAAATAAAAAACGGCACGCTTAATTATTTTCTTAGTTATACAGAGCATAAACACTAATGATAATAAAAGACACTATGAGAGGGCAGGTACAGTTATTCATCAGATCACATTGAAAGATAAATAAATGAAATATAACTAAAAGATGAAAAAAAAAAAATCTTAGAAGTGCCTTTGTCTCCATCTGAGATGATCATAGTTCCCTCGAACAACGCCTGAGCTCCAGACTCCTGCAGGAGGGGTCGGGCTGGTGATCAGGACAGAGCACGGGAAGAGACAGGTCTGGGTGTGCTGCTTGCTGCGAGGCACTTCACCTCAGTACATGTTTTTATGAATTCAGAACAATTATCTACCCCATCACGTCGCTCTGAGGTGCTGAATTAGTGCTTGCAGGCACGTTCTGCACTAGTTTATCAGAAAAAGCATGCAAACTCAGAGTTACTTAACGTTGTTCTCTCCATAAGACCTTGAATGGCTTGAACAGCACAGGTGGCCTGGGGTGAAGGACACCAGGAGTAAACATTTTCTCCCTGCCAGTAGCTTGGTGTGGAGGCTGGAAGCGAAGCTGTTATTCCAGCACTGGTACGCTAACGGGTCGGGAACCAGAGACTCTCCCATCCTTACCACCATTTACTAGAAAATGGTTTTCTTCACTTTCCATTGAGGACCTCAACGATTCAAAAACATTACCAGTGAAAGATATAAATATCTTTTTGGGTTAAAAACTGTAAAACAGTCTAGTTTTTTAAATTATATTTTTATGTAATCAGTAACGAGAATTTCTGGTCTAAAACTGTTAAGACCAAAAACCACATTAAAGAACAAACACCATCAAAACTACTGAAAAGAAAGCTTTCTACAATAAAGGACAAAAAAATTCCCACTGGGAAGCAATCCTAATTACGCTTTTCACCAGGCCTGACCCAGACATACACTGAACTTCCATCAGCAGCAGCTTGCGCTGACCTGTGACCACGAGCCAGAAGGGACCGTCCGTCCCAAGGACACGGCACTTTGGAACGCAGCGCTCCGTACTGGGAAGCTTACACAGCTCCGAACACAAAACTAGCCGACTCCCCAGAAACCTTGCAAGCTTTCTGCAGGGGAAGCACAGGTTACATCTCAGGTACGATCTCTAACCTCCTTCCAGTACCAAAAAAAACCCTCCAGGGCTTCCAGCACACAGGAAAAGCTCAGCTCCCCTGAGCTCTCCATGCGTTGCACTCCTCTCCCCTGGGCCATGCACCCCCGCGATGGCCGAGTGCTTTACCATCTGCAGGTCCGCTTCTGCTGCGTTTCTACAGCATTTAAACCTAGCTGCTGTCCTGGAAAGCGCATTTCTGAACACTTTGGTTGGCAGACAGACAGACCTCCTTAATGACTTTCTCATTAAAAGTTCATAATGCCGACACCACTTGCTCTCTCCCCCAGCTGCCTGCCTTGCTTATGAGCAGCACCCCTTTGGAGTTTATTTACATAAGCAACCAAATTTAACAAACAGCTAAAATCCAAGCGATGCAGAGCCTCTGAAGAATTGATCTCACCCCTTCAGTGAGGGCAGAGCCATTGCAAGGTGCTGCAGTGAGCTGGCAGCGTCTGCACCACCATCCCCTGCTGCTGCCTGAAAACTTTATTTCCCAGGAACCTGCCTCCGCAGGCATGTCTCCCAGTTTGCTGTCACAGCTTTGCTCAGGTCTGAGAGCTCCTCCTAAAAAGGCTTTTCTATTCTGAGCACCAGCAGCAGCCACAGCACTCTGCTCCATGCAGAAAGTGAGAAGCAGCCACGGGCCATCACCGCAATCTGAGGACACGTCCTCCGTAATGCCTCCGATGGGATGGACGAAAGGAACAGATGATTCCAGAGAGGAGTAACTAATGTTTAGAAGTAACTAATACTACTCAGTCTGGAACTGTAATCTGGCTGGAGTTCTGCGGCCAAAGAAAATGGAAGGGAAGGTACCATGGAAGCTACAAATCAAAGATCTCTCTCTAAATCAAGCCTTTACGTTCATTAATCCCAAATTAGCACATTAAAATAAAGCAGCAGTTGATTAATATCCCTAAGTAACACTTACAGTTGAGTGAGAACTTGATGCTAATATACTTGATATTACAGTGCATTAATAAAGAGACGGTCTCCCTTTACCAGATACGCTCTTGGAATTCAGCTCTCAGAAACAAACAATAGCAAGCAGAAACACATGGCAGAGAATAAAGCTGTGTACCCCTTTGCACTGACGGCAGCAAGGAAAGCACGAAGGAATGTTCCTTTGGGAGGAAAATGTAGGGACTAGAAGAAGGGCAGTTGGGAGTTTTTCAGGGAAAGGGTTCCCCATTCGGCATACACCAGTTACTGCAGAAGTTGGACTGGGAAGAGCTCCAGTTTCAAGAAAATTTGCTAAACGCAAGGATGAGGCAGCGAAGACACCAGAGGGGTGAATGCCTTGGAAACGGAGCTGGCAAGTCCAGACACAGGAGCTTTTAATCCGAATCAGGCAGATTTGGAGGTGAGGAGCGCCAAAGCTGCCGAACCCTGCACGGGAGCTTGTGGGAACGACCAAACAGGAGACGCCTTGGAAGAACCGCTGCTGCTCCAGGCAAGGGCTTCAGCCAGCTAACTACATCGGAACGATGGAGAAGGCGCTTGTATTTTTCATATCTCATCTGAGGATATTAGCCATAAATATTTTTTAAATGGGAAGCAAGAGAAGGCATTCTGTAAGGCTTTCAGATACTTGCTTAAAGGGTTTTAACTAGTATTGATAATTTTTTTACCAGGCACAGACATGCACCTTGTCTGAAAACACTGATATACTTCTAAGCCCAGAATGCATCACCAGATCAACGTCAATAAGACACGTCATTAAGTTTTATACAGTTTTCCCTCTGTTGGACTCAATAGAGCATAATTTCTAGACAGCACCTAGTACTGAATAAATAGAATGTTGTAGCAATGTTGGGAAACAAAGATGTAGAAGTAATTTAGGATAATTGGGCAACACACATGGTTATTAAAGATACTGGACCTGATTCTCTGGCAGCGTAAGAGAACTAACAAGAGTAAATCACATGAACGGCTGCTTTACACGGCGCTGGCTGCACGGAGGGGCCTGGGCAAACAGGGAAATTCAGACCAACGTGCCACCATTAGCTTGGGATTTCTGCCGTTTTCTTCTTATATGGATTTCCCTGTGCCAACATTCATCCTGCCAGCGTGTTAGACAAATTAAAGTGACAAAACTCAATATGGAAATTAAGATCATTAACTTATTAATCAAACTGTCGATATTATAAAAATCAGCATTAGCCTGCCAAATAATCATCTTACTGATGACTTAAGGCCATGCCTTTTGTCAATTAGCACTGCAGCCTGCTCCACTGCCCCTTGCCCGCCTCCAGACGTCGTGAACGAATAGACTGGTTCACTTCGGAAAAGACTATCTTGTTATTCTTTGTGTGATGATTACTTTGGTATTTAATTGCTTTAATTGCTTTGTTTTCCTGTGAAAATTCTGTTCCTTAATTATACTGAGCTGACAGTTAGTACAACAGAGAAATCTTGAACTTCAGTCTTCCAAGTCCAGATTCTTAGTCATCCCCCGCGAAGGTGTTTCAGTTTCCCAAGTGTCACATGCTCCGTGTACACACCTCATTGCCATCATCACATATATGCAGACTTTTTCTGAAAAGGACTTTTCTACAAATTTGTGGGTGTCAAAGTTCAATATAATCAGCATTTTCAAATTAATTTTGGTATTTCTCTGAATGTTATCATTTCAAGAGTTCTGACTAAGCCATAGTTATCAAAACAAAACTGCCAGTAAGAAAATGTGATTGCATGGAAAAATTTGACAGTGATTCCAATGGAAGACAATCATCAAGCACTTCCAATAACGATACAGTAAAACATTTTCTCATAAAATAGCTACTAGCAAATTTGAAGCATCTTGTACTTTTTAAAAGGAAAATTGAATGATAACCACGTGCTTCTCTACCGGTTGATATTTACTTGTTTGTTTGTGAGATGGCTTTACAAGCGGGGCAATAAGTTATTCGTTACAACCGCACAAACACTAATTCAGCATTTGCACGCCCAGCTCCTGACCTAGGGATGTTTGCCTTTACTTTTATGGCTGAGCTGTAAAAGCTTCGAAAACAGGGGTTTCGACTGGAGGCTGACAAACCGTGGCAAGCGAGGATGGCGCAGTACTCGCAATGCACTCTTTACTCTATCACTGACACTTCCTCCAATGACACAAGGTCATGCAATTAATGAATGGCAAAGCAAAACCATGAAAAATGGATATTAATGAAGTGTAACTCTGAGTAATAATGCCATAAGCAACCTCTGATAAAAAACACATTCTCCTAATAACATCTTCAATTACCTTCATTAACATCTGTCCACGGCAAGATGTGCAATCCAGCCCTCCAGGACCATGGACCCAGCAGATTTGGAACACACTAAAGTGCTTCCTCCAGCTTATTCAGGAAAGTGCTTACTGATGGATAGCTTAAATGACGATAATATGCATTTATCATCATTTTTCAGTAGCATATGCCTTCTTTATGTCATCAAGAACTTGAAATTTGAATAAGATTGCTTGCATTACTCAGGAGACGTACAGGCTCCAAGGAGACATGAAACACTGCCTGTCAAACACGTGCAGCCCTGCTTCCTTCATTAATGGTATTGCCGGCGCTGCTACCAACAGCCTGGGTCCACCACAAGTGCTCTTCTCCTTGCCACGCACTGGCGTTCTGTTCGGGTCCAGTGGTTTCTGGCAAATACACACGTCACATTCCTGCTCTTCCTTTTTAGAACAAGCTTTGAGCTTCTGAAAGATGCCAGACGGCAGTTCTAGGAAATTAAATCCTTTATTCAGAAATTAGCTCAGCATGGCACTGACATCTTCCTCAAATTCGCTCTCAAGTATTTGAGTCCTGTTTTGGAAAGGAAATTTCCAAGGAGAGGAGAGGTTATCAGTCAGCAAACCCTGGCGAGGCTTGCAACAAAGCAGGAGTAATTAGTGCTTTCTATAAAAGCACCTTTTAGGATACGGCCATTATCGCTATTCGAAGAATGAAAGTGAGACTAGAATTTCTGATAACGCTTTGAGCCATTTACTGAGAGTGAGAGATACTGAAGTAACAACAATCTACTCTCTTCTCAAGAACAGCTCTAGGCAATTTACGGCTCGCTCAGGACGATACAAGAGACAGAACAAAACTAATTATTTTGTGTATTTGCTAACATTCGTTTCCGTTCTAGGTTTTTGTTGACTTGAACCTACGCGTTAGGACGCTTTGAGCGCAGGGAGCCAACGTCAGCAAAGCTTCCTGCGAAGCCCCTTACTGGCTATTTTCAAAGCTGGTTTTTTTTTTTCCATTGCTCCACATACAAAAATGAAGAAATTTAATGTTTACTAATTCAATTTAAAATTGTGTAAAATCAAGTCCAAGTATGAAGGGAGGGAAACTATGCAAGCACTCCTCTTCTCATGGAAGTTGCTTGAAATCCTGTGTAATGGGAAGGAAAAAACTGAAAGAGATTTTCATGTCATCACTGAAGCCTTGCCTAGATTTTTTAATAGTAATTTAAATTTAATAAAGTCATCATCTGTAAATTTGCTCTCCTCTCCTTTGAATTGGAAAACATTTAGTCTCAACCCCTGCAGCCCTACTGTGATCATACAGAAATGCTAATAAGGTTATGTCTCAATCTAGTCCTCCCTGGTGCAAACAGAGTAAGCGAGTCTTTTCAGCTCAGGAACCTCATTTATCTTCTGCAAGTTATTCTGTTGTTATTACTACTACGATTTGCCAGCGCGGTGACAGCTGAGAAGGAAGGTGGAGAGGAGGAAGGAATAGTGCTTTCATGGCAAGGGAGTTATTGGTAGAGTTTCATTAAAGTTTACCCACGTACTGAGACATCGGGTATAGTAAAGGTGGAAAACAACAGTCAGGGCACCAATGAATTAGAAGGCTTTGTCAGTGGAGGGGGTGAGCCCTACGTTTAGGCCAGATCAGGGGAAGGTGTGAGGAATTAACACAAGTAATCATAAATTCAGGGGGTCAAGATTTAAGGACCTAGTTTTCCTCATCTCTCCCCTGCTACAGCTAAGCACTTCCTAATAGTAGAACATAATACAAATGGATAGATGCTTGGTCATTTGTTACAGCTCCTTCCTTGGAACCATATTTATGTGTATAATAATAATTTATACCTTTCACCTTATAACTCGGAGCACCTACGGATCTAAATTACGCAGCTCAGCATGCCTCCAACAGCCAGGAGGTGCTGCAGAGAGCCTGAGCAGGACGAGAAAGGCAGCCTGCCTGAGGCCGCCCGGACCCACGGCCGTTCCCCCGCCTCCCGGCTCGATCCAAGAACTCTCAAGAAGTTTCTCAGCCTGCATCGTGAGGAACAGAAGGTTGACAATTTTGTGGAAAACCCCAACCAAGTAACAAAAAAATGAAGAAAGGATGGATGCCTGCACACACAGGGCCTTGGGTTTGATTTGGGGGTGGGTTTTGGGTGGCTTTTTTTGGTTGGTTGGTTTGGGTGGCTTTTTTGTTGTTGGGGGTTTGTGTTTTGTTTTGGGTTTTTTGTTTTTTGTTTTTTGTTTTTTTTTTTTAGAAAAAAAAACCAAAAAAAACATTCTTAGCACATTTATGTGATTAGGAACTCTTCCTTTTTGGTAACTATCTTACATAAGTTTTGGCTGTATGGAAACATTTTTCCTTCTGAAATGCCACTCCTGCAGACTGCAGCGCACACAAACCAAATGACGGTAGTGTGCAGCAGTCCAGCTCACCGCTAAAATGACAGCCTTGAAACTGAAACCTTGTTAGCACGGCCACGCTACAAATCTGCCCAGAGTAAGGCTCCAGAATAAGGTCTCATCCTTGTCAGAGAGACATTACAAGATAAAAAAGAAAAAAAAAAAACAGCAGAAGATAAAGTAGTAGTTTTGTGGGTAAGGAAAGAAAGGGCAAAATAAGTAATTCCATGGGGCTGCTGAAGCGCGTTACCCACATGCCTCTATCGTTCCCTAAGAGGCAGCTTTTAAACTTGACCGGATTCAACCTCTGCTGGGGTGTTTGCATATGAAGGAAGGAAACGGTAGGAGTATGTTGCGTGGCGTGACACTCCAGCCCTTCAGATCCCGGCTCCCCATCACACCAGCAGTGCCCGTGCCGGCAACGGCCCCACGCACGTGCGAGCTGCAGCCCGGCACGGTGCAGCATCCCGGCACCCCCGCGCTGCCGGGGCCTCCCTTGCTGCACACGCACAAGGAGCAGGGATATCAGGAATACACAAGGCTTGCCCAAAATACTTCTCAGCAGAGGCAGAATTTAGCTCCCGGAGCTACAGGCTGCCTTCTGCCCACTCACATCAGTCCGGAGGGATGGCAGCGAGCAGCAGAGGCAGCTTGCAGGGACCCAGAACTCGTGGGAGAAGGTGGCACAGTTCCCGGGGAGCAGCTTTGCTTTGAGGCGTGAGGAGACCTGCTACGGCCACGACACAGAACGGTTCTGCAGAAGCCGTAACGAACCCTGCCGCCCTCCAGCCTGGGCACCTCTCGAAGCCCTGCTGCGCTAAAAGAGGGGAGTACGAGCTGTGAGGGGCTGGATGCCCGCTCCCTACGCCAGACCGCTCCGCTGGCTTTGCAAAGGCATTTCCACAGAACAAGGAACAAAGGGATTAGGAAAAGGTGTGAATAATGCACTTCTACCCCTGTCTATCCCCGCTTGCTGTAACAGATTGGTAGAATAACTTCATCCACCAGTTTATTAACAGCTTGCCCTCTCTTGTATCTCACCTCCATAATGAGATAGAGCAGATATGATGGATTACATTTTGCCTCCTGCTTCCATCCTGAATGAATTATCATTTCGCTCTTCTCGCGGTCTCGTGGTTTGGCCGCCTACAGCCCATTAAGTGTTGGGAAGTGGGAGGGGGAGGATGAAGCTACGTGATGTAAAAGGTAAAGGTCCCGCTGAGAAAGCAGTTTTAATTTTCAGGCTGGAAGATCTGAAATTAAAAGAGAATGAGGAGATTCTCTTCTATTTCATCTGGCAGTACTAAGAAAACAAACAGGAAAAGCCTATTGCAGGGAGTACCTGAGCATGCAGCTCTTACCAGCAAAACGCTCGCTCCCGATCGTTGAGGGCTCAGAGCCCAGACACAGTCAATCACTGTGAGCTGGGATAGGTTTTTTTTTCACCCCCCTGACCAAAATGCCTTATTCTGCAGCTCTGCCCCAGCAAAGCCCTCAGAGCGCCAAGTATTCCCAGAGCCATAACTCCTGCTCTGACAAGAAGTACTTTATACCACCTCCCTTCATACGAGCGTAGGAGTTCTACTCACACATCGGAACAGATCATCTAAAATGTAACATACGCTTTTGTGCATCTTTCTTAGGCAAATCCCTAAATAACAGAAATCAGAGGTTTTTTCAAGCATATTGAATGCTTCAACTGTTTTAGCTGTGTTAGAAAAATCAAGGTGCTTCAAGATTACGGATGTATCACAATGCCACTAACCACCTGATTTCTCTTCCAGAGAGATAAACTACTGCCTCACCCCAATCATTACCTTATCAGTCCCGATTCTTCAAGGAAATAACACCCACAGTTCTTGCCCTGGCCACTGCTTAAAAAATAATAAGAATGGCTAAGGATGATAATACAGAGCCATGCTGGAACCCCAGTGATTTTGTGTGTCCCATTTTATCCAGCAACAGCTGGTTTGAAGCCTCCCAGGAGCACAACCAAGTACCTGCCAACAGAAGGCAGAGTTGCACGATCCAGCTCCGAGCACTTTATCTTTGCTGTATCTTTCAGCAGTAAGTTTGCGTAATTATACGTTGGGTAAAGACGTGACAATTGCCTTTTCACTTTAAAGTTAATTTAGCACTATGAAAATTCATGAAGCAAAAATTAATAAGCTTCATGCAGCTTCAGCGCTGACCTCTTTTTTCCTTCTCTTTGCCAAGAGTTTGCTACAGGTTCTACTACTAAGAGCTGACTCTTCCCTGACAACCAGGAAAAAGCTTCAGAGAACTTGTCACCTCTCACAGCAGCAAAAATTTTTCACCCATCAGCACTGCCAGTCTTAACAGCTCACTAATATTTTCTCCTCACACATTCTTTCCATTCGGGTTTTGTTTTCAAGCATATTTTAGTCTAATGTGAACAACGGGTCCAGCCACCATTAGCAAAATACTGTAAGCGAATGTCTGAGGCGCGATGGATTCTTGATGGCAACTGTATCTAAATGGGCAAATTAAATCATAAAACAATTCCAGCTTTTGATAAACTTGAGTCACTCGCTACAAACTAAGTTTAAAAAAAAAAAAAAAGAGAGAAGGCTTGGCAGCTTATCAGACACCCTTAATTTCCATCTTCAGAATCGCATGCTGTGGTGAGAATATGAAAGATACTCATTTTACTCATACCTATGATGCAGGACAAGATCTGATTTTGATTTCAGTTACCCTACATACTATGCAGTAAGGCAAATTAAAAACAACCGAAAAGCCTGTCCCTGCAGACATTAATCTTTATCACAGACACTGCAGCAGCACCTGAAGGCACCAGCTGACCCGGCGCTGTGAGCACACAGCGCCCGCTGGGCTCGTCTGTGCCTAGTGCCCATAGGAACAGGCTTCGGGCTTGCTCCGAAAGCTTCCACAAGCAAGACAAGAACACTGCAGAAGGGGATTTACTCCCCTTTTCTGGTTTGGGGGTTGTTTTTTGTTTTTGTTTTGTGGGTTTTCTTTGTTTGCTTTGTTGGGGTTGTTTGGCTTTTTTTGTTGTTGCTTTTGGGTTGGGTGTTTTTTTGTTTGTGGGGGTTTTTTGTTTTGTTTGTTTTTGTTGTTGGTTTCTTTTTTTGCAGACTATAACCTGAGCTCCAGTCTGCTGCTGCGAAGGCCAGTCATCGAGGACTTCTCTGCCGGCACAACTCTGGTGGCCTGCTTTCCAGAAGATGTGGTGACCACCCGAAAACGCAGCTCCAACATTCGCGCAAGGTCACCCAGGATGGCACCGCAGTCCGGCACTGGTCCTCCTGCTGACCCGCTGCCTTTCCCGCGAGCCCCGCTGCCCCTCGGCCATCCCCTGCTCTCCCACGGGCCACGCAGCCGTGCCCGTCACGCACCGGAACCCCGCAGGCGACGCCACCCCCTGCGCCGCTTGCCTCCCGAGCCACCGCAGCGCCGGCCCGGGTGCTGCCCCTCAGCGATGCCGAACCCTCCGCTGCTGGGGATCAAACGATTTTGAATGTCATGAACCCAGCCTTGTAGCCAGGGCTTCGGCTTCCGCGGATTAAAGCTTAAACACTCAGATCCTACGTTCTGTGTCTAATAATCCTGTAATAATACCTCCCTAGACTCAGAAGGGAAAAGAAAATAAAGGGGTGAAAACAACTGAAGAAAACAAAAATAAAAAGATTTTTGCTGTATGTTCCTGAAAACCATGGGTGGGCTGGAAAAGTCTGCTCCAAACTCGCCCCCATGAGCAGAGCATGGGATGAAACAAGAGCGGAGGAACTCTGAAAAGACAAGGAACCAGCTTTGACAGATGGATGTAAATGTGCTTTTCAGTGCAGGAGAACAGTTGATTCTAAGGCATGAAATCAAATTAGTGCATCTGCAGCTGCCTATGTGTCATCCAGCTTCATATTTTACACACTAAAGACATTTTTTTAACCTCATGTTAGCTACACTTTTTTTTTTTTTAATATTACACTCCAGGATTTGCAAAACGGTATTGGCAGGTATTAAAACGAAAGCTGAAGCAACGGTGCAATCTGTCTTATTTTCTATTGTAACATGACAGAAATCTTTTTTGGACTCATTTACTATCAGGTAGGAGAAGACTTGGAAAAAATAAAATCCCAGCCTCAACTTCTTCAAGAAACGTTAAAGTCTAACAGTTTGGGGTTGGGTTTTCTGTTGTTGGGGTTTTTCAACTGGGGTTTTAAGACTTGTGCATTTCTTGATGAGGTTGAGGCTCGTTGGTCCTCCAACTGCCCTTCCTCCCGCCAGCCACACAACCCAAAGCGCCTCCACCACCAAGCCTCAGCAAAGCTGGCACCTGGACACGTTCCCCAGGGGGGCGAGCGCACTTCCCGACAGACCCGAGCGCAAGGAGGCCACTCCAGCCAGGGTGTTGGAGCGGTTCAGAGCACACTTCACAGGAAAAGGTCTCAGCGCTGCCCCAAGAGCTGCGCATCGCTGGGGAAGCGGCAGGTACAGACCCAAGCTACCCCTCGGGCTTCCTGAAGAAAGGTCCCCTGCTCTCACAGGCTCGGTGCGTGCTTGCTCTTCCTCTACCACTTTTCTAAGCCCACGCTCAGGACAGTTAGGAAGGAAGCCCAGGGGCAGAGCTGCGGGGAACAAATTGGTCACAAGCGGTTCCCCACCCCAGAGCCTCCCACACCTCGTCCAGCGTCACTCCGAGGAACGTTTCACGACTTTACAATCACAGCATTTTGCGAGGACCGGGGTGAAAGGCATTCACGCCCTCCGACGCCTGTCCCGCCCGCACAGCACCAAAGGGTCTCCTGCAGAGAATCAGAGCCTACAACCAGTTTTGGAAGGTCTCTGGTGCTTTTCTCCAAGCTGGTTGGGTTGATCAACTCCCTCATTTTTAGTCTAACATGGCTGGAAGACCAGTGCAGAATCACATGTCTGTACATGTAGAAAAAATATTTTCCATGTCAAAGGTAAAGTTATTAGATGTCCATATATAATGTTACATAATGCAGCCATACTGCACTACAGCCATGCGGAGGTCAAGTGATAAATCATTTAAAAATTAGTATTTTAGCCTTGTTTGCAGTCTTGAAAACTTCCATCCTCAGTGCTTTTAGCTTACCAGTTACTTGGTATTTCAAAAATTGGGAACAAAGCAGACAGCACAGACGACTAAATATTTGTTGTCTGATTTTCAACATAAAAATTATTGTGCTACACTTCAGCTTTCCATGAGCAATGATTACGTTACGGAACACCTGCCTACAGCCCTCAGAATTGATCAAAATAAAAAGCTGAACTTGTACAGTTTTTATAACCAATTCCTGAGGGTTTGGTCAAATTCAGTACAGGATAAAATTAACAGAGATTGATTTATGTAGAAGGAACTGTGGATGCAAGGTTGGTGAATTGTATATACTGCAAGTGGGAACGGCCATCGCCTGAACACAAATCAGATTAATTTTAACAGAAATAGGAAGACAAAAGGTACAACTTTTTTCCCCGTTTTCTTTCCAGTGCAAGTACCAGACTAATCTGTGAGGGGAGAAAAAAAGAAAGAAAGGGGGGGGAAAAAGGCAAATATGGGAAGGATGATTGTTTTCTTGTAACGCAGTGAGACAGCAAAACAAAATGAGGGTTTCACAAGTCCTAATCATTTGATTCCCACCTCTGATGCTTCATTTGTCATCCCCTGTATAGCAGAAAGTCAAGACTTAATATGTTACCAAGTGAAGAATTTTATCAAATAAAGGACCCGAGTGCTGGATCCTGCACTGCAACGATTTCTTCACGTCTCCCTTAAAAACGAGAACTCATCTCTAGAGTGATTCAGAAAAAAAAAAAGATCGCTTTTGCTACCTGCCAAGGGGGATTAATCTGGTAATTTGACATTTTTCTATCATCTCCTCTGGTAAAGCAGCAGGATAACAAACACGTTTCCAAAAGGTGCCCCCGAACCCAGCAACGTAAGTGTGGGTGAAGGAGAAGGTGGGAGGCAAAAGCTGGCCTTGCACCCGGGCTGCGCCGGCGGCTCCGCGGAGCCCTGCCTGGGGACCTCTGCTCCCGGGTACGGGCCATGCTTCGGGCGCGTAGCACAGTACGCAGCACACCTGTGGATGAGGACTTCCCCACGTGCAGGCTGGTTACCCACACACGTGTTTATCTCTGCTATTTATAAGCGATATAGCCAGAGCAGGAGCACCCCACGTAAATGGGAGCGCTGCCGCTCTACAAGCAAAGCTGTGTGTTTGGAGGCAGGATGCTCTGAGATGGCGCTACAGCATCTAAAGATCGTTACCCAGGAGAGAAGGCACTAGCTTTGGGGGAGGCCCTCTGTGCACTCTCCTAACTTGTAAAGGCCTCTGAACAGTGAAAAGAAAAACCCACCCAGGAAGAAAGTTATATCAGCAAATACCTGGAGCTCACACGAACCTAGTTCTGCATCCTAACCCATCTTGAAAAATCAAGGCCCAAATTAATGTAGGGAAAGTGCCAGCTCTGGCACCGAGAACCCTCTCTGCAAAACAAGTGACTACTGTGAAGACTTCATGACTAAAATAATTTCATCATTACGTTCCCTACGTGAACTGCTGTGGCTTCACTAGTGATGTTGCTTGAGCACCAGTAAAAAAATCCAGTAGGAAATTTCTGCCATAAGGCGTGATCCAAAAGCAGCTCTGTTTCTGTAGATCTTCCTTCTCTGACTCAGCACTGCCGCTGATGAATAATACTGCTTGCAAAGCACCTCTGCCTTTATCAAGCCTTTAGCCTACTGCAGTACTGGATTATTTTCCCCTGTCCCACTTTCCATTTCCTTGAAAACCTAGTGATGTCTCTGTCATGTTACTGTTTAAAATTCCCTGTTCCTACATGCATGTTACATTTGTGACGCCTGCTGTGGTTGCACACTGAAAGCAAAGTGCCAAACAATGAGGGAGAAGGAGGGGAAATCAAAGCATTTTAGAAATCTTAAGCTTGGCAAAAGCTGCGTATAATTTTGCTTAGGCTGCAAGTTGGCTTGAGAAAACAGTATCAAAGCACCATCTTTTCCAAATGCCTGAGCTTTACTTTTTATTCTCACTGCTTGTTGTACATCCCAGACTGACAGCTCTGGAAACTGTATGTTTTCCATTTATGCAATAAAAAGAAGGAACAACTCGCAACAGCACAGGTGTCTGACCTATCTTTCCCTAATAACGAACCCAAACTTGACCTGGGAGCATCACCCAGAAGGACCACGGACCCATACTCCAGTCCAACCCTTGATTTTCTTTCTTCAAACTCGCTACTTGTGGAAGTGTTTGTGAAAGACACAGCCAGAACTATAAATTGACAGTCCCGTAATGAACAATTGATGAAAATTTCACAACCAATCTGCTCAAAGTCCATGAGGCTGCATACAAATGAAAACAGAATATAATAAACACTTAAGTCTCTTGGAAGACCAAGTCCACCAAGACGCCACTGCACAGCTGTAAAAGCCCATTTGATGTAAACCCACAAGGCACAGGTGTTTGTTGCATTCCAACAGCGATGTAAAATTCCCATTTGCGTTCATTTTTACAGCGCTCTGACTTCATTCACCACTACCAAAGAGACCTTCGTTATATTCCTGGAGATGGCGAAGATAAGGCTGGAACACTCATCACTGCTCTGTGACCCTGTGTCTCCCTTCGGACCGTTCCCCTGTTTGCCCGGGGGTCCAACAGAAGCGTTTGAAATTCCCAGTGTTCTCAATTCATAGGCTAAAGCAGAAAATCGCTATTTCCACAGCAATCTTTTAAAATAAAAACAGTTTTACCTGTAAATCTGTTGGTATAAGTGATTTCTGCAGGTTCATCCCTGGCAGTAGATGAGATGTTCTCATAACGCATCGCTTCCCGATATCTGGATGCAAATTACAGGAGCTGTGCTTCCTGAAATCAACATTAAAAAAAAAGTTGAAAATGCATTAGGTTTGGGAGTAAGCTTGGCTGTCAGTATAATATTTCTATTACAGCAGCTATCCAGTTGGAAAAAACAGCTCATCCTCCCATATGATACAAACAAGCAGATAAGTTTGCTGCTATGAATTTGGAAACTTTTGACACTTGCAATATTTACATGCCATACACAGTTTATTATAAGCTGGCAATTAAAACTCTTCCTTTTCCTACATCAGATTAAAGCCAGTTCTGGGACCCATGGCATGGAGGGCTGTGAGCACTGCCCAGATGTGCGACAGAGGTGCAACCGCTGGCTCCCAGATTGCCCAGGCCTCTCCCCTCTGCTCTGATTTCCCATTTGGCCCATAGTCTCCCTGTAGGCTTTGCCAGTAATCTTCACTCCTGATTTACCTGCCCCTTCTTCATGCCTGAAATAAAACCCTTTTCTGTCGAGCTGATTGTGCTGGGGGTTTGCATCGCTCGCAACGAAATGCCACCGCCCCTCCCTGCCTCTCCCGGGCGCTGAGACTGACGCAGCGCAAAGTGGGTTGGGAAGCAGTCTGAGAAGTAGACGGACCTTTTTGATCCGCTGTCTTGTGACGTGCTGTCAAAGAGCGAATGCTCCTCGCAACACGTAAACACGTGGCGATGCTCATGCCGCAAGCTTTTGGCACAGCCCCGTCTGCACTTAAAGCAAACCCTCCGTTTGAGGGTCTCACGGCGGTTTTGGCAAAACAGCGGGAAACCCAGGGAGGCTGCAAGCGGCAACCCGGGAGGGGTGCACCCCACTGCCCGAGGGGCCGAGCCTCAGGGGAGCAGCAAGCACCTGTATTTCTTCTCTCCACAGAAGAGGAACTTATCACAAACACACCCACACTACGGAAAACCTCGTAACCGGCTCTGGGGCTCACACACCAGCCCCAGAGTGGCTCTGCCCCCCTGGACCGAAGAGCAGGGCCGGGTACAAAGTGAGTGCGTTTCCGGAGTCGCGTTGGTGCAGCCAGGGGAACGGACAGGACTCCGGGGCAGAGGGAAGCGTGATGGCACAGCGAAGCGTTTCGGTCTGCCCACAGCATCCTAGAGAAACCCCAGCCAAAATCCTGCACGTGCTCCGTTAGCCACAGTGTTTCTGCTCACATTAGACTTTAACGTAGTTCTGGTCTACGCACCGCCGCAAGAACAACTTCCTTCTGACTTCAAATCCTAGGATGCGTCAGACAATTTGCATTTACTTTTCAGATCCGGGAAGTGTTTTAGGACCCCATACGATGAAAGGCTGCCAACAAGCATCTTCATTAGTTGTAATAATCATTACAACTACACTTCTGTAATCACCTAACTGCCCACAGCCAAACGAAGCTCTTACAGACCACACGAGTGGCTTGGTTCGCTCCAGAAACGGACAGATACAGCCTGTGCTGAACCACCCGGCAAGTGCGGGGGAAACCCAACAGAAGAAAATACAGGAACCTGTTTGCAGGTAGTTTTATCTGTTTTTTTTCTGCCGGCGGCTACATAAAAACAAGAAGAAACCGAGATTTTAAACTGAAATTTTTCACTAAAATACTTGATGGCCATGTTAAAGCACAATTAAAGGAGCACTCCTAAAACCTGCAGGACACGGCGAGCGGGAGAGCGGGCGCTGCGCTGTCGGAGAGCCCCCTCTAGCGCGGCTCCCTGCCGGACAGACACCCCGTGCAGCGAAGCTGCCAGGCTTCGTGTGTGTGTTTGTTTCTGTGCTGTTCGAATGATTTCTGTGCAACCGTGTTATTTATGGCTATTGTCAGGAGAGGGAAAAAAATTTGAGGGGATTTTGGAGTCAGCTAGTTCACGCAGGGCCGTGCACGACGGACCCCTGCTTCGAGACCTCGCACTACCCGACATGCCAAGAAATTAGAAAAAGATCTTCAGCGTCGTTATATAGGCTAAATCTCCTTTGGAAAGGCTGCAGAGAGAACTGTAAAGATTCCACCCGATCTTGGTAAACAGGTTTACATCCCTAATTTTCCAACACAGTTCATCTGCCAGACTAGACTTTCAGCTCCAAAGGCAGGCTAATCAAACACATTTAAAAATGTAAAAGAAATGCTGCAATGAATATTTGTAGATAGACTGATCTGAATGTTATCAAATGAAAGGAATGACTTCAGGACCTAGAAGTATTTCTGTTATCAGATCAAACTTCCGTGTTTTTATAAAACTGTGAGGGGGTTTTTTCAGCCTCACTCACTAAATTATATTTAGCTCATAAAAGCTATTTAAGCCACAGCATATCTGCAACAGAATATGACAGGTTTAAGGACTCACTGAGGAAACAACTGGAATGATTTAAACTTAGAGTGTCTTTCAATTCTACCAATAAAGAATGAAATGCAAAAATAAAATACAATAAAAATAACCAGGGAAATTGTGTCTTGCAGGGGAAGAGCACTGATCTTCCCACGAGGCCTCCCCACAAGACCTCTTCCACGAGGCCTTTCCCGCATCCACTCGGTCAGGCCGAACAAGCACCTCGCTTGCTGCGCCCCAGAGCGCCCCGGGCCCTGCTGCCTCCCCGACTTCTCTGATGAGACGGTCAGCAGGACAGACCTCTGCTCCCCAGCCCAGGGGCGGGGACTGCAGTCCTTGGGCGCCCCACGTCCTTCCAGAGTTGCTCAACCACCAGATGTTAATCTCCATCAAGACGTTCCCAAAAGGAGGCAGAGGCACTACGTACAAGGACAGCAGGGCAATGGCTCAGCACTGTCAGATATTGACTCTGTGAAGAAGTGACAAGAAA
This sequence comes from Phalacrocorax aristotelis, assembly GCF_949628215.1. Taxonomy (NCBI): domain Eukaryota; kingdom Metazoa; phylum Chordata; class Aves; order Suliformes; family Phalacrocoracidae; genus Phalacrocorax; species Phalacrocorax aristotelis. The sequence continues at coordinate 6,938,313 of NC_134296.1, forward strand.
CCAGCCTAGACTTCTGCCCTGCACATTTAGGACCCTTTTATGTGGCCCACAGCAGGAAGCGACATAACAGCTGGCGCTCCTGCAACTAATGAAAGATGCCTTAAGAGGGCTGTCTAACCAAAAAACTCATCTGCACGTTCCTAGTAGAGCTAATAAAGAACAAATATTATCTCTCCCTGAAAACCCTTCCTTCCTCAGGACTTTCTCAGAGACTCTTCAGCTGAGAAGAGTTGCTCCCAAGAGTGTTCTCCATCAGCATCCTCATCACAGCACACACAAAAACCTCACTGTGAACTCAGACAAACTGTCCTTTTGATTTGTGAGGCTCACAAAAGGATCAAGACTTCAAACTGCTGAGAAGGGGAGGATCAGGTTACGATTTCTCCTCTTCTGCTGCTGGAAGAAAAGATTTTATACTCCTCCGAGTCTCACATCCAAACTTGTTTCTTTACCATTATGCCAATGAAGAACTATTAGTTTATTAAACAGACACCCGAGACCCATAGAGGTCATCAGGACAAAAGATTTGTGCAAGCACAGCTCCGTCATCTTGCCCTCTCTATCTTTTCTCCTTATTTTTATGGCACTTTATTTACTTGCTACCTGTTGTCTACATACTAAAACGTAACCTCTCAGCAGCAGAAGCTTAGTGCTTTGCTTTAACAGACTGCAACGAGGCCCTGACCTGAGCCCTGAGACACGACTGCACTAAACTCGCACCATCGCCAGGGACGAAGCGGACATTTCTGCATCTAAAACGGGTTTTGAGTGCTCTGCTTTCCACCACACCCATACATTGATCTTGCAGGGAACAAAACAGAGCTTCAGAGCAAAGACACAGACAGAGCACGCTCTCGGTCGCTGACGGGTAGAGTCATCTCTCCTGATGGTCCCTACAAGGGCACACACTCAGCAGGTGCCACCCGGCAGCCTTGGATCTAACCTGCAGGGCATCTCCATTGCACTCAACAATATTAACGTTGGTATCTTCATGTCATGGCATATCGTCAGGTCTAAAGATAAGCTGCACTGGAACCAGTCATGTGAGTGGCTCATCATCGAAGGAGGGCCTAAGTATCACAGTACCAGAGACCCCCTCCCAGGGCTTGGAGGAGCATGAACAGTTGTCTGAAGCTAACCACGAGGTGCCAAATCTGCAATTTAGAGTTGTCCCTGGTGTGTTGGGTTGTTTTTTTCCCCCCTCAGTGGGGCCTTATGTGCATAATAAAGGCCCAGATCTGCTTTTGTACTTGGAAGCATGTGTTGGTCTCTTTTCCCAAGTTACTAGGCACAGAACGAGAAGAAACTGCTTCAAGCTGCATCGGGGAGGTTTAGATTGGGTATTAGGAAAAATTTCTTCACTGAAAAAGCAGTCAGGCACTGGAACAGGCTGCCCGGAGCGGGGGAGTCACCATCCCTGGGGGGGTTTAAAAGACATGTAGATGCAGCACTTCAGGGCATGGTTTAGGAGATATGGTAGCGTTGAGTTCACTGTTGGACTTGATGATCCTAGAGGTCTTTTCCAACCTTAATGACACTATGATTCTATCTTCCAGAAGATCCACCAGTTTCCACTGTTACAGAGGTCACATCAGTGATTTGTACAACTCCCATCAGCGATACAAGCCAGCAAGGAAGATGGCTACGTACCTTCTTGAACCAGGCAGTTTGTAACGCTGGGATCTGTCTGACACTTTGCCACAGGGAGCTGAAGAGGATTTTCTCTTCTGCTCCCATTTGTTCCAGACACTTTCCATTCACATCTCATGTAGGAAGTTACAGACTTTAGAATCTATGTCCATAGACTGAAGTCAAAAAAGGAGACAGGAATGGGTGGCGGAATACAAAGTAGGAGACATTGCAAAGATGGTTAAATAAAAAGTCTCTTTTTTTCTTTTTTTTTTTTAAAACAGTTCTGTATAGTGCAAATGTGAAAAAAACACCCACAGCAATATGGGTTATGGAACATTTGTCAATAAGAAAGAGAATAAAAGCAGGCACTAAAACAACAGAAATAATGACTCTACTTTCCAGATTTTGATTCTAAAATGTCTGGTGCCTCAGGCAGTTATCTGAAAAACTCTTCTTCAGCACAAAACCTCACTGTTTCGCCTCAAATAGTTGTAGTTAACAAATATTCCGTGTGTGTGTGTGTATGAGAGGCACTGACAGACAGCCTATAGCTACATGAAGAGATGGAACTGCCAAGAGGGAATAGAAGCAAAAGTAAAACGAAATATTAGAGCAATGTATCTTAGGCTTGGAAAAAATATTTCCTCTTTCTTTGTCTTTCCCATGTCTGGGGGAGCCGCAAACTTGAACTGCGCCTAAACCACTGCTGTGTGCAGGGAAAATGGTGGAAATCACCTCCTCCACTAGAATTGTCTCACCACACTTGGAAGTCACCATCCAACCCACCCACCTGTATCTTCTGGAGCGTGCAACACAGTGAGATTTTTCTCAGTGGTCTTCATTGAGCTGCTGTGCCGGTCACTACAGATCTTCCACGAGAGAACATTACCAAGAGAAATGGGAGGATGTTACCACACTTCTGAGAAAAGGCACATCCGACTGGGATTACCGCAATCTATTTCTTTCCTCTTGTTGCTTATGATTTTGCCACATTGCCTGAGCCAAGCAGTCCAGCTAAAGCTCCAAACTCCATCTGTGTTTTAACTGCGATGGTTACAAAACCCGATCATCAATATTTAAAGAATAACTGTTTCACAGCATGCTTCCAGATGTACTCGCTTTCATTATTACCTTATTACTTAAAGTCAACAGTATGTGATATATTAAATATATAATCTACTCTGACACTCACCTACATGCTGCTGTCGGGGGCAGTATCCTATGAGAGACAAGCGCATTATGTTTTGCACAACTACTGAAATTAAATTTGGGTTTAAGAGGTGCCAGAATGCGACAAGTAACATCCTCGGGCTGAACTGAATCCTTCTGCCCACACACGAGGTACACGAGAGGCAGTGGTAGGGCCAGCCCACCGCTCCGAGCAATACATCGCCTCTAACAGCCAGCCCACGGGGGGTACAAGCCAGCCACTGCCACCTGGAGGAATCGCTCTGCTGATGCTGACACTCTGTATTTACTGCTGTAAATATTGCTCTTCTGTCCAGTTTCACGTCAGAGAAAGCAGCCATCAACAGAAAAAAATATCCTAAAGCAAAGCTCAACTGCTTCAGTGCTCAGAGATGCTCCCACCTGCTTGTCCCAGAGATCTCTGCTGCTGGTGAACACCAGAGGCCTCTAGAGGACACTAGTGATGCCCCATTAGCAGTTAGTTTTATTCTAGAACCCAAGAACTCCTGTGCCCCTCAAATACTTCCCAAACAAAAATGCGCTGTACCGTACAGTTCAGCCAGCAGAACTACAGCTCACCATCTCCTTATACCTCTGGGAGGAAAACCACCTTGCATTTTTCCCCATCAGAGAGCTGTGACACTGAACCGCAGATGTCCCTGCTGCCCTGGCAGAAGTACCCTCAGACTCCCCACTTCATGTCTCCCACCCCACTATGGCACGTCCCACAGCAAAGAGGGGAAAAAAAAAACACAAGCAAGGGGAGCGGAGTGCTTGCCTCTAGCCACCTACATTATTTGGGTAAGCAGATTTCTATCCCTGTATCCCTCAGTCTGGGCAGTCACCCTAGCATTAAAAAAAAAGTATATTAAAAGCATTCATTTCCCCCCATTTCTATTTCCCTTGTCTGAAGCACACAAATGCCCATGTAAGCCTGCATTTGATTACAAAATTGCTTTGTATTCCATTTAAGACCGTTTCATCTGTTACCCAGGGATGTAGGAGGACTGAGTTGTGTCACCTTGTAGTCTCTGCCAATAATGTCATAATTTGGTATGGAAACTATGCATACTATTATGTTCTAATTTGATATTTAAAACATGCTTTGGCAGACAGCTGACTCCTATTGATGCATTTATCTGATTTCTCTCTGCCTTTCTGTTCTGAAAATACTCAGAGGGAATATGTCATATCACATTTTTGTTATGCACACTGAATCTATATAACTTCCATTTTCTTTTTTTCCTAGAGCTCGGTAAATAGATGAGCATATAAAAAAAGGAAGGAAAGTGCCAAGACTGCAAATTGGGTAAAATTCAACCACACGGTACAGAGAGAGAACTCCAAGTGTCAGAGATCAGAGCTCTAGATCTTCATTGTCTTCAGTCCCGTCCCTTCTTTCCGCTCTTTCTATTCCAACTCCCTGTCTCCAGATTCCCCATCGCTTCGTCTCAATCTACATTCGTCCCCCCACACCCTCATCTCTTCTTCCACCAGTCCGTACTGCAGATTTCTGCTGCATCTAAGGAGCTAACAAGGAGATATACTGCCCTTTTGTGGGAATACTGAAGTATTTTAAAAGGAGATGAGAACCGAATACTAATCCTAAAGACAAGGCCTCTTCTTGACTCAGGATGTTCCTGCTTCACGCAAATACTCGCCATGGCTGGCACGAATTGCAATTAATTTCGCTGAAAACACTGCAAATATGTAATATTAAGGATTAGGCTATGGAGCAGTTGGACAGAAAACTGGGAGGCTGCTGCTCACAACGGATCAATATTTGCAAGGAAGTGATACAAACTGATGAGGAAGGGCGAGCGGCGCTGCTGCAGCAGGCCTGTCCACCCAGCAGAAGTGACACAAACTGACAGGGGAGGTGAAGCCAGCCACTGACATCATGAAAATTACAGCATAAAAGCAATAGCAATTCAGTTGATGAAGCAGTTTGCCAGAGGAAAAAGAAAAACAACCATCAAGTTCAAAAATAGGAGGCCGACAGAACGCAAAGGGAGAAGGGAACAGAGGAGAATCAACGGTCAAATCGGGGCAATGGCCTGGCAGGGCAGCAGGAGCGCCCGTGGTGAGCAACCGGGCAGGGAGGGCTCCCTCGTTCCTGGAGAATAAGCAAAACTGTCTTCTTGGAAAGAATATTTCTGCCACTTCCAATTGCTCCCGCATGGGTAACTGCCCTAATTCAATTAAGTTTTTATTTCTAACGAACGCCGGCGAAGAGAGCTCAGTTATGAAACCAACAGGATCATGGAATAATCGTGAGCCCGTCTGAAGCAAACGCATTCCCCCAGACCGGGAATAGTGCGAGCGAGCCAGAAAATTCTGTCTTCGATATATCAATAAAAAGAGCTACTCAGAATTAACAAAGTCTTTCATCTACTTTTGGAGTATCTTCATACAAAACGTAAATGACTTGGTAGTGGCCACACAGCTTTTCGGAAAGCTTTAACATTCTGAATAATAGGTTCACTTTTACATCACCTAGTGTTATCATTTGGATTGCCATCTCTCCCCCATCACTGGATATGAATTTTCTCCCAAGAACACCGAATTTTCATACATTTTATGAATTCAAGATGCAGTAGAGCCCACCATATGAACACGAGGGAGATAAAAGACATCCCTTACGATTGGAGAGAATGAAGGTTACAAACGGTTTCAATTAAAGCTACACAAAGCCATGGATTCCCTGGGTTATGTTTTCCACATTTCAATATTTGTCCATGATGTGCACACAAACAGCCCTCCGAAGAATCCTGCCCTCAGTAATTTTCCCTTTTCTTAGTCCTGATGTACAAAGCCTGGCCTCCTGGGATATTAAGAGCATCTCACAAGGACAATACAACTTCGTATTGATTCTATTTCCCAGATCCATAATCTTTGTTGCTTCAGGAAACACGAGAGTGAAGGGAAAAACAATGCATGGTTTAATTTAAATACCACTACTAGCAAAAGGGAAAAAACCCCACAAATGGAAAAAAAAGCAGCAGAGGATGGTGCTTGTTTGCTGAGATTGTGCTACACGAAACACGCAATATAAACTGACAAGGGAGGGAGATGATCATTGTTTGAATAACATCAATACCAACACAGACGCATCTGAATCTGGCAAGGGACACGGACGTCCAAACTGAGAAACACTGACGTACCAGTAAATATTCTCCAGACAGCGAGGGGGAAGGGAGGAGCAGCAGAGGAGCAGCAGAGGCTAGTTGGGACTGGAGGCAGGCTGGGAGAGACCGGGAATAACGCTGGCTCCAAGTTACTGCTGGGCAGTAAATGTGTAAATCTAATTAAGGCCTTCCCAGCTTCTGCCTTTTTTTTTTCCTCCTCCCTTTCACTCCCTTTTTCCATCTGGATCATCACAGTTATAGATCACCGTTAATTGGTGTTTCAGGTATTTTTCTGCTAATTGTTTTGGTGTAATTAACCCTGCCTCAGAAGAGGGAGGTCGGTGCTGCTCAGCCATGGAGGGGAGCTGGTGCTTTGGAAGATGCGACGGGGTGACCCACCGTGCCTTGCAAGCACGACACAACCCTGCTCCACACAGACCCACAGACACCAGCTAGTATGAAAACAAAACTGGGGAGAAGGAGAAATTACATGCAGCAATGAATACTCCAACCTTTGCCTTTTATTCTTGTATCAGCGCAAAAAAAGGACGGTAATCCTACACTAGATTATTTGGGAGGTTTTTCCTTCAAAACAAGTTTGACTACCTTCCCCTTTAGGAAGTTTGAGGATAGAATTTTAAAGCCTTCTCCTTTTCCCTTTCCCCTTTTTTTTTTGTGACAGATGACTTTTCAGCCCATTTTGCCCTCATTTCTTTCCAGCAGAACCAACCCAGCTTTTCTGATTGCATCACGCAAAAATGCAAGATGCAGAGTGCATCAAGCACGCCAGCACACCCTGCTGCACCCCGCAGCATCGGCGCCCTCAGCTGCAAGGGCCTCGCACCGGGGGGACCCCGCTGGCACCCATCGGGAGCGCGCTCGGGCGGGTGCTGCCCTCCGGCACCCCAGCTTTAGCCGATCAACCCTTCTACCCATGTACGAGCGTGGCCGCAAACCTCAACGACGACCAAAAGTTGTGACCAGAACTTCTCATTCCAAATACTTCGGGTTGACATTTAAAGAGGTAACATGACAATTCATTGTGCTAAATCAATTACTGATTATCAATATAGCACTTAGTGATGTATAATTAGTATGTAAAAGATATATTTAGCTGTAGATTACACTAGTAATAAGGGCTACACGAGCAATAGCTGTATAATTACATTTTATGAATACAGGAAACCTTTGAGAAATGCTCCGAGATTTAATTGACATTTAACAAGATAACTACGGCAAGTTAATTAGAAATTATATGCTAAAAATATGAATTAACTTTTAAATAATATTTTAGCTTGCCGCAGTATAACTATAGTAGCTTGTTAAATGCCAGTGAAATACCTAAATGAAATAGTTCTTTCAAACACCGTCTTTCTAATTCATTTCCCACAAACTAAAGCCTGTATTATCAGCCTCTCACTCTGAATTCTTTTTGGTATAAAAAGGCTGAGTTGATCAGCTTCATGAAAGACTTATTTTTATGGTCCTTTCATACTTTTTTTTTTAAAATGAGATTTCTCTTACATTTCTATCACTATCCAGAGAAAAGATTTCAGTTCAGCTGCGCTTTCAGCTTTGAACCCAGAACAAAAATGCAAAGTAAGGCACTGACAAGCATTTAGACTCCCTGCAAGGTGATACATCAGGGCTTCTGACAGTGCTAATACAGCCAGAAATTTGGAGAATAAAACAACTCTGAACTGGGCCTGATGTGGATGGGTGTAATCACAAAGGAAATATAATAGCAGGTTCTTAGCACAGCTACGTTATTTTTAGCTCTAGGTAGGGTAGTGCAAAGATGATGGAACTCTGGCTCAAAATTAAGTTTACCACAGATGCTCCGGGGAGCTGTAGAGCCGGAGCACAGACACAGGCCTTTTTCACCTGCCTCCAGCATGCCGGATGAATGCTATTTCCACAGCTGAAGCACCCAGCAGCCCTGGGTGATCAAAAAGACTTGTGAAAGGGAGCAGGGACTCACAAGTTAGGCTCCGAGATGAGTGCCAGGAGATCTAACATCTCTACAGTTCAGCCACTGCTATTTTTGATTATTATCCATAAGACTTCACATCTACACATCATTTGGGATTTGGGGTTTTTTATTACTCCCTGCCCTACCATACGTTGCCCGTAAGTCACCTGGAGCTTAACTCGCCTCCACTGAGAGTTTTTCAGCACCTCAGCTATGCAAGACCCTGATCTCTGGCTGATTAATCTGGCTGCATGGAGAGGGAACCAAGTTATTCAGAGGAGAAAATGGACTACCATTACTAAGGGAAAATAGCGTAATTTCTCCTGCCTCTTGCTCAGTATGTCCCAGCAGACTCCAAGGTCTCTCTTGCAATTTCTTTTTGCCAGCATGCCCTCGTTAGCATTCTGGACCAGATACTCCAGATTATGCATACACAGAGCATACATGATTTAGTGTTCCTGCTCTTGAAAATGTCGCTTACTTCAATATATCACAGGAGGAAATGGAGAAAACAAGATGATAAAGCAGTGAGGGATGGGCAAGATGACCTGATCTGCACCTAAGATTGCAGTACTGTGCAGTTAATGTAAATTGAGGGGTTGTTTTTAAACTATGAAAGCCAGGCACAAGCAGAGCGCACTTTGGACAAGAGATACAACTACTCTAGTCTTGGCCCAAGGCCTGACTCTACATCTGATTAGAAGTTAAGAAAAGCTTTAAAAATAAAAAGCAAAGCCAAAAAGCCAAAATGTCCCCAACCTCCCCTCTTAATCCAGAAAGGGCAGGAGAGCAGACCGCCAAAGAGTTACACTCTTAGAGGGACGTGTATTTTCCTGGTTGGAAACCCTGCCTAATGCTCACAAAACCAGAGGAGAAGAGACAGAGGAAATAGGAGAAATGCATCAGAAAAACAGGATTTCTGGAAGACAGGTTTCTGAGCAAAGCTTACCTTCATGCTGCTTTTGCACAGACTGTGTCTTCTTTTCTGATGAAGCCATACCCTGACGGCTTCCAATGAAGCCCAGGTTGCCGCTTACAGAGTTTCTACTGAAAGAGTTGGTCCTGCCATGACTGCTAGCCACTATAGTTAAAATAGATAAAGCATTAAAAAAAAAACCTAAGCATAATAGCCTTTCCTGCAGCTGATACTGATCCCTGCAGCAAGCAGAGGAGTGGCCTGGGTTGCTGGGTTTATCGGCTCTGCAGACCCAGGTGAGGGCTGACTTGCTAATTTGCCACAGCTGTGTCTTCAGCAGGACTTTAGGAATCCAGCTCTCATTGAAGAGGAGAGTAGGGAGAGCTGTTAGCTGGAGGCTTTGCTGCAGAGTTTTCTTAAACACCTAGGCAGCTGGGGGGGGGGGGGGTGTCTACCTACTGCTCCTTCCCAAAACTCTCCCTCAAGAGTAATGATGGACCCTTGCAGAACAATGGGGTTTTCTCTGAAGACTTATGAGGAAGCTTTGGGTGTTTTGCTAAGCTTCTCAGTGAAAAATATTTCAAAGATAAAATACATGTTTATATGGGTTCCTCTTTTTGCTTTTACTTCATCAGTAGATTAGTCAAGACTGATTTTTCTGCATGAGAGGGAGAGGCCTAAGGTTAAAAGATAAAAGGGTAGATTCCTTTTAAAATGTAATTTAGGTTTTTCTGGTATTAGCTCCAGTATCAGCACAAAATCACTTCAATTTTCCAGGAGCACCTGAGACCTGCTGTACAGCTGCAGGCAAGCAGGAAAGATCTCCTCTGGCAAATGGAACAGCTGAGGACCACGACGCCTGCGGTACCTGCCCCACGCAGGGTCTCCTGCCTGGGGACCCCGAGCTCGTGCTCCCCAAACGTCTGCCGAACGAGAAGGATTAGTGACAAAAGTTCTGCTGGGGAGTTTGGCTTTGGTTAATTTGCTTAGTTTTGCTGTAGTCAGCGCAGATTTAGAATTTAGTCTTCAGAGCACATCGTTAAAAACTCTCCCCAGTTCCCTGAGTGTGAAGTCTGTGCCCAATGACCGGTTAATCACCGGTAGGTCTCCAAGAGCCCAGTGATCCAGACTAGGGAAAGTTGTACAGGTCTGAGACGCTGATGCAATATTGATATCATACGACACTGTATGGTATCACCCACACGGTGCTGTGAAACACAAGGGCTCTCTCCCAAGACTATGCCTTTATAAGCTATGTCTTGCCTCCTGATCTGCTTCCGACCGTTTGAATTCTCAGAGGGACAACCCGGAGCCACCCAGTGCTCCAGGTCTGTCATCGGTGGAGGCCCCTCCGCTGCCAGAGCAAGCCCTGCCTGGGGACCACGCTCCGCAGGAGCAACAGCAGTGCCGCCCAGAGAGAGGACAGAGGGGCACATCCTTCGCTGTTCAGAAAAAAAGGGCAAAGCTTAGGCTTATAGAGAGGATTTCAGATTATAAAGCTGCTGCCAATAATAAGAATAAATAAGGGGTGGAAGAGGCCTATGATATGAAACTGTCATCAAGGTTAGAGTTAGAACTCAACCTTCAGCTTAAGCTCAAGTTTGAGAACTTTCTTACCCAAACTTCTTGTGACCGCTCTTGCCAGAGCGCAGAAGACCAGAGTTCCTCACTCGGAGCAAACACAGGTTACCTACCTGGAGTTCTCATTTTGTTGAAAAAACTATCTTTGTACGACATGTCACAGCAGGCTGGGTAGGAATGGCTGGATTATTCCCCAAGAATAATTGAGCTGATACATTTCAGCATTTTTCTTTGAATAAATTATTTGAAATAAACATTTTCATTATTCGACCATCTCTGATGTGCCATTAGCATTCAGTGAATTATTTATTCAGCAGCTTTTCCCATCAATCACTGAATAAATTATTCGCAAATAAATTATTCTACCAGCTTTTGCTTTAAAGATGTCCCTTTGAGAACAATAGCTTCCCAGAATAGCAAACAGGCAAAGGGAGCAATTTAAAAGGCCTGATTCTCATCGCAGTTGTCTTGGTAGAAATCTGGATTATCAACATGGAAAATCCTGGCCTTTTTCTGTATTTACATGTTTGTAAGTCAGCTCAGATTGCGGTACGAGAGTGCTCCACTTTGCTGAAGCCAGGACAAAAACGTTCCATGCCTTCAGAACCAAGCCTTTGCCTATACCCTAATAGGCAGTTTCACTTCCAGCTCACAAATCTGAGCTGGATTCAGGTGACCTCTAATCAAACCGACAGCTCTGCTCCCGTAAGCGTCCAGGGAGAGACGGGCATTGTAGCACTACCCCAGATATCTCTTTCTCCCTCCTAGTCAGCCAGGCGGCTCCGTTACCGCACCTTCTTATGCATAATGCATTCAAATCTCGTCAGTACACCAAGCCCCAGTGTAAGTCTTGTTTGTGCCTGGGCCAAGGAGGATGAAAGCCTGTTAGAACTAAACGAAGGCTACATTTATGCCAATTTTAAGGAATAATTGAGGTGGAGCGCAGGGGAATTTGCTGAACTCCTCCGTCCTTCTAACAAGAAAGAGCCTCTTTTGTAAGGCAGCACAAAAAGTCACCCTCATTAAAACAAGCCATCTTTATCAAAACCACACGGAGGATTTATCGTCTCACCCATATGTTGGTGCCTTTCAGAGAGATGCAGAAAAAAAGTGGGGGGAGGCCGAGTATGGAGCCCTCATTTCAAGAGGGCTAATTATCAAAGCGCCGTGATCGTCGTGTTGATATCAATCACGGCAACACGCGCAAGGTTGTGCCAGAGTTTTAATAACACCGACCCTACCTGGGCTGCCTGGTTGTGTCACCGCAATAAATAACTGCTCATTTGTACAAAATGAACAAATGAGACACTGAGTAATTGTGTGAGGAGGGACAACCGAACAATAACATTAAGATATATAATTGACTTAATATCAGACGCTCTTCCCCTGGTGAACCTTTCTTCATCCTCAGAGTAATTGTGTAATGACATTTATGTGTAATAGACTTGTGACATTATAAATGACACTTATGTCAGGATTGTCAGGCTGTGACAGCCTCAGAGACAGCTCCAGCGAGAAATTAATCACTTCTGAGGCTGGAAAGTTGCTCATTTATTGCTGCCAAATAAGATCTTGCAAAAACAAGATCTTGCAGTGAAATCTAAGCTCCCATCCACTCACTCTCCAAGATGTGTTTTTCTCCCTACCAAAAACCTTCCTGGGACCATGCGGTAACGGCCCCAGCTAACAGCAGCACTCCGCATGGGCAGCCTTTTCTGCCTCTCTTCTGCTCGGAGAACACAACCAAAGATGTCACTGCCGCCTTTGTTTCTTCTTCTCCCAACGTCACGTACTTTCTACCAGCTCTTTATAATGTACACACCTCTTTAGATACACATATGCGTTATATATGCATCTATTAGCATCTACGTTTTTCACATTTCCAGGACTGCAGGTCATGAAAGGGTTAAATTATTTGTTGGGGAGAAAAGGACATTTTGAAATGTACTGTATATAATGAACACAAAAAAGAAAATAAAACCTTCTCCAGATCAGTGTCGGGGCTATTATTAGACTATCAAACTGTCATTTTTCAAAGCATTTCAATTGTCACAGTTTTTTCTAATGGCTTCTAAAGCATTATCTAATGCCTGGGCCAAAAAAAGAGGAGGATCAAAGCACGCTGAAAAGCACCAGTCACACTGAATGACAAATAAGTGTTTGCAGGCTAAACCCTTCCTACCCCATTTGCCTTCAAAAATATTTGTGAACTTCAAACCAAGGCGGCTTATTAGTATGTTGTTTTTTAAAGATACAAGTGTCATTTTGTGTTGTTTTGTTTTGATAATATAGAAACTTGCTAAGGGAGAGGATGACCCGGTTGTAGGCCTTTAGCACTGCTGCTCTGGCTGCCATAAGCGACCCACCGCCGCGGAGGTCCTGCGGACAAGCAGCGAAGTGAGGGAGGTTCCAAAGGGAAGACAAAAAGTTTGTGGTGGGTGAGGACGGACGCTGCGGGAGAAGAGAGGAGCACACAAAGCAAGACGGTATGGGGGACGATGCAGGGAGTCTCCTGTTAAACTCTACGGACTGAGAACGTCTGTGTTTAGTGTTTGGTGGAATACACGGCCTGGGTGGGCGTGAAGCAGCGGGGCGCTGCCGCGAGCTAGTGGTGACCGTTGCCAGCACAGAGGAGGAGGTGCTTTTCCTTCTGATAACCTGGTACCCTCCTCCGCTAGGATGCCAAGAGACACAGAAGAGAGATTCCAGCCATTGTTGTGAACCTCCCTCCTTTACTTTTCCCAGACCATGATGTTGCCCCCTTCTGTATTTTGAAATAAATAAATGAAATTATTATGAGCCTGTACAGAAGGAAATAAAAGAGGTGAAAATGATTGGAGTCATGTACAAGTTGCCTGCAGGAATAAGGAGGGGTTGCCATTTCAGGTAAGACATTTGATCCACCGGACCTGTCATCTTTATAATCCTTGTGCTTTAGTGAGGTCTTTAGAAAAAGGTTAACCCTCCCCATCATGCTCAGAGGAAGGCAGTGCAGAACCAGGGGCTGGGGAGGGCAGCCGCTCCCTCCTGCACGCCACCGCAGCCCGCTTTGGAAGGCAGCATCAGACGCCTTTTCCCTTTGCAAGTACCGCAAGAGAGTGGTAAGGAATCACAATAAGATCAGCTTTCCACCAGCGGTGTACAGAAGTGCTGCAATTTTCCTTTTCCCAAACTTCTATGTGTGTGCATACATGCAATTACAGTCATGAAATTATGCATAATCACAAATGTGTTAATGGGCATCTCCCCAGAGGCCCAGAAAATGAAAGCATTTCAGTTTTTCCTTAAAGTTATTGCCTAGATTGTAACTACGATCACCTTATCTTTTCAGAGAGGGGCAGGCGATGCTCGCATCCCTCTGGGTCTGGTGGGAGCTCACAACTGGCCACCTATATCTGACCTGGAAAGCTCACCAGTCAGAGCAGGATCCTCTGCCCCACCTCCGCATAAACCGAAGGAGCCCGCAGAAAGCGTGCAAACGTCCTGCAACATGGGCGTCTCTCACGCAAAATCCTGTATCAGCCCCCAGGTACGTGGTGCCCCGCTCTCCACCCTCCCACCGCAGCCAGCTCGTGGGACGGGGGGTCACTGGGGCAGAGACTCGTTATCTTTCTCTCTGTTGCCTTCCTGCCTCCTGAGGGACTGGGGCTGTGTCCTCCCCCTCGGGCGCTCCTTCCCCCAACGCCCCACCGCAGCAGACATGCAGGCAGGAGGGCAGGGCAGCTCCCTGGCCACGCCGGGGGCCAGGGGCCGCAAACGGCTTCCCCTGCAATCCCTCTCCTAATGTGCACCTAGGATTAGGCTGCTAATGTAACATATTTTTTTTTTCAGCCCCAATGACAATGGAATTTACAAACTGATTCAGCTTAACCGAGTATGACTGCACTAGGCTAATTCCATGTTCCTAATTAAATTACATTATTTTCTAGACAGAGGTTTATGAGCAGAGGTGAAGAGTAATGATACGAGCAAGCCACAGAATCACATGTGCATGTGAGACCTGAGACTCTTGTCTAGATGGCAAAATGAGTTATTCTATGTACATCTTTTTTAAATGTCACAGTATTTTTCTGCATTTAATCTCGGGCTTGTTTATCTACAGAGTCATTCTCAGAAGAGGAAATGGGAGCTATTCAAAGGGAAAACTACAGGGCTGACTGCAGAAGGAAGCAGGAAGTATCTGGATTTTCTCAAAAGCACCACTTCCTATGTACAAAAAATACTGCTTTAAAAGCCGCAACATTAGTGCTGCCAAATGACTTAGGAGGCTGTTGAACAGTGGTACAGAATTGATGGCAGGGGCAGGGAGCAGGGTTCCGAGGCTGGTGTCTCTGCCTGTAACCACACGCTGCCTCTGTTGGGAAGAGAGCCCGAATTCCCCGTCTGCCACCCACCGCCAGAAAGCCACACTGCAAACTCAGCCAGCTTTCTTGCTGATGCTTTCGTCAGTGAACGAGTGATTGGAATCCAGCTTTGCATTATGGATGTTCAGAGGCAAAGTACAGATTGCAGGCTTAAAGATTTTTCTGAAATCATAAACAAAAAGGAAAGAAATGCAAGAAGTGGACATATAACTTTATGGTCTGTGAAACTGAATTGCCTTTTACAGGTCCTTCCCTTTGGATGGACAGTGAGAGGGTTTGTCATCTTATGGGAGACGAGTATTAAAACCTACTAGCAAAAGAGCAGATATTGTGCTGCCCAATTAAAGGTGCTTCCCATGAGCTCAGGGAGCCTGGACTTCAGAACTAGCTCTTACTTATTTGGTATCCACTGAAGAGGTCCAGGAAGTTTCAGGCTCATTGCAATTTCAGCAGGAACGTGCCTTGCTTTGTAATCACCAGCGCTACAGAGCCATAAATACATGATGGCAAGGAGCAAAAATCCACATCCTAAATCACTAGAGAGAGCAGGAAAACAGGCCAGTAGAAGGAAAAACTTTGAGCCAATCTGAAGGTGTTGCACAACCTTCCAGCGCTGCTCAACTCCGAGCTCTCTCTTCTTAATGCAAATTGGTCTCTGCATTGGCCTGTCAGGTATTGACAGTGAACCCGTCTGATGCCGAAGTATCTGGATTTTGCAGGAGAAAACCAATGTAGTTTGATGGAACTGGTGCTACGGATAAAGTAAGAAAGACAGCAGCCAAGCTTTATCACCTAATAGGTTTCTCAAAACCTAAAATCTCCAATAGGTTTTTCAACAGTTGCGAGCACGTTACGTACCCAAATCCCATCTTATTTCAGTAAGGAGCTGAGGCCCTAATTTGATCACAAGAATAGCAGACCAACACATCCCGCACCATGCCCCCTCTCAAATGGTCGTTATATTACCTAGAAGGATGAATGACACGGATATAGAGGTTGCAGCTGAGTCTGCTCTGTTCCCTTCGGAATTTACTCCTGAGGTCTGTTCTCCTCATCAAACAGTGTGTCTCATTTCCAAGTTAATTTTTTCTAACTTTACTATTCAGACATTAGGTTTCACAGCATCTACTTCGCTGCATTGAAAGAGCTTTAAAACCCACCCGTCTCGCTCAACCCTTTGGACCTGATAGAGGAGTGAAGGGCTGTTCAACATCAGAGATCTCGACGTCGACACTCGAGAGAAAGCACAGCCAAACCCAGCCAAAACTGATGGCTCTGTTGAAGTCAGCTGTGTTTCTGAACTCCTCTGTGAGAGTAAGGAAGTCAGAACCAAGCTTTTAAAAGCCCTAGGGATAAAACATATAGCCCTCAAGTTATATACGGAATCATCAGAGAAATAACTCAGAAAAGGAGGTTGTCACCACATTTCAGCTCTAGCGTATTTAGTCTGTCCTCTTGTAGCTGCTGTTTCATACTTCAAATCATTCTGGCTACTTTCGTTGCAGCATTTGATTCCAATAAATTGATTTTGATGATGTACTGAGAACTAGGCAGGTACTTCATTACATTGACTTGAGATCAAACTTAGGAAGACATAATTGAACCTTTACGAATCCTGCAATCTTGTTTAGACGATCAATTATTTTGTTTATCTACTTAAACATGCTAATGGGAGCCAAGTAGGGTAGCAGAAAAAAACCAAGGCACTTAAGCCAGTGTGAAGTTTGTAGGTGTAGCTGAAACAGAATTTTTAAGCTGGGGCAGGTGGGGAAGAGTATGTATTTAAAATGGCATCTAAAACAGAACACAAGAACAGTCACAGCAAGCTTCTCCAGGTGCCACAAGCATCCGTAAAATGCAGCATCACAGAAGAATAATAAGCACCTTTTCATGCAAAAAAGCGTACACCTTGACTTTAGCCGCAAAGGGCCGTATCACAAAGACACAAATCTGAAGATGCAGATAGGTCCTTAGTGGGAAGCACAAAAGCATCTGAGCGGAGCAGGAACCCAATTCTCATGCAAAGCCCCTGCACTTTCCAGAGCTCAAAAATTCAATACTTTTAAGATTCCGGCTGTCGTTCTTAAGTGCTGAGAAAGAAAAAGTAGTAATCAGCATAAATGCGATTGGCTTTCAGAAGCCCAAATCACAGGGTGAGAAGAGGACGGGGTCGCAGGTTTGACGAGGGGTGCGAGAGGCTGACCCTGCTGCGGGTGCTGGGACCGGACTCTCTGGGTTCTGGCAGAGCTTGGCTGCGAGGGGACACCCCGGCAGCCCTGTGGCACCCGCAGGGAGCTCCCTTCGCACCGTGCCAGAGCTGTGCTGCCTCCAGTCTGCACAGGCAGGAGGGGAAGGAAAAGTACCTCTTCCCAAACTCAGCAGCACTCAAAAAAAGGTGGGAAAAGCGCAGCAGGGAACTACAAGCGCACCAAGCCCACACGGGGGTGCTCACAACGTACCGTGGCGGTGAGCTGCAAGAGGCAAGTCACCCGTGACATGTCCAGGGAAAACCCGGGCTGGCACTTGCTGTGCTCTAATTCCGTCCCTTTCCCAACAGCTTCTGCCAGCCAGTGCCAGGGAAAGGTGACCCAGAAAGGCTGATGCGCCCGTTTACCCCAGAGCTGCTCCAACCCCCCGTGAGCGTGCAAGGCACTTCGAAACAACGCGGATCTCACCACAGTGGTAACTGGGGACAAGACCTGAAGTGAAACGAGTTCTGGGCCTCAGTGTCTGCTCCCATGTGAAGATGTTTGCTCCTGTTATGATTTGTGGCTAGAATTTTCACAAACGTCCAAACGATGCAGGCACCCAAAGCGTATCAGAACTGGAGCTAACTCATTCACGCGTTTTAAAACTCGTCGCCACGATAACCATTATCATTATCTAGTACTGTTATTACAAACAGTAACAAGAATAATAATTATTACTGCTATTAGCTACCATTATTATTACTGTTATTACTTCCTATAGTATTAGGGATCAATTCAGCAAGGAAACAGATGAGCACCAGGCTAGGGAGGTAAATGGGAAAGCTAAAGACAGAAAGTGAACGCTAGAATAAACAATCTTATTCCTTTTTTTTTGGCAGCAAATGATAAAAGATATCCAGCTGTCCTAGCTCCAAGGAGGGGCATTAATCTATCACCTGATACAGTTGAAAAGCTTACAAAAATCTGGTTATATTTTTTAATCATCTTGCATTTTAGACCTTTAAAGTACAAATATGGATTTCAAACATATCAGGGGAACAAATTAACTTAGAAAAATGGCTGTACTTTCCAAGGTTGCACCTGCCATGAAATTGCTCCAAGTTTGCATTTTCCCTTAGTCTCCAGTGTGTCGTTACAGCAGATTGATCGCCCTCCTCTCCCCGGCAACTCCCCCATTAGAGGGTTACTGTATGGAAATTAATGGGAGGCTAGAAACATTTCTTTTGCAGCTGCAGTAGTAGAAGTCAGTTTTGATTAAGCACTCGAAACCCAGCAGACTGGGGTGATCTCTTTGCTTTAGTTCCCTCTTTTATTATCACTGGTGTCAAGTTTTGTTACTTTAGCCATTCCCCTGGTACTCCCACTGCATCCTTGTGTAATAATAGGGGTTATTTTTTTATGTGCACGTCTATTTATTTTAAATATGTACAGACTGATTCTCACTGGTGCAAAGTCCCTTTACGCCACCCTTAACTCAGCTGTAGGAATCATTTATGCTCATTTCAAAGGCCTGTTTACGTGTCGGAGTGGAGCAAGGAAGCACTGATGTAAATGAACATCAGGGCCGTGGATATATCTCTGCTCAATTACCCTAACAGTAGTTATAGCTGATGTCACATTTAATGTTTACCTGCTCTGTCTCTTATTCATCTTGCTGGTTCCTACCCGCCCAGTTTGATCCAGTTGTCATTGTCAGCCGGCAAATAACAGACATACAAAGTGGCTCTTCTGAAAAGAGCCCATATTTTTTAAAAGCCAGATATTAATCAAAGCCATGACGGAAGAGAGGTTGTAAGATACCTGTAAAACACGTGGCCAGCTACAATGCTCAGAGGACAGCATTCCGCTGCTTCTATTGTCCCAACAGTTCTTCTTGCAAACAACAAACTCGGTGGGTATAAAAACATAGGGAGGGAAGGTTCTTTTAAAGCGATCCCATCACAAATCATGCAGTAATTGAAAAAAATGAAACTTCACACTGTGTCATCTAGAATTATAGTCTTGGAGTTTGAAAAGGAAACTGGAGTCATTTTGAGAATCGGTTGCACGGAGGCACAGAGAGCAGCGCAGGGCAGGAGCGGGGAGAGCTCCACTGCTCGCACGTCCCCAGCCCCTTCCTCGCAGCCTCCCCGCGCGTGGCCTTCCGCAGAGCGGTGACATTTGCTCCTGGACGTAGTACGCACGCCCGTCAAAGGTACGCTGGCATCCTGCCTGCAAGGTGGCACAATAGCTGGGGCGGGTTTCTCCTGACTTTGCTGCTGTTTAAAACCCAGAAGAACCTTGGGTTTGGCAGGGTTCTTGTGATGCACCACTTACTGCAACACAGGAACGCTTTTGGTTTAGCAAAATGGGGCACCTCCTTGATCAAGAAGCATGGTCAGCTTTGGATGCTGGAAGTGGCTCTGTATCTTTTTACGCATACACAAAAAGCTCATTGACCAGGCTGCCTACCTGCTGTTCACAATTCACTTTTCACTTCAGTTATAATTTATAACAAGTTTCAGAGTAGGAAATTTGTATTCATTCTCCCCCCGTCCCCCCAGCACGAAGTACCTAAATCGTACGCCAATAACCACTGGTGAAGAAAAGCCAAGTTAGGCCTTTGAGACCAAAACAGAAAGCAATGCCCAGCAAGGCCGATCCCACCAAACGCCGAAGTGCTGTCCGCCACGAGCCCCTGCAGCCACCGACGAGTGCCAGGTATGTTCAGAGCAGAGCAGCTGCTGCTCAGACAGCAAGGCAGCTGAAAGGCGTGGCAAGGACCGTCCCTTGGAGAACTGATTAAGTGGCACCTTTGGGGGGAAGAAGAAAAGGAAAACCTTTAAGGAGTTATTTATAGGGCTCATAAAGGTGACTTTTGAATATCCATCAATCAAACAGTCAGTTAGAAAGTCTGCTCAGCACACAAGAGAGTAGAATGAGTAAAGAAAATTGGATACGGCGTACATCTGAGATGTGCAAGCTATCATCCATAATCTTCCGTGACCTGCTTCACATGTAAAGCACGGCAGTTTGGTGAACGTGATGTGAGCGGGATGGCGAAGTGCTGCACAAACAGGTGCTTGGCTCAAAACCGACGCGGCGGTTTCTCTCGCTGCCAAAGACAGGAAATGTCAGTAGTAAGTTTTAACAACTTTGGTAGGAATAATGGAAGACGGGGAAATAATCTACACAAGAAAGGAAGTGAAGGTATTTGGGTGCCAGCCAAAGGGCTGTAACCTGCCTTTAAGGAGCAAATAAAACCAAGACGACAATAACAAAGCAGCGGCTGGCTGCAGATCGAATAAAGGGTAATTGCTGGCTGAGCATATGGCCTGCTCGGGGAATCGGCAGCGAGAGGAGAGATTCACACACCGTTACACAGCTTGCAAAAGCTGTAGGTCAAGAGCAACGAGCTCACGATGACCACTGACTTTATGGCCGGTTCCTTTGCATCCTCGCTACTGCAGGAATAAACTACTGATCCACGGCAAACCTTTTTTCCTAGGACTCCACTTCATCCCTTTCTCTGTACCGGTTTTGTAGTGGCATCTGTAAGTGTAGTATTTCAGTAAATCAGAGTAGCAGAGCAAGGCCCTTCCCAGCTTGCCTTGTTACTGGGGGGCTTGCTCAGTCTGATTTAGAAGATAGAAAGGGCTCCTGTTTTTTCTTTTTTGATAAGCAGAAGTTGATGTCTGAAATACAGGTTCCACCACTGCAGCACCCCTGCTCGGGCAGCCTTTGCGAGCAGTCGTCGTGCGGCTCGCTGCAGCAAACAGCTACGCGAGTACGGCTTTGCATTTCTTTCTGATGTGACTTACACATTTAGTGACAAAGTACTGTGCTACAACTCCCCATTTATTTTGTTAAATGGTCCCAGAACAGCTCTGAGAAATGTATTTAACAGGAAGACATCTATTAATTAATAAGCACATTAGTCAGCAATCAATACTCAGTTGATGATATTGTTTAAATTATACATGTATAATAAGGATATGTTTCCGCCTTTCTCATCTGTTTTAAGGCATATATTGAAAATGAGTAGTGCAGAATGGCTTTGCATTTTAAAAAGTTTGATTAAAATTATTTTTAAATAGACTAATCCTATGAACATATTATATCGCATAAAATTAGCCCTGAGCACAGTCAGTTTATCACCTCAGTCTCTTCACAGTCCATTGATTAACCAGACACCCGGAGCAGTCTGTTCTCTTTACTGCATTTGTATTTTATTGTAGTGATAGTTATCTGTTTCAAAATCCTGAGCGAGGCATTCCTAGCAATTACTTCCTCTTGGTGTGCATAAAATGAGCAGATAATTCTCAGGCTGATCCCCTACTGCCACTGTATTACCTGAAGATAACAGCAGCAACCTCAGACTGCAGACCCCTGCCCTCAGCCAACACACACACATGCATTAGCACCTCCGGGACGGCCTCTTGCGCACCTACGCGCAGACGTTTCTGCAGGGCACCCCTTACAGCTTCCCTGGCTCCAGGGGTAGGGCTGACGTGCTCCAAACACAGGGTCATTTTGCAAGATGAGACCTCTGTGGCTCTTCGGGCCACTTGTGATCACGCAGGTAACTCAGAGTCTGCCTTTGGAGCAAGACGATTTGCTCTCCCTGACGCCCCAAAGGAACGCTCCTCGTGCCCACACTCCTCCCTCAGTAATAACCAGAGCACGGCTTTGGCCTGGCGGAAACCCCAGGTTTGTGTGTGATACGCACGCGCACTCAGGTATGCTTTCATTCAGGAAATACAATTACAGGATACATTTTATTTGTGCGTTTTCCTTGAAACCAGACTCTTTTTTTTGCACAGGTTGAATAAGCCCAATTAAAACCGCAGGAAAGAATCAGCGCGGGCGACGCTCCTCTGCGCGACCCCCCCCTGCGCTGGCGGCGCAGCTCCCCCAGCTCAGGCAGGCAGCACATCGCACCCCGTCCCTTCGCAGCGTGAGCCAAGCGACGCGCCAGGCCCGCTCGGCGCCGTGGGGTCGGGTCTGGGCAGAGCCCTCGGCCCTGGGTGCTGCTGCAGGGAAGCCCAGACCCAAAAGCGCCTTTCCTACCCACAGGTTTCACACACCGCCACCACTGCCGCCGGTTCTGCACAGCCGTCTGACACCAGCCTGAACCTTCTCCTAAGCGGGGCTGCCATAAATGGGAGTAACTCAACAGAAGTGAAGAAAGTCAATGGAATTATTCTATGGTTTTGTCAATACGGGGATTTGCTTCTGTCCTGCTACTGTGGTTTACAAGAGCTTAAGTTCTCAGCCTCGACATACTCAAAGTGGATTAAGAAGTATTTAAAAGTTAATATATTATAAAAGTTAATGTATTACAATATTTAATACATCAATATTTCTGTTAATATGTTTAACTTACATTAAATTCATATAAGTCATTTACACAAGTAGTTTTACCTGGAAAGTTTTAACTGAATTGGCTGAAACTCATTTCCATGAGTGTACCCAAGCCCTAGGGCCAACCGCTTTACTTTCATATTATTACTCTATGTAAGAACAGCAAATGTCCTCTCTTCCTATATGTGCAACTCTAAGTTACTATTTTTATTAGCATATCCATCAAAGAAAACTTCCGTCTGCTTTGCTTTCAGACGCTGAGGGTTGATACGTGGCCATTTCCCTCTCAATTTTGCCACGCTATAGCCACATGACCTGCTGAATTATAGCAGTATTTTTTTGTTTCCTCATAAAGACAATGGTATTTGTCGCCATCCTAGCAGCCACCCTCCAGAGGAGAGAATCATCTGAACTCAAAGACCTTTAGCGCTGCTGGAATTACAACTTACATAAGCACCCAGAACTTACTGTGTGGTAACAAAAGTCATAGCAGAAGCGCGGCCTGATTTGATGGACCGAATTAAAGCTGCTTCCTGCACCCGCGGTGTGGGCAGAGGCAGCAGGGAGCGGGGAGTGATGGAGATAGGGTTGTCCCGTGAGTCAGCCCTCGGCCCTGCCCCACCAGGCCATGCGTGGGAAGGTGCTCTCCTCCCACCCAGCTCCACGCCCCGGGCTCGCACCTCCCTGGTCGCTGCCCCCCAGCCAACTCTCCCCAGTTCCGATACTGAGCACGGCATCCTATGGTACGGAATATCCCCTTGGCCGCTTTGGGTCAGCTGTCGCGCCTGTGCCCCCTCCCAGCTTCTCGCTGGGAAGCTTCTCCTTGACCAGTGTAAGCACTGCTCAGCAACCACTAAACCCTCAGCGTGTTATCAACATCATTCTCACACTAAATCCAAAACACAGCACTGTACCAGCTCCTAGGAGGAAAATTAACTTTATCCCAGCCAAAACCAGGACACTTGCTCTCAGCTGTGTCACGAAATGGCACAGTAAGACTGCGGGAGCCCGGAGCCTGAAGCGGGTCCCAGAGCAGGGGGCTGCGGGGGCCATGGGAACTGCCAGACAGCAGAGGTGACCCCACAGGCAAGGAAACACGTTTCAGAAAGAAGCGCTATGAAAAACAAAAAAGATGCTCTCCATCAGCCTGTGCAGTGCCTGTGTCAGAAAATGAGTTTGAATTACTGGGCTGAGCGACGAGCCCTGAGCGTTTCCAGTTCCCTTACACCATATATACGCACAGGTGTAGTATACTGAACCAGAGCTTCTCGGTGATGCACACCCAGAGCCAGCAAGCCTCACTGAAATGCTGAGATTTTAGTGGGAATATTTACAATTGTAAATTCCATGTTCATTCCCTATGAAGGTGCTCTGGTGTTTATGTAAAATCCGCCCTTTTAGCAAAGGCTTTTGCCAGCAAACACCTTCAGTGTGATATTCTTGGCACAGGGACACTGACCCGGCCAGACAGCTTAGAAGTTACAATGAGCATTCACAGAAGTCTTAATCCAACCCTGCAATTATAGTACTTCTGCTTTGCAATGAGAAGTAACCTTCGTGAGTACCCATGTCCATGAGCTACAGGGACCAAGGGAAGCTCTCCTAGCCCAAGGAAGCCAGGTGAAGCTTGTCTGGTTCCAGGTGGTTCTGCAGACCCAAAACCACAAGTCTTGGGAAGTTCTCCTACAGCTCGATACAAAGCAGCACGTGCTCACCTGGCACCTGTGTGGAACCGATGGGTTTGGCTCTGCCTGAACCCGAAATAAAGCAAAACCCAGCCTGTGTCAGAAGACCAGAAGAAGGACTCGCACAAACCCACAGTAACTAAAACAGAAATGGACTTTCTCAGCCGCGCTGCACGTGTCTGGCTGCTGGACTGCTTATGAATACAGGCAGGATCTTTCTCCCAGTCATTCAGGGTTAAAGTGGTTGGAGAGAACAGGTGAGCTGCGGTGGCACATCCAGGCCCAGGGTCACGGCTCTAACCCATGTAACAGACTTTCTACCCGGTCATCAGCACTGAAACCGAACGAGGAGCCCAAGCGCACGCAGTGCGGATGATTAGTCGGTGATCACGGGCTGGCTTTACCTCATTGTCTCTGAAACATCCCAGATCAAACACTTCTGGAGGTCAGCACATGCAGCCACGGAGGATGTTGCAATACCTCTGATAAAAATAAAAACATAATGTATTCTGATAGTTGGATTGAAAATTAGCTTTAGGGTCTCCATGCATGGCTTTCTTAATGATGTGAAACATAGTAGCCTCAACTGTAATAAAGATGAATTACTTTTTAATAAAATAATGGAACTCCAGTAAACACTCAAGGTTTATCACTTAATTTATCCCTAGTGCTCACACTGAGAAAATTTTTTTTGCTACCCCATTTTTAATATTCTCAGTGATTAGATTTCAATAACCCACTCCATAGTAATGTGTGTCTCATTTCCCTGGACAGACAAAATAGGCCATAACTTCCTCTCCGTTAGAGCACTAATGCTCTAATTTAGAACTTCTGTCAAGATGAAAGATCTTTCCAGGGAGTTGCAGCAGGCCCATGGCAACACTTCGGCACAGGGCTGGATAATGAAGTTTTCATTATTAAATAAAGATATTTTAGGAATGTCATAACCCACAAATCCATTCTTCTACAACGCATCGGCACATTATTTTGTTTATTTCTCATTCACTGATTCCATCCGGCCCCTCCCGCCCTCCTGTTTGTGGCTACTTGGCAAGGGCTCCTAAGTTGCCATAGAGAGGAACTCAAGTACCTCTCCCGGCGGTGCCGGGGCGTATGGATGGGATGCCGAGGCCCGAGCGCGGCTGGGGAGGGCACTTGCAGATAGCCTGAGCCCTGCAATTTGATGTTACCTGAAGGACAGGCTTACGTGGATCATCAAGCTCAGGAGCACCAAGAATCATGGAAAGAGGGTGTATTTTTGGGAGGAACTTTAGTGCTGCTGGGTGGTTCTGTGCTGGCTTTTAGGTAAAGGCAGCAAGTGAAAGCAAAGGCAGATTTGCAATAAGGAGGTTTCCGAGCATTTCAGGCTCGTTGAGATGAATCGATAGGTTATTAGGAGGGTGACTTGTTGTCTTCTGAGGACACAAGAAAGAGAAGCATGAATTGCACAAAGACAGGCCCGCTCACCTATCAGAAAATTATATTTAGTTTTGGAGTTTTAAAACAAACTGTAAACCCTATCAGCACTTTAATTAACTGAAAATAATTTTCCCCTCCCAGTGTTAAGCAAAGTTTTCTGTGACAGCACGAATGCTGTCTGTAATGGTTTGCCAAGATGCTACTAATTAAAAAAAAAATCTCATTTGAAGATAGTTAATGGATTCTGCATTTCCACAAAGCATTAGGAAGGCAACATTTACCTGAACGTGGGGCCTGCGCTGATTGTACTCAATTAGTTGTGATTCAATTCACTGAAGAAAAATGCCCATTTCATAAGCACAAAGAAATAACTGCTGGCCACAAAATAAATTTTCTGGAATTGTTCTACCAACCGGTTTGACATAATGTTAAGTTCAGAATTTTAATGCTGCCACAATGCTTTAGTTGTAGCCCTGATTTCACATCGCTGGGCTCGATTCATCCTACTAACACATTTCTCCCTTTCCTTGAGACAACCTCGGTGAACGTGGCCAAATCAGGAAGTTTTTACTATTCAAATTGGATGCCAGCTTAGGAGAACATTCTACAGCGTGGGGGGAAAAAATATTTGTGATTTTAATCTGCTGCATTTTGATGGTGGAGCACCCTTTGCCAAATTCAGTTGTTGCCTTCAGCACCGTTAACAAAGGATTCTGGATTCTGCAGAGCAAGTGTGTCCTCTGCTGCTGCCGAAGACAGAAAGTATGGCTGCACAGGTAGCAGGGATGGCACGGTTTAATTTTGCAACTCAAACGTAGGCAAGGATGCTCTGCTGGCTGCCAAAATAAAATCCCATCATCGCACTGGGACTTCAGAGCTTACAGCAATCAATGTGAAAATCCTATTTTTCCACTTATGAGAAGAGATAAACCTTGGTGTCCATTCTCGAGGGCAGCTGTACTGGACAGGGCAAAACTGGACGCAACCAAACAGCAAGAAGCTTCCTGCCCCGCTTTCTGCTAGTGCTGTTGGGACAATTCTTGGTGAGCACTCTCTATAGGATTATCTCATCGTTTGTGCTGTCTCACAACATAACCCATTCTTCTTTGGGGGTCCCCCTCTTTTAGCAGTTTTGTTTTAAGCAATTTTTAACCTCACTTGCTCAGCACAGGTAAAGCTCTTAGTTTGCACAGATCTATTTCAGTGGCAATTCTGAGATATGCTGAGTTTCCAGAAGGGGATCTACAACTCTATGAAAATAGCCTTGAATTTTTTAGTGTTCCCACGATAAAGCTCAAGAACAGCTCGAGGCAAATCAGGACCAAAGGAAACACAGCACATAGATAAGTATCACCATTAAGACCTTGCTTTCGCCTTCCTTAAAATAAACAAATAAATAAATATGAAGCAAAAGGAAGGGAAGTTAGTGCGAGGAGAGAACCTCCCCAAGGAACTAAGCTTGGGGAAATTCCAGCTCCCTGGCCGCTAAGTGTCTGCCGTGATTCAAAATCATGACCTGACCGAAGGGAGCCACCGAAGCCGTGCTGGGGAAGCTCTCCAGTCCCCAGAAGTTGGGTAGATGAAAGAAGTGCTTTTGGTCTTCCCTGGTCTTTATCATATTGACAGGGTGCTCAAGTCCCAGACCCCTTTGTCTCACGTTATCATATCAGCAGCATCTTCGGGGATAAGGTTCAGGCCCCCCTTGCTCCCCGCCTCCAGGAGCACTGATCTGGCCGAGGTGGTTCTCACCGTGCACCTCGGGGTGGGTGGCTGGGCTGGAGCCCTGCGCTGTTCTTGGAAGCTCTTCTATTTATGGAAATTAATGTCTTTCATTTCACTTAATTAAAGCACCCGGGAGCTATGGGGCTCATGTCTTTCAGGAGATTAAAGTGTGCTTTTAGAAGGCAGAGAAGGGCCAAAGCCTGAAGCTTAAAACTGAACCAACTATTTAGTGGGAAGAGAAGACATGAGATTCAGATCCATGCCGCTGGGATTCAGTACTATCCCAGTTAAATTCTGAAGGGTGACTCCCACCAAGAAGTTTAAAGTGGACAAAATAACACAGTAAACACATTCTGGGATACATTTCTGTTTCCAATGCTGATCAAAACCATAAGTATTCAGGGAAGAGACAAATACAAATGACTATACAAACTACATTCCACTTTTCTGATTTATCTGGTTCTAGACCAACTCAAATATTCACCTGGAATATAAGATTTTAATTTCATAGAAAAATTGTGTGATAAAATTCTACTGACATCACAGAGGTACTACTACAGCAGTATAAACATATAAAGATAGAACAGATCAACCCCACTACTCTATTACTAGATTGATTTACAGAAGATCCTCTTGCGTAAAGGCAATTTGGAATTTAGCAATGGCGCACACAGGTGAGCCCAGCCACCAGAACCGTAGCAGATTCAGTTTCCATTTCATATCATTATCTAGTCTAGCAACAGGCATATATTCTGATCTCATTCCCAGCATGGTAAAACCAAAACCAATATTAACACGACAGGAGACAATGGACTTTTGCCAGTGCAACACTATCACTGTGGTGAGATCAGCTTCAAGCCCTAGGCCATTCTGCGAAACATGTGGCTATCTCAGGCAAGCACCTAAAGCCATTTTAAAATGGCAAAAAGCAGCTACATGGATGATTACCTATTTGTGTTTTCCAGCTAACACCGGAAATAACCTACATCTGATACATACACAACACGGGGTGAAGAACTCATTGCTATTTAATTCACCTAAACTTTAAGGGTCCAGAGGATGCACACTAATGACCCGTTCACGTGCAATGGCTGCTCTCTACCCTTCCAAGCTGCGCAGAAACACACATTTGTCATTTTGACATTTTCAGTGTCTATCTGATCACACTGCTGTCACTCCAAGACTGTTATGCTACCAGTAATAGACTGTATGTACAATAAAAACTATATATATGTACAAAAGTTGACTTAGTTTTGTAACTTCAAACTGCATTTTAAAAGGGAGGAAAACTGCGCTTGGCAGAAGTACCACGAGAAGCCATCCTTTCAGATGTGGCTCATCAGCAGAGACAACACCAAAAGACACATGCTTCACCACTCTGTATTTCTTATCAGCGAGGAGCTGACTTTCCCCAAGGTTCCCCTTGAAAATGCCACAAGAAAATACTCCGCGGTTCCAGCTGGCCAGCCAGGTATTGGAGCAGAGAAATGAATCTGCTGAGCTAATGAAGCTTAGGTCAGAACTGTGTAAATACTGCAGAAAAGAATTTGCAAACATTTGTTCAAACGAAGGCTTGGAATTAGTTTCAATAGCACCCACGAGTCATAACGTCTCTTGTAGGCTCTCCTGGAGTACTTGCACAAATGAACTGTTGTTTAAAAGAATATTCAGACAAAGTGTCATAAAAGCACAGGCAAATACATGCTCAAATCTGAGCAGTTACGCAAATATTTCCCCTGATGACTAATGACACCAGTGACTTTTCATGCTATTTGTGAGCTTGGGAGTCATCTGCCTGGGAGTCTAGAATGTACCGTGTGGAAAATAACACAGATCGGTAAAAAGCACTGCAGTTTGAGAGATGTTCTTGTAGGATTTATTAGTATTTCTACAAAGATTCAATCCAACATCTTTCACCTGATTAGAAAGTCACTTCAATGTCTTTGGAAACTATTCCTCATATTGCCCAATTTATCTAAAAAGCCTCTCAATTCCTCTCTGCAGGAATCTCTATATCCCAAGGCTGTTGCAGACATCTGTCTTCTTAGCACCCGTCAGTAATTTCCTAATATCACGGCTTTAACAATGCCAACATTCCCCTAACAAGTAAACTACCTACTTGAGCACTAGATGGACCAAAATGATGTAAAATCAAAGCAGGGCAGCTGTTGCTACGTAACAGGCACCATGTCAGAACAACAGGGGATTTTTAAGGAACAAGAGGAGGTGAAAAGTGGAAGTCTAGGATGTCAGCAGAGCACTAATGAGAAGTCAGCAGCAAGACACATGGGTGGAGAGTCCGAGGCCCCACAGATCGCTGAGGTTGGAGATGGGAAGAAGATGCACTGAAAAAGAGTTTCTGTGGGGTTCTGGCAATTGCCCACCCTAAATCAAGCTCCTACTAGCTCAGCCGAGCTCAATAAACCTGACAGCCAAAAGTCTTTGACAAGCTGGATCTTGAAGAATACGAAAACAACGCCCTGACAACATTTGTATTTGCATAAACATTATTTAATCAGTTCTGTGCCATCTCATTTCTAGAGTAGGCTGTGCCCAGACAATTCCCAAAAATGAGTTTAAATGCACTTAATTCTGGTGGGAATAGTTTTCATTGTGACAGCTCCTGAAGGCAAAGTGCTCAAGAGGAGAGGCTAAGCAGGGGCAAGCAGCACCAGCACCCTTCTGCCGTGCTGCCATGTCAGAAGTGGCTTGGAGAGCCACCTCCATTCAGATGCAAGTTCAGCCCACACAGTCCAATGAATTTAGCAAAGAGGATAGCTGGTGGATAGCTTTACGGCAACTGCTTTTCCAGCACTGAGACCAATAACTTACTTCCAAGAAGCTGTTCAACAGACATTAGAATTATGTATTGTGAGAGGTGCTGATCACAGTTTCTGAGCTAGCAAATAATCCCCGTGCTTTCTCCAGGGCTTCTGCTGATTGTGTTTCCAGAACATTCATCCACATTCGACCTAAGCCACTTCACTTCTTTCCTTGAAAGAACAGACCCTCCTGGCTTCCTTTGACTTGGTAGTTGGAGTGGGAAAGCTTGCTAAGAGGAACTCAAAGCCTTTGAAGATAATTCATGCATTGGTCAACAACTGTAATAACAGCTAAAATTACAATGCGCTCCAAGCACTAAACATTAAAGACCTTGCATTTTATAAAATTAATAAATCAAACATGGTAAGTGCTCAACGTCTGACTAAATCTAGATAATAGGTGCAGCTTCACTTCCCCAAATCTCAGAGAGGTTATGCACTTGAAATAACTCTGCCTCCAAAATCCAGTGAATCAGCAGTAGATTTTGCAATGTCTGGTCAGACTGGCGTTCAAAGATTCACAGAAAACAGTTTATCGCAAGAAGCTGATCGAGAGTGGCCTCTTTTCCTTTCTTTCTTCCTCTCACTCTCTCTCATGTCTTGCTCTGAGTGCATTATGTCGTTGATACAGACAGGAGCAGCTTCTTCGGAAGCTGAGCATTGATGGCGATAGAGTTTTTGAAAAACAAACCATGTGTATGTTCTCATATACAAAATAAGAGGGGGTTTCTGACTTTAGCTAGGTTAGCAAATGTTTTTGCAAAGGCTGTCATCAACTTACACATAAAAGTAAGGCTGTGAAGGACAGGAAGTCGATGCTTACATTTTCATGGTGTATCTAGTCTGTTCTCACGAGAATGCAGGAGCAGGCTCTCCCACCAACCTGAAAAAGTCCTGGAAATGCAACACAAGCTAGGGCTAGTTTCTATCTTTTTTTTTTTCCTTTGCAATAGTAATAATATTATACATTTAAAACCAAGGAAGACATGGTCTTTTTCCTTGTACAAAGGATGAGCCCTTTGCCTAAGGTCAGTACATTTGCTGATTTAGGTCCAACCGCAACCAGAGTTTGGCTGGTTTGTGGTTCTGACAGGGCTCAGCGTGTGTGACTTCTCCGTGCTTCTAGCACTGAGAAAGAAGTAAAAAAGAAAATTACGTGACTCCTTATGTTGCATCTTGAACATTTTTTCACTTTCTTTCCCCTTCGGTTTCCATGTCGGCATAACGAGTGCTCTAGTAGCGGTCGATTTGTGCAGTTTAGTTCAACTTTTTGAAGTAGCCTCAGATCCTCAACAGCACTAGGGAAGGCAGTGACACAGACACGAGCAGATGCCAAGTGTAGTCAACAGGCACAAGGACCGCCACTGCCGTTCTCCTAACCTGGCTGCGTTTATGTACTGTCCTGCACATCCTCCTGAGGCTGTGGATTCGCTTTGTTGAAAGCAGAAGCTCAAAACAAAGGGAACGGGGAATGGAAATTTACTTCCATTTAGCTGCAACTGGGTTTTATGTTGAAAATGCACCCCACCCTCTCTATCTGAGAATCAGCAGGATCGTAACTCCCAGTGCTGTTGCTCAAGGCGAGATCTCCACTGTCAGGTTGATTTGTGATGCCTTTGAGTTGACAGATCGCCTTGGGCAAGGGAGGAGGTGGGTTTGCAAAGGAAGGAAGAAAGGAGATTAAACCTCCATCAAAATGTGTGGTTACCTACGGTAGGGAAGGGGAGAGGCAGTGGGGGAGGGTGGAAAGTCAAAAAGCATATGAGAAAACTGCATTACCAAATAGGGAAAAGGTGAAAAGACTTTACAATTTTACCAAGATCTCTGGCTTCTAGCACAAAGCTTCTGTGGAGCTTTGCAAGGTGTCGAAGACTCTCCTCCAAATCAGAGTCAAGCACCTTAAGAACAGTTTTAGCAAGAACAGAGCCAAGAAGCACCAGACGTCTTGATTTTAAACAGCAGTGTGCACACAAGGCAGAAAAGAGAGTGTCCTAATTTTCAGATATGCTGAGAATATGCAACTCCATTTGAAGCTGCTGGAAGCTTGGACTGCTCAGTACCCCTGAGAATATGATTCCAGGTGATTCTAATGCTGTCCTCACACTTGGAGAAGGGTAAAACTCTGAATGTGTTGGAGGCACACAAATATTCCCTGTTCTGGAAAAAACTATGGAGTTACCATTGAGATAACTCTGTATGACTCTTTCTAGTTGAAGGGGCATCTAAAAATACCTTGAAAGACACTGAAAGGGCACGGGGGGAAAAAAAAAAAAACAAACCAGTCTTTTTTTACTGTTGTGCCTGCAGAAAAGCGCATGGGTATGACCTCAGAGGATAAAAGTTACAGCTCCTCCTTCACAGCCACACACTTGAGTATCCCAAAATTTGGCTTACCAAACTTGATCTGTGCTCAAACCAAGTAAAGAGTCGAAGTTAAGTGTTTCCATCAGGTGGCTGAAATGCAAACACCACACAGCCCTCCTCTTCCCCTCTCCATTCACGCTTTCTTTCAGACGTAGCATCTATCACCATCTTTGAAAATGGCACGGATGAAAGAGGACCCTGAAAAGGCCTGTGAAGCTGCTGGGTTCCTTGTCCTGTAGGTGCAGTGTCCTGTCTCTCAGTGGAAACAGGTCACTATTGGATGTTAAACGGGATTTGATTTTTCAAAATTTCTGCGGGCATTACCTTCACTTCTCTGGGTACATTTCTACATCCACAATGTTGAAACGCAGCTGAGCCGCCTCGGGTTTGTTCCTTGGCAGCGGCACCGCCGCTCACCACACCACCACAAGCACGTGCAGGGTACAGCGCAGACAGCACAGCAGATGGTCAAGAAGACATCATGTAGCATTACAAACCATGAAGCCAAACAAAAAACACCTATAGCATAGACGGGAAAGATTTGTGAACCTTATGGATTCACCTCACTCCTCCTCTTAATGCAGCTGCCACGGATTTCACACCTAAGGTATTACCAAAGACCAATAAATATCTAGAAAGAAAGAGGCCTCCCTTATGCAATGAAGTTTAAGTCCCAACTTCAAAATATGAACATTTTGGTAACTGTGTTCCTCCTCCTAACTTCACAACCTGGGAGAGAGGTTTAAGACCTACAGTTTCCATTCTGACTCCATCCTAACTATGGGTCCAAACGCAACTATAACACTTCAGGGGAGTCTGGATTATTGGTACCTCTTGGATTTCATAATGCACTTACAGGAAAAAGGGCATGGAAAGGGACTGAAATGGTCTAATGGAAATACAACAGATATTATGCTTGGAACACCCTATTTGAGTAACTCAGCTTAGTATGTAGCCCTAGCTAAAATGTAATCATCCTGGAGAGAAAATGTAAATAATGGGGTTAAATAACAACAGAGAAAGATCATTTACAAACTCAAATTACCTTTTTTTGCTTTTATTTCCATTATATTTCTATGTAATAATTTCATATTGGAAAACATGAAAATATATTACCCAACCACTGTTTTTTCCATAGTAATTAATCACTTCCAATTCTTATTCTGCTGCACATGTACTAATTCAGTTATATTCTAGTTCAGTTCTTACTGAAAAGAGAACGTCTGTTTAATCAGACTGTGCTAGTCTGAGGTTTCAGTGCTTAAACATATTTACTTTACGTGGCTGTCCACTGATGCCCACCAATGCCCTACTAGATCATCCCCATAAATCATTTCTTTATTACTCATCCTAGAAGTCATCCAGTAATTTACTTTTAAGATAATTGTTTGTAATTTTGTTTTCATATAAAATGCTAGACCTTGTAACAGCCCTCTAGAGCAACCATCTTTTCCAGTAGCTAAGCGATCTCAGCTGGAGACATAACAGACATTCCTAAGCTCTCACCGTGCCTTAGCTTCTTTCCTCAGCAAGTTATTATTAGTAATTAATGTTTTATGTACTTAAACTGCCAAATATGTTGACATCTATTGCTATCAACAGCCAGATAAACTTGTCCAAGATCTTACTGACATTTTACAGCTGTGTATTTGGTATTATCTTTACTGATCTTAAATCCATTTTCTTTGCTGCTTCCTCCAATGTTTCAAACACCTTTGCTGCTCTCTGACAGTAACAGCACAACCAAAAAGTTGCTACAGATGATTTAAACTTACTTCATCCTGACACTTTCACAATCTCTACTCCTTTATTTTCCCAGTGGGATGTAAAGAGAAGCAGACACGGTTGTATAAATCCTATTACAAGCTCTACCTTTTCAGCATTAAACAGCAAGCTAATAATTTTACTGGAATTCCAAGTTGTTGCACAGCCAAGAGATATCCTGAGGAATAGATATATAGATTCTTAAAAAGTCTGTAAATAATATATGTTTTCCTGACCATATTTTCAAATGGCATTAAGCAGTTGAGAAACGTAAAATTCTCTGGAAAAAAAAAGGAAAGTGTTTATTTTCTGGAACTCATACCGATACTTTCTTCCCTTTGTGCAAAGGATAAACATATCAAAGACAAGACTGAATGAACCAAAAATGAGATTTTATAGATCAACTTATGAAGGAAACACCACGTTGCCCAACGTGACTACAAGGAACCATGCCGAACTGTAGTCTGAACGCTATTTAAATACTATGAAGATGAGAAGGAAAGCTGTCTCGTCTACCGAGAGAGCTGCACCGAAACATCACCATCGGTAACTATGACCAAAATCACTTAAGAGAAGGCCACGTTAATTAAACTTTCCATCAGCGAAAGCTTCGGCACGACTTCCCCTTAGACTTAATCCTTGGACGAGGACGAGGACGAGGATTTCACCCCTCCACGCACTACAGCCAGGGCTCAGTTCAGAGGCCGGTGACACACGGCAGTTTGGGGGAGGGAGAGTTGCAGGGGCTGGTCCTCAGCTGGGTGCCAGGTCAATCTGACCGTCAGTTTGTTCCTATTGATCACAGTTTCAGTGGCGGCTTATGAGAGAAGTCATTGCGAACTGGTAATGATCGTACACTGAAGGATTACCTCTTAAACCCGAGAGGATCAATCGAAAAATCTTTCTGCTAAAAATCCCATTGATAACTAAAGACCCCAAACACACAGCAGCATTGTTCTCTGTCTCCAGACCCAACATTTTTCTTTTTAATTGCCCAGAGAATTAAAACTTTTGAAACTACTTAATTACTGGATTTATACTTCATGAAAGGATCAGTTGTAATTATAGGTTGTTTGGGGAAGGGGTTTCTCTTTTAATTCTAATTGCAAATAATTGACTGTAAAACATTTTTGAGCATTATATTTAGAACAAAGATGTATCCTTTGAAGTCAATATTTGGTTTATACCTTTCTGCAAAGGGGATGTACAAGAAAATAAGTCTTGCTTCTAGTAATATTAACTTCTTATTATGGCAGCCATTGCAGCACTCAGTCAGAGGGCGAGACCTTTCTGTGAAAACAACTCCACTAAAATAAAACGGATAGTCCCCGCTCAGAGAGATCACAGGGCATCTACAGGGTGATTCAGTAATAGGTATCAAGCAAAGAAATAAACAAGGAGGAAGTGATAAGCACTGAATCAATCCCAACCAGTTCACAAAGTATCATTTTCCATACCCTCATTTTCTACTCTCCTTTCCCTGTTTTTAAATGACCCGTCAGCACCACGAATTACTTTTAAGAAGGGATGTGCAAGGAGGCAGTCTATCACTGGGGATTTTAGTTCCCATGGGACAATGCACTTAAGCTGGTCTCCTGGAAAAACGAGGCTTTCTACCATCATTATGTTGCCTACTTACACAGGGAGAAGAGTTTTCTGGGTAAGAACTTCACACTTCAACACCTGCTTTTCAAAGGACAGAAGATCTTGAAACAAGCCATTGAAGGCTTGGGAAACATCACCGCAGTTTGGAAACCCTGACACGAAGTACAGAGAGCAGATGGTTTAAAAGTGAACCTGCTCTGGTAATCTCTTTGAAATTTCTACTCAGAGGAAGGCATGAGGAGCTCCAGAGGCTGCACACAGAGGTAAATTATGTGTTTATTTAGAAAAGAAAGAGGCCAACTAAAGAAAGTACATACTGAAAGGAAGACTGTTGCCCATGCTGTCTCAGGGGAAAAAAAAACAAGGTGCTTTTGTTCTGGGAGAGAATTTATTTGTCTTCATTTTCTACCAGTAAAGCATGAAGCTATTTAAAGCCATTTGATCATTCCTTTCAGTAAAACAGTAAAATTATTCAAGATGACTAGAAAGATTTGGGCCTAGGCTTGCAAATTTTCATTATTTTCTTTATGGCCTTGAGGGTGTGATTCATCTGTCTAAACGTCTGGATCTAAACTAGTCACCTTAGGCTCCCTTGAGAGATAAGAGAGAGAAATCAGCACTTGCAAGGTGTGATTCATCTCATCCTAAGGTAGACATCTAAAACCAGTCCCATGAAGGCCCTTTGGAAGCGTCTCTCTCTCAGCTGAGTATAAGCAGAGCCCGGGATGCCCAGCCCTGCCTGGCTGCTGCAGAGACCTCGGTGAAAGGTTTTAACTTCAGACGTTTTGAGGGGTCAGACTTTTCCTGACTTCATGTCTGTTTTTAGATGAGGAAGTATATATGTGCCTGTGGTACGTACAGAGACTGCCTGAAAAAAAAATCCAAACCTGTTAATTTACTTCTGAAAAATACAAAGAAAAGCAGTTAGTCTTCTTTCATCTCCCCAGTTTGATTGTACTCCTTGAATCTCTGGAAAATCAAGTTTTATCCCAACTATTGAATAAAATACCCTTTCTGTTCTTGGTTGCTTAAATTCAGTAACTGGTTATCAACCTTCTACTTTATCAGCTCTCCTGTAAAAAAGGAAGTCAAGCTTTTCTGGGTCTGATTCCCCCCTATATCCTAGATTAATGTCTCCTAGATTAAGTTTGACAGAACTAATATTAGTTCGATTGTTCCTGGAATATCTCATCTGTAAAATGAGAGGAGAAATCAATTCAACAGAACACCTAGGGGAAGAGAACAGGAGAAAAGGACTTCTTTGTAAAAGAAGGTTTTGTCATGATGAGGAAACAAGAAAAAATACAAATATGGGGTTGTTTTGACAATATGCTTTTGCCTGTAGGAACGCCTGTTTCAGGAAGCCTGACAGTTATGATATAGGCAAAGTGGCTGCAGGAAAGCAGCACGAAAAAAGAAAATATGCAGCAGAGAGAAAAGAAGGCCAGCAAGAAATAATAATAATGAGAAAAATGTCACATTAAACTTTGAGAGCAGCATCAGCAGCTGCCTACACCTGGAGGGTGAATGAATGCAGACGGCAGCCAGGGCAGCATGCTGCGTCTTGCGAGCATTCCTGCGGCGAAGGCAAGTCCCTGCAGCCCCGGGAACATTCCAGCGCCTGCCCTCCGCCCGGCGCTTCCACCTCTGCTGCTCTTCAAAAAGAAATAAAATACACATATGCTGCTAGCATGGCCCCAGCCCTGTGCTCTACAGTCAGCTGGGTCTCCTTAGATATCCTGGAGTAGCAACGCAGCATCTTCTGATTTTCAGGAAAGGCAGGAGCTGCAGAGGAGCAAGCCAGAGCCTTTCAGGGCAGCAAGGTGGGACAGTGCCCTGGCCCCGCGAGTAACCTCAGCTTCCATCAGCGGTCACAGTGACTGGATATTCATTTGCAGGAGAAAGAACAACGTGCCTGTGCAATGGTTTGCTCAGACCGTGTTTCAACCCTGCGCACAGATAAAGAAGCAGAGGAGACAACGCAGCAGTTGTAACTAATCATGGGATGCAATCTAAACAATAAAATCAATAAAATAAGCTTTTATTTCCTGCTTTACTACTTATTTCGTACTCCTACAGCCCCCTCTGCTTCTCTGTTGTGAGATGCTTTGCTCGATTTTTAATCAGCTGCTGACCTACATGTGGGTTGCACCTCAAAAAAGCGTTAATAAGCACTTCATTATTCTGACGCTTACTGTTCTGTGTCTGTTCCTGGGAATACAGCACCTTCCTTCTCCTGTACGTTATCTATACCATAAGGGCCTAAGTACACAAAAGCGAATCTGACTGAACTCAGGACTCCACCAGCAACAGTTCAATGGGGCCAGAGCATCAACCAGGAGCGCCGTCTCCTTGAACTCCTGCGGTCTGTGAATTTCTGGAAGACAACTTCCAGGACTGATCTGGTGCAGAGTTAACCAGGTGAATTTGTCTTCCTCTACTCTGTTAGGATCCCCAGCTCATGCTAAAAAAAGAAAAAGCTGGAAAGAGTAGATGGATGGGAACAGAAAGCAAGCGTATAACGGCTCAGTTCAGCAGATCTGTCTTTGTGCTACCTCCTTCCAATTCTCATATGCTGCCTGCTGAGCTGACAAGAGGTGTACTGGAGCTAGATTTTTTTTTTCTTTTGCCTCCTGTTGTCTTCACAGAATTTTAGAATATGCTGCCAGATGCTCATTCATGCCAGAGCAGGATGAGTAGTTTCTTCGTTCCTAAATGAGCCCCTCTGATTCATGGTATGTGCTAGTCATTTTCTCCAAACACCGAGGGAATCAAAGTTTCTCATGGGCCCCCTGTAGAAAGATTAACATGCTAGCAAAAGCCTGATTGGGAACGTGGGTAAATAATGCTGGTTTGTGTATTTGTTCTTTGCCTGCAGTTCTTCCTCTCTAAGCAAAGCCCATCAGCATTTTCATGGCTATTACATATATTATCATAATGAGTATGAGGTAAATCTTGCTCACCATCTTCTTGCTAATTCTGCCCTGACTGTGCTGCTCTAATCTTCATCAGATTGCATCTTCTGTGAAGCTGCAATAGCTGTAGTTATAAGATCATGTCCAAAGAAGTCTTAGGTTCGTATGTATCGCTTTATACATTTTTCCAAAGAAAACATGCACAAAGGAAACTCATAAAACGCCTGCTCTTTCTTATGTTGCTTCAGAACTAAGAGACTTGTAAATCATTGCTGAATGGGACGCTATATGCTTTTCTGCCTCTATTATGTATTATGGGGAAATTAATAAGTAATGGGATTTGCAAGATGAAAAGCAAGGAAACCCATAGGGTAGATGATGGAGGGGCATAATTTAAAAAGTCAATGAAAGGTTCTGTTAAATCACAGTTAAATTATGCTGATATTCACCAAAGTCCTGTGGTAAAATGCTTTTTTCATAAAATATTGAGACTCCTTTCTGCAGTGACAAATGAAGGTCCTCACAAGCCCCGAGGACTGAAGAAGCTGGAGACAAGCCCTTTTTTTACATCATGTGAGCAAGACAACATGGTGCCCCTTCGGAGCGCTGCCTCGTCGTGCCCCAAAGCTCGTTCCGGGCGCACTGATCCTCAGGACAGGTTCAGAGACCACGCAGCATGGGTTCACACTTCCCAGGAGGTGC
The DNA here is from genome assembly GCF_949628215.1 of Phalacrocorax aristotelis. NCBI lineage: Eukaryota > Metazoa > Chordata > Aves > Suliformes > Phalacrocoracidae > Phalacrocorax > Phalacrocorax aristotelis. The sequence continues at coordinate 6,977,645 of NC_134296.1, forward strand.
CCTCTCCCTTCTCACCTTTCGCTCCTGACAACTGTGGTCACAATGTTAATTCAAATAATATCCACATAACTTGCCTTTAGGCTCTCCTAAAACCAGGCCTGTTCCACTCCCTCGCTCTGCACTTTCGAGGGGAAGGGAAGCTCTCGGAGCTACCTCCCCCATGCTCCGCAGGGGTCTGCGGGGCCGTCCAGCCAGCCAGCTCCGTTTACTCTGCGCACCACTCACAGTAGCGAGCGATCTCTCGTTTCAGCATGTGCCCCGCAGCACAGCCCTGGTCTGGCAGGGAGCTTGTCAGCGCAAGTAAGATGTAAATAACCCTCCAGGCAAATCCCCTGCAGCGCTTCCAGTTCCTGCAGATACACCGGCCTCGCAGTCTGGCACCATGTCTGCGCAGCAACTTACCCGTGTGAATTAAGTGCTGTGTCGGAAATTGGCAATAACGCCCTTTTACCTTTAACCATACTGCTGCTCTGGGCAGCCTGGGAGAAAGCCATCGATCTGTGCGCGTCGTGCCATGGCATCAGCACAGATCGGTGAATAAGAAACTCCTTTCACGGAAACTTCAGAAGTTTTGCACTTGGAAAACCATTTTATCGGTAGATAAGGCAGCGGAAGCGAAGGGAGCTGAAGAAGGTCACTACAAGAGCACAGAACACCAGCTTTTTGACTGGCGAAACGGGGTGCAATCCCTGGTCCTGACAAACATGTGAGGGGGAAAGTATGTCAGATGAGCAAGTGTTTTGACAGATAAAACCCAAATGCCTCTTCCTAACGCCTACGGATTCAGAACCCCGTTGGGGTTGGTTGTCTTCTCGTTTACATGGGGATACGGCTCGTAGGGTAGGGCCCTCAGATTGCATAGGTTATGCTGAATTCAGTGAAGTAATGTCCGTTTGCAGCTGCGTGACTTTGCCCTGTTGATGCCAAAGGGAATTTGGTGCTGGCATGAGCACGGAGAGACTCAAACCCTCCCTTACATGCAGTCGCGTCATATCTGCTATCTGCTAAATGAAGTCCTGTAGAAAATGGTTCAGCAGCAAAACTCTACCTTAGATCACATCATTTTAATGCCTTTTTTTTTTCTCCTCCTGTTAAAGCTTGTAAAAAGTAACCTCTGCCTTGCGAAGAATTGTTTTACATTTTGGGACTTTTTGCATTAGGGAGTTAGATGGGGCTAGGTAATTAACAGGAAACTTCGTAAGTTTAATAGAAATGGACTGAATGGGCAGAAAGCTGCACAATGCATTAAGATAAGGAAACTAAAATTTGGAAAATGACTAAAAAAAAGAGTCTAACCTTTCTGAGGGCTTTAGTCATTTTTGAATTGATTTGAATATATATTTTAAGGGCTGTTTAAAACTATCTGCTCAAAAGTGACAAAATACCTTTGTACATCAACACTGCCTTTGACCCAAAGGGGAAGAAACCTGCCTCAGCTCAGATCTTTTCAAATATTTGTAGACATATTTTCCATTTTGTCCTTAATTTGAATTTCACATTTATTTCTAACATAATTCCAACACCTCAATTTTTGGCCAAATCTACTGAAATACTATGGGGAATGGGAGGGAGGGAATGAATATTGAGACAAGAATCAAAATTTGGAAGGAAATTTTGGCTTCATGTGAAGGGATGAGCAGAGGCAAAGTACTTCTGGAATAAGTGGAAATGGCACAGTTAAGCACATGGATCCACCAGAAGTCAAACCTGGCAGGGCGTGAGCTCACGCGGAGGATGAGGATGGAAGCCATCCAGAGGAAATTCAGGGACAGCATTAGCGCTGCCCCATGGGAGTGAGCACGTGCCGTCAGAGTAAGAGGCTGCAGAGAAAGTGAAGAAAAACCGCGTCTAGAAAAAGACAAAGATTCAGTGGCCAGAGGCACACAGCCTCCCGAGCAGCCTCAAGAAGCCGTATCCCCTGCTCTCGGGTTCATATCTAAAACAGAAAACCAGTACTGCCTTCTCTTCCAGCCTGGCCATTTGCGGTTCAGCCTCAGAGCGGGACTCCTGCGCCTGCCGCGCTGCCGCCTCGCTGGCGCTGACCCGTGCCCGGGCGACAGCACAGGGACGGGCGCCATCTCCAAGCTCCTCTAACGCAAACAATAAATGATTATACGCCATCAAAGTCCTACGCACGGGGCACCTGCAGCATTTCCGTGAGGGTTAACAATGACACAGGTACAGAAGTACAGTACCACCAGCGGCGCTGGTTACTCTGCCTCCAGCGAGCAGTGCAACCAATGCCAGACTGAGCGTGGCTCCAGATGAGAGAAATCAAGGTAAAATTTTATGAACACCACTACTTGAAAAGTCATCACCTATAGATATAAAGAACGTTGCCTTCAGCAGTCCACACAAGCATTTATTACTACTTGTCACATCTTTTTTAATAAAAAAAAGAGATTTTTTTTCTTCCTCCTTATTTGAAGCGAGACGGAAGCCGTGCCCTTCAGGCAGGCTGCGTGGAGGAGTCCATCTCCACATCAAAATGCTGCCGTGACTTATTGCTATTGCCACTGCTTTTCCTCCGAGGTCCTGCACAGGCAGAGGCTGCTTGAGATCGCATCGTCCCCACAACAGACGACAGCGCGGGCCTGGGGGTGAACGGACAGCGAAGCAGGAGGCGAGGAGGGAGAGACACCGCCACGCTCACCACGCTGCTGTGCGTGCCTGGGCACACCCGTGCGTGAAAAGCACAGTTAATACATACACTCCCCACCCCTGCCCAACAGCTCTGGGGGCCTTTAGCCTCCTTCACCGCAGGCTTCTGAAGATGCAGCTGAAATAAAGTCCTTTTACTCGGGGGCACAAGAAAGCTCACAGGGATTTCATTTTAAAGCAACGTTATTTGTAAAGAGAGATCATCTATTACCGAGGGTGAAATGCCAGGAGTGGAGCATAAAATGGCAACAAGGATTTTAACTCTAAGTTCTGTAGTTTCAGTACTTTTTGCACTGAATATTTATGCAGTAATACAGCATTACTGGCTGCAACTGTCTGTAGCTTCTTCTCAATACTACTATACTCTTTCCAAATAATTCCCCCCCATGTTAAAGGTGTAACCTGAAAAAAAATTACCCTAATTTCCTACAAACAAATGTCAGCGTACCTAACATTTCCTCTCACCCTCCGTTTGAGTCAACAGGTATCACACACGCAAGGCGCAGATGAAGGAACTACACAAAACTTAAGCAAGCAGACTCTGATGCGGGTTTAAAAATGCAGGTGTCTCTGTGCTACTGAGCAGCAGAACTGATGTGATGGAGCCCAGCAAGGAGGTATGTGTCGCCCCTGGTAACATCTGGGAGCTTCAGCTGGGCTCTGCAGGGATGCCATCGCCTGCCTGCACGACACCCTGCGACACCCGGGGCGAGCCGTGCCCTCCGGGAGCAGCCGGGTGCTGCTGCTCGCTCCCACCGAACCACTCGCCTCCCTGTTGCGTTACGGCCCGCAACTTAAACACGGTTAAACTTTCATAAGGTCCTTGAGAGGAAAATAATTCATTGATTAAACATAAATCATTTTTGCTGGAATTAACCAGAGCACATTTACCATATCTACAGTGAAAACCAGAAGTGAGATTATGGTACCGTTTAAATACTTTCCTCTACCTTGTTTTATCATTTATACAAGCACGGTGCATGATCTTACAAGTTGTTATTATTGCACTTATTAAAATTCACACCAATATTAATTTTAGAGAAGGTTGAAAGGAATTAAAGTAGTAGTTCGCTTCCTTTCTAAAAATAACTGCCTTTCCAAAAGAAACCACCACCACCCCAACAAAAAACTCTAAGATTCAAGACAAAACTTCTGCATTGCAGAGTTACGCTCCTATTTTTGCATCGAAAGCCAGTGTCTACCACTTGATTTTTACAGTCCAACAGAGAGCAAATTTGCTTAGAGACAGCATGACAAGCGAGGCTGGAATTTAGGAGCTTTACGACACATTTTGACTGGTTGATTCCACTTTTATCACACCGGCATTTTCCTAAGACGCTGTTACAATTACCCATTGTTCTTTCTTCAGTTTTCACCGGGGTAAATCCCAGTGAATTAGCGACTTTATATTACCCTTGTCACAGTGCGAGACATGCCACATGCCCCTGAGACGGAAATTCATAGTGCCACCGGCAGCATCTCGAAAATATATAAAGGCCTTATTCTCGTCTCCATCGCGAATGGCTCACAACCACAGGAGCATAAAGACAACACTGGGGAAGGCTAATTACAGCGAGGTTAGCACTGCCTCGTGAAGACATATCTTGCTGTGCTTACCACGCTCCCACCTCCACAGCCCACGCCCCGTCCCTCGTTAGAAAGCTGCACTCTCACACAATCGCAGGGGACTCTCACCAGCCTAAAACGGGATCAGGACCCCTTTTTCCCCAACTGCTGCACGAGGTGTAACATCAAAGCCTCATCCTGTTTAACTTTGAGACACGCACACGCATCCAAGATAGCTGTGGGGAATCTTTCCATTTCAAGGGAGAAATGTGCAATTGTTTTTAATTTCGTTTTCTAACGAAGACGACAAGTCTCCTTGGAACGATCACTGAAGGGGATGGGGCATTTTCCAGTCCTCACGCAGCACTTGCCAGCAGCTTCTCCGGGGTGATATTCTGTTTGGATTGGCTTCACATCCCCTGCGTTTAACACCCAGTGACAGGCGTCAGCTTGATTAGAGGGGCTGTATGTGCATGTGTGCTTAAAGGGGGCTTTAAATTAAAACTATAAGAAAACATCGGCCAGGAGAGAGGTTTTTATTAGGGTTAGCTATTCTCTTATGTGTGTGCGCACCTGATCCGGGGGGAGGAGGAGCTGGCTGTTGTTTTAAGTCTCCCTTTTCTTTCGTGCTGTGTCTGGGCAGGACCCATATGTCTGGAATGCACCTTAAAACAGCCTTATCTCCAGAACCGATCATTACATGGCAGGTGGTGGAGCCTACTTTATTTTCTCATTTCTCTTCTTTTTCTTCTCCTCCCTCTAACTTCCCCCTCCACCCCAGGGTAGGAATTTCTGAACCTTAACCAGTAAACGTAGCATGGCTCACACACCTGGAATCCACTCCTCCCCATCACTGCTCCAACATGGAAACAGAAAAACAGTGGGAGGAAGGACATGAAAAGCCACTACAGAAAGACCACAGGCAACTCCAGAAGATGAATGCCCGTAACATTTTAAACTTGCCCAGAAATTTTAAAATTAATGTTAACTTGTCTTCCCATTTAGATGCCCTGGCCCACAACAAAGGCAATTTGTTTCCCCTTTTAAAAATCAGCCGAGGCTTCAGCAACACTCCAGAAGTGGTGGCACTGGGCTACAGGGACAGTCTAGCAACGCTCCATACCCAGTGCTAAAATAAGCATTGACCACCCAGCTCTCCCAGCAAGCGCTGCTCGTGGGGAGCTGCTGAACACCCAGGGGTACAGCTCGTTGTGCCAGCAGGTTCTGCCTACACCCTGAGCCAACCGAGTCCAGGAGGCTTAAGAACACGACAGATTTTACCTGGGCAAGATGACCTTCCACCTGCTTATAATGCCCTGGAAAGCCTGACGCTACAATCCTTTTAAAATACGAACATGTTTCGGTTCAGAGCTTTGTAATTGCGAGGGTTGGTTTAGGATCGTTTGCACACCGAGTGTAAGCGGTGCGTTTCTGCCGCGTAGGCAGCCTTTCCCACGTCTCCGTGCTGCAGCGTAGCCACCCTTAGCCTTGGTTTTCCCATCTGTGTTCCAACAGAGCCCGGTGCGCGGGTGCTTCATCTATTCACGCACAAATCTGTGTGCCCGGAACAAAGGAGGAGTGAGTGCTGCAAAGCCTGGACTAGTCTGACTATTAAGAACTTTTCAGATGTAAGATTTGGCTGCAGGATGGGCAGTTGAACGTGATATCCCCCACTGCGCAATGGGTCAATGCTAACTGTACCACATCTTTGAGTTAACTGTGAAAGTGCTGCCATGATCAGTTCATGTCACTGCCAGGTTTGCCATAGGGGGCTGATAAGCAAAAGAAAATCTGTTGAAGTCACCGATAGTTATTTTTGGTCATCTTCTGCTTTGAACTTCGCTTGTTGCACACCTGGATTTTAAGACAGCTGAGCACTTCTGTAAAGACAGTCCATAGCACCAGGAAGGCAGGAGCCGGCTGGAGCCCTAGTCCCAGCATCTTCCCTCAAACTTGGCAGCTCCCGGGGTGGATTTGGGCAGAGGAGAGCCCGGAGTTGTTCTAACTTGTGCAGCAATGAACCAGCACAGAAAAGCCTAAGAATTAGAAGCATGCAAAAAGCCTGCAACTGTATCGCCTTTGCTCTGCCATCCCTGAAAACATAGCCCACAGTTATACTTTCTGTGCTGGAAAACCCCAGAAACCACAGCACACGAGTAGCAGCAGAGCTGGAGGTTCTGGTTTAATGAAAGAAAGGTTTTATCACTTCCAGACTTCTCCGGGCTAGAGGAGCAGGGGCGGCGCAGAGCTCACTTTTGGAAGGGTTCAGGTGCCTCCTGACCCAAAGCCGGGCCTGTCAGGGTGTCTGCTCCCAGCTAAACCATCCAACCTGCAAACGGGTGATGAGACTGCCCTGAAGGGAGAAGGGCAACACCGCTCTCAGCCTTTGCCCCATCTACTTTTTTTAAAAGAGCATCAGGCCTCGTTTTCTCAATACAGTTTAAAGAAAATCATGTCTAATTTACAGGATTAAGAAATGAAAAATCTGCACGAATCCTCCCACTGTGTCCCATTTGTCTCGTTCCCCCTGAAGAGCTAGAAGACGACAGACCAGGGCTGTGGGAACATACACCCAAACCCAGGAGAATCTCAAGTGTTACAGCCTGGCGCTGTGTTACCTTAATTTTCTCAATTTACACCCATGTAAGAGGAAAGGGAACCAGGCTCTGGAGTGACCTGCACCCAGACAGCACCTGACAGTACTGGCGTTTGTCCTTGTTTGCCTCAAGAGGTGAATAAATTTATCCCCCCCAGAATCCGCTGTGGGAGAAGGAGAATCCCTGCCCCAAGGATGCGCATCTTCTGGTGTGCTGCTCTGAAACCAAGAGCATGGCTTTGGGAAGGAAACCTCGGGAGAGCCACGTGTGCCCAGGCCCAGCCTTCCTTATTTTTATATTTTATTTTGCATTCTGCTAAGGATAAGGTCCCCTTTGGCCCCATTTCCTACTATTAACAGCATTATTATTTTCACCCATCCAGAGCAGGAATGGCTGCACGCATTTGCTGAGCCTCTCACAACACCCCAGCCCGATACAGACCATGGGTCTCTGTGAATATCTACCCCCAGGTGGGTGGACGCCGACCACCCAAAAGTGTCATTCTCCAGAAAACCAGATCACACACATTACGGGACAGGATATAAACGTGCTGTTTCCAAAGGCCCCTGAACTCCTCCGGTTTCACGGTGCGCTTTTGAAAAAAATCTGGCTCATAAAGTTACTTCAGGTCTGCATTTGAAAGGATCCCAGGAATAAATGAATCAATATAAGAAGCCAACCATCGAGAGGCCTTTGATTTTGTTTGATTCTTCAAACTTGGAACAATTCTGAGGCAGGAAATCTGCATATATTATTTGAGCAAAATTAATACTCAGCAAATCCCTGGAATTTAACCTTTGTCTTTTTTTCTGGGGCTAGAGATACAGTCTTATTGACTTTTGTGCTGAGGAATAGATCGTGTAATTTTGACCAAAGACGTTCCCAGTATAATTTAACAGTATCAAAGCCTTGCAAATTAATTTCAACACCACTGAACTGATTTTGCGATAAAAATCAAATAGAATCCTGTAAAAAAATTTCTGGACAAGATTTTAGAAATCAAATTAATGATCTCTTCTTTTAAAATTATTTTTTTAACTTGCTTTTGAAATGTTCTTTGCTCTCATTCTTTTAAAGGAAAGTGTATGACATATAACTAAATAGTATGCTAAGAGACAAAGAAACTGCTTAATTCTACCCCAACTTTTTAGCCTGGCATGTCTGTGGATGCGCTGAGAGCAACGAGAGCAGCCTGAGCCTAGAGCCTCCAGGGATCCCATCCTCTTCATCACTTTCAGGTCATTAAGAGCTCATTGAACTGGACTTCTCTTTTCAGGGGATAAGAAAAAACTTTGCTGAAAACTTTGTCAAACGGCGCCTGCCCCCAGCTCCACTCCCTTTGGCGGGACACCCTTGGGAAGCAGCGGCCGCTTCTCACTGCCTGGGTCAGCCTTCTGCCTGGCAGCACCAAGGAGCTGAGACTAGCTCTGCCAAGAGCCCACGCTTGAGAGACAGAACAAACCCCACCAGAGTTTCTTCGCGTCCCAGGTGTGCCGCCACTCCGAGGCCCGTGGTGGCCGTCTGCAGCCCAAAGCTGTGACCCACGGTTGGGATATAAAGCACCATAAACACCAGGGGATGTTACAACAGCTGGAGCGATACCAGCTGTGGTGTAAAAACTAAACCGTGAGGCTGTCCTACCCAAGGGCGTGCTCTGATTCTGCTGCAGGATTAGCACTTTACTGCAGATGAAATAATTCTGAACAAGGGAGAAAAAAAGAGTTAAGAAAATAGATACTGACCTCATTTACCCTGCAAAACAAAAGCGAATGGTGGTGAGCAGCTGTGCGTGCCTGTATTTCTGTGCACACAGCCAGTGGCCACCGAAATATTTCCTTCTCTCCTGCACATCGTTATGCCTTATCCTTATTTCCTTTATGAGCACTTATGCTAAAGGCATTATTGTTTGTGATGGGGGAGATCCTCAGCTCTCAGAATGCCCTTAACTTTCGTGGAAGTTGTGGACCTGGACTGTATGTTCCTGAACCTCTGCCTCTCTTCGGTCCTATATTGTACATTCAAGAATAAAATCTATTCCTTACAGCAAACTGAATGTCAGCCACGCATCCACTTACACTGGGCATCGAATTCAACCCAGCAGTGGGGGCAAAACAGTGTTTGTGCTGCATGTGCAGAGTCTTTGGGGATTTTTACTTAGCTTTATTGTTACAGCTGAAATGCAGAAAGAGAAATTCAAATGAGGGAAATGCAATAATCTCTGAGCCTGCTGTTCATCAGCACATCACCCATTAAAGAGCAGAGTCCTTTATTAAAAAGGACACGTCTTATTAAAAAGATATGAAACAAAACTGATTTTTAATTTTATTGGGGAGACAGAGTCATTGCCAGAGACAGCCCGTGGCTATGGGTGATGATCAAGTCAAGAGGGAGGGCAGCGAAGCACTAACACAAATATGAAGCTAATAACTTTTTTACTCTTAGGGAAAGTGCCGTTCAATTTCTGGTGCTCCAGGCATGTGCAGCTTGAGTGGAAATTTAGAGAAATTACATCCACCTGCTTCCATTTCTTACATCCAGGGCCAGATCTTCAGCCAGCGTAAATCAGTTTATCTCCATGCAGCCAGGCAGATTTATGCCAGCTGAAGATGTAGCCCCTGGTCTTGCACTTCGGAATAAGAAGCTTTAAAATACAAATGAGCATGAACCCCTTAAAACGTTCTCCACTCACAGAACTCGGGAGGAAAAACAGGCTCCCAGACTACCTTGTGTCATCCCACAGGTCGTGCTATCTGTGGGCCAATGGGTGATCCTACCCATCACAGGGCGGTTTTCAGTATTTATCTAAACCTGAAAATACTGGTTGCTTTTCCTGGTTGGTGGGGTTTTAAGTACTGATTTTTATTCCTTCATTAACACCTATTGGACCAACATTTTATTTAGATATTTGGATGTATGCAAAACTAAAAGGGACTGTTTCCCTCAGGTCTGTGTGCCTGCTCTTAACCTCAGGAACCTGCCTGGCTGCCCGCTACCTCCAAGGATGTATGCACATACTGAATGTTTCTGCACGTTGTATTCCATACCTCTGCATGCTGGCAAGAGGGAAAAATGAACAGCAGGGACACAAATATCGGTATCTCTTATTCCCTCACCAGACTTTTCTCAGAACAGACACAGAGCAAAGGTGAAACGATATCACTGCTCCCCAACTACTCACATAACGCTCCTAAGAGAGTCACCAGATAGTAAACAAGGCCAGCCACGAGCAGAGACTGTCCCCCAAGGAAGAGCTGTTGCTTATCTGCGGTGTGTTGCTTACACACCACATACACCCCTCCCGGCGACGTCAACAAGATCGGAGTGCGACGCACGTGCACGCTGAGCTCCGCTCTGCCTTTCAGAACCGCCACCCGAGCCCGGGCAGCTGCCACCAAACACTGCTCCACCACCTCGGGGATGCCACCGTCCGACACGCAGCCTGGTGCGGAGCTCTCAGTGAGCGCCCGAAAGCAGACCAGCTCACTGCACGCTTGTAGGCAGATACGGCACTACCCAGAGAATGAAAATACTATAAATAACACAAATGTGGGATCCGGTGGGTCTAGTTTATTTCAGCTTTGCAGGAGGAGGGAATATCGGCTTCTCAAAGTCAGTGGCTTTGCGAGCTTTTGCAAGTACAGACAAAGAACAGTTTGCATGTGATTGAGAAACTGAATATACCTGTAAGACAGTGACTGATGTCAGGCTCCCCTGGCTGCTTGATGCCTCTGCTACAGTAATTCCAGAGCAATACACTGATGAAGCAAGTTGCTTCATGTTTGCTGCCTAGATAAAAAAAATAAACTAACTCAAAGTGGATGAGAGTTTAGCTGTGGTATTGCTGCTGGATGCCTAGTGAAGGAACGCTGCTGCACAGTGCGAGTCGTGGACCTGCAGCGCTTGTACTCAGATTTGTTTGAAAACAGAAGGTCTCATGAAATCGGTGGCAGATGCTCTAAAATGGTAACAAAGCCAAGGACCAGCCAAAGACCCCATTATATCACCTTCAAATACTTGCATGCAGCGGGTTTATATGACCTTCAAATACATGTATGCAGCGGGTTTATATCACCTTCAAATACATGTATGCAGCGGGTCTTCTCAAGTCACTGACCTGGCTCGGGGTGGGCAACAGACTGCCTGGTGCCGGGGCACCAAGCTCTGATATGGCACTAAGGAGGTTTTTCATCTGACCTGGGCAGACAGACAGGCAGACACGTCCTGACGCAAGAACGCCACTTGTTCAGGTCAGGTGAGATGAGCAGCAACGGAGCCGCTGCTTCCACCCAGGAGCTCGTGGGTGACACAGCGCGCTCCGGGGAGGGCGCACAGCCGGGTCCCGCTGCGAACACCCTCCCTGAGCAGGTCTAAGCCCTTGCCAAGAGCCTGGCAGCCCGCAGAGGGACCGCGTCCCATCCTCATCCTGCCTCGACTTTCTGCAGCTTCAGCCAAAGGTGCCACTTGACCTACTCCCAGCCAACGCCACATTCAGCCACGAGAAGCCCCAGGCAGAGGCAGGGTATGAAAATACTTGCATAGTTTCAGCTTGACTTTCTACTTCCTTGTGCCGGTAGAGATCTGGAATAACTCCCTCAAAAGGTATTCAGCTACAGGAGCTTCAATGGGGCAGACTGGTGTCAGATAAAACTGCAGCCGGCCCTGGCACACACAGACAAGGAGATAAATTGTGCTCATCCTCTCACAACAGCCTCTTGCAGCCACATCACGGCTCCGCTTTGCAGGGACAAAGGAAGGATTCTGCATTTTTCTCAGTGGGGTGGGGGGCAGCGAGTCCTGGCTTTTTTTCTGGGAACACCTACAATGTCTGCAAAATTACCTTCTGTCCATGCGAGTCAAGATAAACCACTTGTATCTTTACAGCAGTTAGTACAGACTTTTTCACTGTTCATTAAATGAAGTCAACCAAAAACAAACAAACAAAAAAAGACTTTCTAACTGTGAAACGGCTTTCATTCTTCGCTGAATGAGACAGACTCCCTAAAGTAGCATGTTTATATTTAACATCGGTTACTTACACATCCACAAATGCTCTCACAGAACATGAAATACAAGATAGCATCAGGAAAGGCAAGCTAGCTCCTCACTCAATCATTAATAGAACAATGACATGCTGGGATTCTGCATAAAACCCCTATATATCAGGTCTGCAAACAGGCAGAATGTAAAACATGGTCTCACGTGGTAGGGATTTTGCTGAGAGTTAGAAATCTTCAATTTTTAAAAAGGCAAAAGGATCCAAATCAAACCTAAGCTGCCTCTCTTCCTTTGTCTCATTATAACTGTCTTCATCAAAAATCCAGAGCTGAGATGTCACCTCAGACAGGAGAGCATGGGAATACATATCGCAACAGTAAATAATGCAAGAGAGGATCGGTAGTACATAGCGCCCATTTTATGTCTTTTGCTTACATGCTGCTGGAAGGTAATAACAGCCCACCATTTGCAAGTAGACTACCTTGCCGTTCTTAATTTTTTTTTTCCCAAGGTGTGGTCAAAGTTACTTAGGTAGACTTTGTTCTTTGAGTGAATGTGCCCTGAAGCTATGCATCCCACACTGGGAGAGGCAGAAGGCATCAGGGAAAGCTAAAATGGGAGCCACAAGCCCCCAGAGGTGGCCACCAGCACATCGGTGCTTTGGCTCTTACTAACACATACCGGCCGTCCCGGTCCCGACGCAGCAAAGCGCTCTGAGAGGTGCGCGGCTTAAACCACGCGCTTCAGACCCCGCCAACAGAGCTTCTTTATTGCCCCAGCTACCCCAGCCCGAAACCAGTGAAGCCCGTGCGCAGCGTGTGCAGGTCTGGTGTTTCGCTGATGCGGTTTCTAACACGACTCGGTTTTGTCAAGCCGGAGCCCCGCTGGAGCGAGGCGGGCTTGCAACTCACCACCCGTGGGGATGCGTCTGAGTAACTACCCTGGTAAAAACATCACACTTCTAAACAAAATAATTAAATTAGCATTATTAGTGTTGGCTAGGCCTCAGTCCCTGTGACTTCCAGCAAAGCTGAGGCATATACTTTAAATACTTCTCTGAACCCTTTCATCTCCTGCTCAACTAAAGCCACGCATATACAAATACTCCTCTGTTCCCCCCAATCTACATAAAGATCAGAACATCAGCTATTATGCAGAATGATTAAAATTATCCATCTCTTATTTCAATATAGAGCTCTGAACAGAAGGGCGCAATCGTTCCCACATGCAGGAAGACAGGAGGGAGCTGTCGGAACCCCCTCTGAGAGCCCCGACTTGCCGGTTCACCCCGAGCCCCTCCTGAACCGCACTGCCTTTGACCCTGCAGTGCAGCCTCCGGCTGCCCTTCACCTCGTCCTGGCGTTTTCAGGTGGGATATGGTACAGGGTTTGCATGGGGCCTCCCTTCACCCAGAGTTTCAGACATCCCCCCCAAGACAGTGATTTTGCCTTTGGAGATGTCACTTCCAGACACAGAAATGGAAACGATTGTATTTCCCTTCAATGCAGCAAGCTTCAAATTTCAGCCTGTGCTAAGCTGCCGCCAGTCTCCACGTGCGTGCTCCTAAACGCTGCCAGTACTAGGCTCGGTCAGAAGAATGAAGCCTCAAATTAAAAATTATTTATTTGGACACCATATAAATGGGCTTGGGTGTTACTTTAACACACCCAACTTAAGCCGAGTTCCGTGCACATGAGTACACGTTATCCACGACAGCGTCTGGGCTGCCCCAGCTTTCCAGAAGCCATTGTCCATGGCACACCAACCGACCAAAGCGTGGCTACGCTCAGACGCTAAGTCATTTTCCTTGAGATTTGAACGGGCATTACCAGGCACAGAAAGCTCACACGTGGGGTTCGCTCACAGATGCGCTGTTAGCCTAGAGAGCATCGCAGAACAAGTCGAGGCAATGCAAAGCTGAATAAGGCTGAAGAAAGGAGCGTTCCCAAAGGCGTGTCCTTGGCCCAGGCTGGACCTGCTGCTCAGATAAGCCAGCATGTACCTTCATGTCGGGGAAAGGGAAGGGCTCGGGTTACTCACAAACTGCACTCTAAGCTGCAGACAAAAGGCCAGGAATGAGTTGACAGAGCCTTGCAGCTTGGCGTGCTGGAACAGCTCCCAGCAGCCGCCTTACAGGAAGGTCGGTCGCTGGCCCACCGGGAAGCGAGCGCGGGGAACGTGCGCACCCCACAAAGCCAGCTCGGTGGGGAGCAGATGCTGGGGATGGGCACCAAGGTCACGGGGAACGGGTAAAAGGGGGGAGCGGGCCGAACCAGGAGCTGCGTTGCTCTGTCTGCCCTCAACACGGCCACTTCTCCGAGGGTCTCTCTTCATTGCACATGCCAAACGCCAGGAGAGACCTTTGCCCCGGCACACGGTCACAAGCGGACGCACAGTCAATGGCTGCAGAAACTTTAAGGGAGTTGTTTCCTGCTTCTAGTCAGTAAAAATGCAAAAAGAACCCAGAACAGAAAACGCATTTCTCGGTATTTGCAGCTTCACTCAAGTCATTAAAAAAATCACTTTGCCACATCCTGACTTCTTAACGTTATCAGTTAAACGGATTTAGAAAAAAATATCAGAAAATGCTAGAATGTTATGAAAAAGCCTCCAGAAGCCAAGGTTACTTACCCAAACTAAATAAATTTTTTCACTACTACATTTTGAAACTCAGCTTTGTCAGCACTTGCAGTTTTTTAAGGACAAAGTCAGAACAACTGCTGGTGCTTTTGCTCTGTGAACACGTACGTCCTCATAAGCAGCGACTGCATAATCCCCGTGCAGCAGTGCACACCGTTTCACAAGAAACCTTAAGTTTCCCAGAAAACAATCAAGATGGCACAAGTACAGAATAACACTGCTTTATCTAAAAATTGTTGCATACAAACTGAGGGATAAACATTCTTCACCAGTGCAGGTAGTTTTTCACGACAGGCTGACGTGCCCCTTTGCACAGAACAGCAGAGCAAAGCTTACGATTTCCCCCCGAGCTTGTGCTCCACCAGGAGAGCAAACCCAGGATTAGGGGTCTGAAAGGTGTTTGTGACCAAATGCATTATTGCGAAGCTGGTGCAGAAGGGGCACGGCCACGGCTCTCTGCGCTCCTCTTCAGAAGGAACACGCCGGCACATGCTAAAGGTAACCAAAGTGTCACCGCAGGAAACAAAACCCAGCCTGCATGGAATCACAGAGAGATTAACTGCAAGAACTGGGAGAAAACAGTATCTGTGAATAATGCCAGACCTGCCAGTAGCATCCCCATCCATGCCCTACATATGAGGACGGTAGAAGTCAGGCTTAGCTGCTTCTGAAACCGTAAGATCAGCCTCGCGCGTTGCGACACCCTGCTTACGAACGTGCTGTCGTGCTCAAGCATTAGCCTGCCAGCTGCAAAACTGCCTTCGCACTGCTTCGTTTCCTGAATTGTGAAATCCAATATTCTTTTCTTCTATTTGCACGCTGACAGAGCTTCCCAGGAACGGCCTCTTTGAGCCAGGTAACAGGAATGAAACTAAAACCCAACAACTTTCAGGAAAAGCTTTCTGAAAGAGCAGGCAGTGCGTTCCATTTGGGTGTAACAACTAAGGTACCGACTCCTGCCTGGCGGTGGGGGCTCTGTGTATTTTTTGGGCCCGAGTCTCCTGTTAGAGTGGGTTTACAGCAATATAATTCATTTATCTTCCTCAGACACACTGCTGACTTACAGTTCATGCTGCTACAGATGTACACCCGAAGTGCTTTCAAAGGGCTTGGCTTTATTGTTCATGGCTTTCCTAGTTTAAAAAAAAAAAAATCCTCATGCCTGTAGTCCACAGATTCCTTGGAAAACAAGCTATCCTCTGTCCCTCCCACCCACACAAGCATTATCAGATTCTTTAAAACACCTGTTATTGTGGAATATAACTTTTTTGTGTTGCTCTAAACGGCAGAACAGAAGGAATAATATTACCTCCGTATTTTCCAGGAAATAGGTTTCTGCATAATTTAATTTTCCACCCTGTGCTACGTTTCTCTGTACATTTTTATAGTATAAATTACGAAAATCTCTATAGACATATCTGTGGCTCAGTTATAACAACCTCATGATATGTTCCCTCCTTAGCCCTGAATTTCTGCCATCAGAGTTTTCGTTCGCTTAGGAGCGTGCAGCAAGCTAGACTCAGCCTGGGAGCTGGCGACCAGGGCTCTCCGAACACACCTGCCTACAGAGGGGCAGAGACCTCCGCGGACCGGCGGCTAAAACAACGCCTAATGTTTCTTTCAGGGCAGTAGAAGGGCACTACGGCATCAAAATTCATAGAGAAGTCAGAAATTTCATCTTTTCTGCTTAAAAGTCCATTCCCTGTGAGGGTAGAGGCTAAGACTTCTTTCTTATTTATTTTTTTATTTATTTTTTTTTAAACACTGAAAAGTACACTCCTCAGCAGTGCGCTGGTGGCTTTAGGCCACATACATCAGCTTAAAAGGTTTATTTTTAACTTACTCTTGCATTAGTCTTGTCAGCAGGATGATAGATTCTGCCTTCTTGCTATCAAACCAAGCGTGCAGACCCAAGTGGGCTCAGAGAGTTTTCATTCTGAAGTGACCTGTGCCTGCAGAGTCTATTTTGCCCGACGGCTCTGCGGCGTGCAGGCCTGTAACACGCCTCTCGGCACAAATATCTCTGTTCAATAAGGTTTAGACAGACTTTTCAGTCTTTCACCGAGAGTAACAAGTCTGAGCTACCCCAGCCAAAACGCTGAGTTACGGTCGCTTGTTGGTCTGCTCGGTTCCCCACGTGTGGTACCTCGCACGCACTGACCTGTTGCACCACGCATGGAGCGGTTTGGCTTTTCGGGTTACCCACAAATGCCAGCCAGGGAGCGATGTGCTACTGCAGAACTGTAACAAACGCGGGAAGAGACAAACTGAGAACCGAAGCTTGCATTTTGTTCTTCTAACGCTGCTGGTTTTAAACCTGGATCTAAAGACCAAGCACAAATTTAACAGCATATAGTTCTGTTCTAAAGTAGAAATTCAAGAATTCTATACATTTCAGGCTTTGACCTCTTCCAAGACACAGAAAATACAAGTAACCTTCCAGTAATTAAAACACAGACATTCTGTCTTATCTTCAAAGACAGAGGAGGAAAGGCCTGCTACCTTCAGAGCCTTGGGATACTGTTTTACAATTAAGGTATCATCAATCTTTAATGATCTTGTTTGAAGGTTATTTAAGCCCTTCCCTTGTGACAGCCCCTTCGGAAAGCCTTAGCAGAGATGGGGCAGCAGCTGCCGAGTCTCCTCCTCCCCCCCAAAAGGTGCTCCGGAGCAGTGGCGTGAGCCGACGTGGCAGCTTCGGCCCCTGCACCCGTCCTGTATCGGTGCAGCCACATTGGCAGCGCACACGGTTTTTACACAGAAATTCATTCACAGCAGCACATCATCTAGTGAGAGACGATACGTTGGCACGGAGGTGCCCCATTGTCTTCTCAAGGAGCTTCATGTCCATGTTCGCTCACTTCAGCAACGCAATTGCATCCCGACACCTGCACCACCAACCGCTTCAGACTCGGCACTTTGTTAATGCTCAGATTTATGTCCTTTTTCAGTTGTTCCTGTTAAAAGTCACTATTTCACCCCCAACACAAACCTGCATTGCATTAACGCTGTGTGGGGGCTTTTTTCTCTCTACTGAAAGAGCAGAAGAGACCATCTTATCTACAGTTAAAGGCTGTGATTCCTTCTTTTTCCTGGTTTAACGCATCAGGATTTAGCAGGTTAATACTTGATACCTCCAAGAATGTGCAAGTCTGAAACAGCAAAATGAAAAAACACTGTGGAAGAAACAGCAATGCTTCCAATTTTCTACTTTACTGGAAAGGCAGAAAGATCCTTTCCACTGTCTCAGCACCCGCAGGCATGCTCTTAAACTCAGCCTTAGTTTGCCATCCCATAAACACTGGTGGGAAATACAGAGCTAATGGGATGTGTCACCAGCATCCTTCCCTAAGCCCCGAGTGCTGTGTTGAAACACGGACGTGGCACCCAGAAATAGCAGTGCAGGAGAGCAGGTTACAGCTTGTTGGCTCTTTTCAGTGGTGTCTTAAGTGAACGGTACCTTCTGAAGCAATGAAGTGAAGCTGAGCAAGAAAGATACATACAAATAACTTTTTCCTCAAAAATTCCCTTCTTTTAAAGAAGCAAATGTTTTCATGGAAATGTTTCCTGCCGCAAAGAAAGAATTAAGTCTCCTAGAAAACTTTTCTTCCTCTATTTTCCATCCTTTTCTTTTTCTGCCTTTTTTTTTTGTTTTGTTTTACTTTAGTGATGACAGAACAAGAGGAAAATGGCAAAACCAAACTTGGACAAAAGATTCTAAAGTCTGAATTTTGGGGTTTTTTTTTCAGAAGTCGTAACAGAACGGAAAGCTCCGTTACGCTACCGCGTATTTCTTTGCACACCGGTTCAGTTTGAGAGGAGCTCTGCTGAAAGCACCTCTAGCTCTGTGCAGGGAGCTCTCTGCAAAGAGCGCCGGCTCCATGAGTTATCCAGCCCACCCGCGGGCACCTTTTTTGTACCTTCTCTATATTGGACACGCTACCCGCTATTTGTGGCGCGCTTGGACTTCACTCAGAGCAGCCACTGACCCTACGCGCTCTGGCCTGCTTTGCCGTATGCTCCCCCCAACCAGAGGCTGCGAGGACATGAGCACAGGAGGAGTCCCGCTCCCCAGATATCGCGGCGAGGGAGCTGGGAGCCTTCCTGCTCTCCTGCAGGCTCAGTAATGACGCACGGGACTGCCAAGGATACACGCTGCCACCGAATCGGAGGCCTCCAAAGGAATGGGAGAGCCAAACATATGCATGTGGAAGAGCCAGGCACTTAACCAGGCTGCAGAACGAGGTGTGCTAGCTCATGCCAACCCTTGCCAAAGGGGGAAAGTGAACGGAACAGAGGCAGTGTTTTCTTTTAAAATTTGGAAGTGAAAGGGAGAAAGGAAGCTTGCATGGAGCCTGGGGGTGGGGTGAAGATGACAAGGGAAGTTGGTGTAATCTGTTTTCTCTTTGCAAGTTGCAAATGAGCAATTATGGCTGAGAATATTTGAAATAAAATTACTGGAACCTGTCACCAGCTGATCGACCTCTGTACAGATGTTATGCTGAATGAGGAGTATGATTAGAGTCTTGCCTATATCAAGCCATTCAGGATCTAATGCCACTTTGGCATGCTCTGCCTTTTTCCTTGCAAGTTCTAGTAGATGCTTCGAGTTGCTGTAGGTGCCCTGTCCCACCTCTGAGACGCCTGCTTGCCAGGGGTGAGCAGATCTCATCTGGAAGGTGAAACCCTACATCTTTCCTGTATTGCTGTGATGGAGACGAGAACATACATTTCTGAGCAGCTACCATCAGAAAGCAAGAATACCGGTGAAGCAGGCTTTAAAAAGAAGTAACACTAATCAGTAATTCAAATCATAGAGCTGTAGTCTCAAACAAGTGGTTAGGTGATGGTAAAGGAATAAATCTCACAGAAACCTCAGCAAGTCCCAGTCTTTCCCCTTTATTGTTCTGGAACGCAAAGACTTTCTTACGAGCTTTAAGTCTTAATTTTGTAACAAGTATTTCTCGCTCTCCACAGCAATAAGCTTCAGCACACGCTCGTCCCCACAGAGACAGCAGCAGCTGATGAAACGCACTAACGCACATGCTCGTGTCAGCGCTGAGCACGACTGCACCGCGCTCCCCCGGACGACTTGCAAACACTACCGGTCTCACCACAGCTACGCCTTGAGAAGGCTGCAGGAGAAAAGAGTGGGGAAGATGACTCCCTATGATCAAACAAGGTTTTTTGGCTTCACTTCAGAAAGGTTACAAGATGGTTTTCCTTTTATGCATGTGGGAGAGTAAGTGCTGCACAGGGGAAGGGCGCGGGAAGGCCGGTTACGCTGCAGCACAGCGGAGTCAAAGAAACCAGGCAAAATAAAAGTGAAACACAGTGTTACTCTGTGGTTCATTTTTCTGTGAAGGGAAATATTAAGAATGCACAGTCTGTGGGCTCCATGTAATCTTTACCCCTATGTAGGCAGCTGCTTTATAAAGATGTTTTTCACAATCATAAATAACCTTTGGAGGTGAACGGGGGAAAACCCTCAAGTAATTATTCTCCGCCTGCTTGTGGACTGAATTTACAGTGGGCAATTTCAGGAGACGTGGCCTTGAGCTTTCCTCTGCTGTGTTTGATGTCTCAAACCTGCAGACCAAGTAAATAATTTGATTCCATTTATTGGACAAATTTAGAGGTCAAAGCTGACAAGCCTTCAAGACCACACAGGTTTCCTCCTTGGAAGCCAAACGGTGGAATGTGCCTTTCAGATACTGCAGGGAAGAGCCTCCATCCCGACACATTTCCATCAGCAGGGTTCAAGAGCTTGCAGCAGCAGTTTTATGATGTGTTAGCAGCTTTTTCCACCTAACAGGTACGTGTTGAAAGTTTAAGGGAACGGATAGTTGAAATGATTTGGTATTATCGGGCAACATGACATTCCCACCCAGCTATCCATGCCACAGCCAGTCCCAATATATCTGTCCTTGACAGTAGTAGTGGTAAACTTTAAAGGTATTTGTTGTTTTGCAGTAGCAAATAAAACAAATAAAGAACTGATTTGTATTTAAAAGAACTGCTCTGGCTTCAAACACCTGCAGTAGTGCAAAATCACGGACAGTTCGGCTTATTGTTTCACACAGTCCTGAGAAAATAAAAGTAAGCAATGAACAGTGAAAACCTTCAGTACATATTTCTCACATGAAAAACACTGACTTCCTTTGCTTTAGAAGTATTCCAGCAAACACACTGAGACTGATACGTTCACCTCCACGTTTAAACTGTGTGGCAAAAAGAAAAAAATCAGAACATTGAATTCGTAATTGTGGATAGTCGCCACGGACACTGCTGCCTAGTGCAATCCAGCACAATCAACATTAAAGCAGCAAACCTTGCGACCAAAGCAGCCTGAACTTAAAATCTCTGCCTTATCCAATGAACAAATGGAAAAGCAGGATTCGTGTGCAGTCCTTACATGGAAAACAGTGGGGAAGAACGGTGGAAAGTTGTTAGCACTACAAAAAGAAATAAAGACGTAAAATTTAATTTTTTTGTTTACTTTGTTACGTATACCCTGCTCCACTGGAAAGGCCAACTAACTGAAATATTTTGATTTGTGCAGATTAGTAGACTTAAAAGATCCAGAAGTAATCTGCCTCCCAGAGTACTTTTGCTAAATGCAAAGCGCAGGCACCTCAAGCCTGGCCTGCAGAGCTCTCCCACGGCAATGGTTTGGGAGGCTGAAGGGCAGACCCTGCTCTGGCAGCGCCGTGCCTGCTCCCACGTGGCACCGCCAGTGCCAGTCAGGTGGTTGCACACCTTCCACCCCTGCACCCCGTGGAAAAGGAGGGCAAAGAGAAAGGTTTACAGAAACAAAAAAAAAAAAAGACTCGACAGGTTCATATAATATACAACGCAACTCTAGGACTCTCGCTATAAACTTTCTTTAGAGCTGGAATTAAGACCATTGCATTGAAGCCCTTGGACAGAGCGTCCCTACGCTTCACAAAGTTCTTCTGTCCAGATCCTTGGCAAGGAGATACCCCACGGCACATTTTGCTGCTTAAATTACTAGTTTAGAGGGATTCCGTTACAGCCCCAATCTCACAGTGCATCGCGTGCTCCCGCGCTAGCTCTGGAGCAGGTTTTGCCGTTCCTTAGCAGCTCTGGAAAGGCAAAGTACTTCTTACACAGAAAAGCAAATACAAAAGGGAGTCGATTTGATCTGACAAAATATTAGGATGTTTTCTTTCAAACTGGTCACTTGGAGCATTAATGCTTTTAAAAGTAAGTCTTTTGAGAGCACAAGCCCACCTGGAAACATACACTTTGGAGACGTAAAAGCAAAGCAGCCCGCTCCTGTTTGATCGTTTCAGTGGTTTTTGCAAAACCAACCGATTTGGGGGCGGGGGGGGGGGGGGTGGAAGGGAGGCGGATCACGACATGGCCACGGCCTCCCCACCCAGCAGTGGGGTCCCAGCCTTCGCCTCGGTGGGGCGCGGGCCCCAGGGCCCGGGGAGGAGCCGGCACCCGCCGCCCTCTCCATTGGCTGCGCCCGCGGGTGAGCGCAGCCTCCTGAGCAGGCGCCCAAATAAAGACTGCACCTGCCGACACCACCTGGAAGGGGGCAGAGCTTCTCCTCTGCGCTCCACCACTTTTTTAAGATCCCCTGAACTTTTTTTTTTTTTACTTCCCACCCCCCCTTGCATGAGGAGTGCCCTGTGTGCCTTTCTGCTCCTCTCCCTACCTCTCCTCCCCAGCAAACCTCTCCCCGCTGCATCCTCGCCATCGCTGCCAGTCCGCCCGGCGGGACCGCGCATCCCAACGCTCAGTGCCACCCGAATAAAGGACCATTCATTTTCTTCCGTTTCACCTCCTCTGGGATTCTGTTCAAAAGAAGGACAAAAAAAGAAGAAAAGAAATAGTCCCTGAATTTATTCATTTACCAGACAGTTTCCTGTCTCCTTAGGTTTTTTTTGTTTTTTTTTATTTTGGTTTAAAGTTAAGTAAAGCAGTTGCAAGACGGGATTGGTACCTAGTTAACCGAGACAGGTGAGTGAACGGTACGACCATGTGTTCTTATGTATTGTATGAAACTGTTGTGAAGCGGGGGAGCGTCGCGCTGGGAGTCCCTTTGCACGGAGGTGGTGTCTCTGGAAGGCTGCTGCGCTGGACAGAGGATGCAGGGTGCTGTAACCAGGTGCGTTAACACCGTTCATACAGCAGAAGCGCTGCTCATTCCCTATGAGCATCAAAGCAGCCGCTCTTTGCTGTTTGGAAAGTGAGGCCAGGAAACAGCTTTTAAAAGGAGAAATGCAAGCTTCTGCACCATTTCCTATGGGTATTTTAAGTCATAAATAACAGCAAAGTTATTCAAAGCAGCAACTGATGATACAGGGAGAGATTCCCTAAAAAATTTCCTAACCTGGCAAGAATTATGTGGTTATCACTGGCCTTTAAGAACAATGTAATTCAATTAGAACCCCTGGAGTTCCTCTGGATTTACACTAGTGCAGTGAATACCAGACTGGAGCAGCCAATCTAACAGCTTAGCTGAGTTTCAATCAGTTGATTCTTCTCTTGATTTTCTATGCAAATCACTTCTAAAATGTTTTCTTCCCTATCCAGAGATATCATGAAAAAAACCCGAAATATTTACGCAAGTAGTCACGGTTGTTATTTTTCCTTATAGAGAAAGTTTTAACTTGCACTAGTTTGACCAGTTTGCTAAGTACTTTGAAGTGCAAAAGTCCAGTCTTGCTGTGCGGCATTACAGATGCTGAAGTATTTAATAGGGTAGGTGAGCTCCCTCCCGAAGAGGCAGAGCTTATCTCCGGGATCAGAGGAGCCAGTGGGCTCAGGTTGCTTCCCCCCCCCTTCCTGGATGTCCTTGTTTATGCTGGCTGTTGCGTACCAGCAAAAGAGAAAAGTCCAAAGGCCTTCTCACTCACTTTTAAAGCAGGGAATCCTGAGCTTTGTAAATGGCCTCAGCTACTGCTGTAAAATCGGGTTCTTCTCCGAGAGCAGTGCACAGTGGTAAAGCCAACTGCAGCCAACCACTCACTGCTGTGTTGTAAAACTTGCTGAAAATCAAGAGGAATGCAGAGCTGTTTTCCCTCTGAAAACTAGTAGCAGCCAATTTCAAGCAAAGGCTTTGGAAAACTCTGAGGGTAACACTGGAGCAAGGCAGAAAAATGGAAACGCCTGAACGAGCAGCAGAACATGCTCTGAGTAGGAACATTTCCTAGAAGAGGCCCAGGCAAAGTCCTTTTCAGACGTAACACCTGGATCAAGTAGGGGTTGCAGAAGAGTGTTGCCTCTGGAAGCCACGCGGTGTCAGATCTGAGCTTCAGAAAGCAGCTTTTACTTTTGCTTAATTTTAAATACAAGCTTATGTTACAGTGAAACAAACTATTATATACTTTTCTAACCAGGATTAGAGCTACTGGCACTTCGGCGAGCACGCAGGGCATCGCACTGAAAATTTCAAGGGCTTGAATCACAGGGCCTAACGCAAAGTCGATTTAATGTAACAAATGCAATGAGCCTTGGCTCAGAACATCTATCTTGATCTCTTAGTTCCCCTATAGACAAAGAAATACAGAAACATTTGCTCACTTTAAAGTTCAGAGAAGACCAGGACAATTTTATCTGACCTTTAGTTAAAGGTTTGCCACTTCTGAGGATGCAGCAGATCTTTGCCGCTGCTCAGGTAGATGCAAAAGACTGCAGCCTGCCTCTCAAGGCTTCTCCCCAGGGAGAAGCAAAAACCAAGTGGTATCTTATTAAAAGTTTGGGAAAAAAAAAAAAAAAACAAAACATGCTGGTAACCTTTAATTTACTTTAAATTCGTTGTTCAAGATTGAGCGGTGGTTAGCTGTTGGAGGGGGATCCCTGGAGCTCGTATTTCAAGTTTTTATTACCGTTGTTTTAATGTAAGATTTTGTTGATAAGCTTAATAACCTGAGCTGTTCCTGAAGGAAGCTGAAGCCAAAGCCAGCCTTGCAGCTGCCTATTTTCTCTCCTGGGCATACTGGTTTTGTGAATTCCAGGCATGAAGTGGTTAATAGCTGGAAGCTGTGCATTAGGCATTTATGGTGCTAAAGCCCGTTGTAACTTGCCTGATAAAAGGCATTTCAAGTAAGCCAGGATTGCATAGAGGAATTTCAGTTGATGGGTTCCTGCCTAGGCCACCCTTTCTCAGGACTTACCCAAATGCTTTTAACATGTCCTGACAAAATGAAGGGAGAGGCTTCAATGCAGCAACAGACAGCAGGTTTATATGTAAAAGCAAAAGTGAGAGAGAAACACCCTAAGCTATTTGTTCTGTTAAATCCTCTGTCAGCACCTCCACAGTGGGGGGTTTCTGGGTTGGCTTTTGTTTTTTTCCCTTAAGTACAGGCAAGCAGTTCAGTTCATCCTCAAGTCAAGTTTCTGCATCCCAACCCACCTTTTGCCAAGCTGCAAAGTACAAGCAAATCAAAAGTTAAGATTTTAAGTTACCCAAGTGCATGGGAGAGTTGGCAACACATGTCGCCACTCAGAACCGGACCCTTCATTTCACGAGGCACTTTGAAAGTCCCGGTTCTCCCGGGTATCAAAGAGGCAGGAACTGTGGCATCGGCCCATTAATTTGGCTTCATGTCCCTGTGAAGCAAAGCCACCCAAAGTGGAAACAATATTTGCCATTCCTCGCTGGGGTATGGTGAACTTCCACTTTACTCATGGGATCTGTGTATTTCAGGGTAGGTTTTTTTTAAAGTTTTTTATTCTTTAGATAAGAAACAACACGCAATGCTAAGTATATGCATTATATTTAGACTTCAGTATCAATTTACAGGTGAAAACAGGACATATCTAAAAAGAGTAAGCTATTTCAATCTATAATCAGACTACTTTGCAAGAATCTCAGAAACATCTTTACTGCATAGATGCAGGAATGGGTTGGGTTGGGGTTTTGGGGGGGAAATATTTCTAACAGTCTTAATTTTCTTTATTTTTGTCTCTTTCACAGATTGGAAGGTCTTTGGAAGAGGCTACACATCTTTTAGAGGGTTTGGACAGTGCTTAGCTTAACTATTTGAATCATCATAGTGCCTTAGGGCAACCCCATCATATACATAATCCATTTCACAGATGCAGTAAGGGGTGTGCATGAGCGGCGGCAGCCTGGCAGCGCCGCGTCGGGACAAGCAATGTGCTCCTCGCTCCTCTCTCTGCCCATGCTTTACAAGAAGCCTGGAGCGAGTGGACTCCAATTACCATATCATGTGGGGCTGTGACTAAGTAAGGTTATTTCTCCCCTATCTAGGCTAAAGGGAAGTAGTAGCTTAACATATTCTCATCATTGCCAAAGGTCTTTAAAAAGAACCAGCACGTAGAAGAAAATTGCCTACTGGCATTCTGTGGATTTTGCAAATTCAGGGGTTTAAGGCCAGAAGGGACTATGGAGATTATCTCGTTGGACCTCCCTTGTAAAAGCCATAAAAGCTCAAACCCTTGAGCGTTTAATTTGGAGAAACTCCTGGTAGTTTAAGACCTTCGAGAGGTGGAGAATTGCCCTGTCCTTCGGTAAGTTGTTCCCACAGTTAACATTACAAGGCATCCCTGGCTACTTTGTTACAGGCTAAATTTACAGTGATGGAAAAACAGGGCTATGGGGAAAAAATAAAAAAGAGCAAATGAAAGTTTTAGCCCATAGCTTCCCCGTAAGCACCGACTGCAGAGTTTCATGCCTCCTACATAGAGTCAAACCTCGCAGGTGTCCCAGCTGTGCTTCCCTAAAAGGTAGGTTAACGTGCAATAAACTCGCCTGCGTTTTCCCGAGTGAAATAAGGATGATCCATGGGTTCTGTTGTCCTTCATTCCACCGGAGTCTGTCTCATACCTAACCAGATTTCAGTGGAGTGAAGCACAAGAGACATGGAGATGAATCAGCAACAAGAAGAGCGGCTTCCCACTGACAGAGAAGGGGAACTGCATGGAAATTTGGATACAACCAGACATCCAAACAGAGATCGAGTGTGCTGGGAAACGGAGAGGAGCAGTACACGGAGCGTTTGAATAACCTGAATATTTCTTGAAAGTCTCCAGTAAGAACCCATTTTGAGAATGTACTTACTTTCTGCATAACATGTAAAGATTAAAAGTCTACAAAGACCACAAGCTGCTTTCTGGAAGGCTTAAATACCTTATTAGCAGGAAATTAAATGCTAATGTGGATAAATCAGATGTGTAACCTCATCGCTTTCAGTCCTCTTCCCTCTAGGATGGTATATCCAGTAAAGAAACCAGAATGTAACCTTGTTTCGGTGCACAGGCCCCGCTCTGCATTCCCTTGAGGACCTTTCTCTAAAGACGCACACCAGCAACACCTGCTTCCTTCCAACTCTCCTGCCACAATGCCTTCAGAATCTGGCAAAACTCCATTAAAATTTTAGACCCATTTATTTTGTAATAAAATGAATGTAAATAAGATTTAAGTTGAGTGAGAATTTAGATTTTTCAGGCTGAGCACAGGATAGATCTTTCAAGGTGTCAGTCTGAATTCCTCAAAGGTTAATGCAGCTAAACATATTTGATGCATAAAAGTGTCACATCTAACACTAATCATTCACCAGTTGTAATTGCCTTTTCAAAGTCCTCGCCTCCCTGAGACAAATGCCTCAAAAAATGAGGTCTGGCAAATTTAAAACAAAGAACCAAATAATGTCCTCCTACAATCAGGACGTATTATTTGCTTTGATAGATTTAGTACCAGATTTCAAGAATTTATTGTCCTGTATTATTTCTCAGCTGCCTGCCTAATCCTCCTTTCCCCCTCCCTCTTCTATCTGACTGACGTTAAAAACATTCAAAAACTACTTGCTGACAGCTTTTCTTACAAATGCAGACCACTGAAGGGTTTGCCCCCTGGAACGCCAGCCAGCCAGCTTCCACCTACGGTGGTGCCGAGCTCCTCTGGTCAGCAGTGCAAGTTGTCAAAGCTTCTGACATTTACTTCCAGGCTCATTCTTAAGCATTACACACACCCTGTGATGGATATCTCACAAAAACTGACCTCCCTGCTTCGTGTTAATTAAAGTTACACTCTATTTCAAATCAAATCATTATGCTAACAGGACCACAACATATTTTCAAAACAGAATCTAGCCAAACCTATACTGTTTCAGGTGTCTGTGTTTTCCTTACTCATCTAATACTGCATCTCTGTAGCTATCTTGAAATACAAAACAACCAAAAAGAGCTCGATATCTTTTCCTGAAGTGTTTTTCTTCAGGGCATCCCAAACAACCGAGACTTTAACAAGCCATTCCTTGGGGTAGTGGTTAATGGTGGAGGGTAACAACAACAACAAATTGGGGGTTTTGCCCCTGTTATCTTTTTGGTGAGACAGAGAGTGAAAGTGCAAGAAGGTAAGTATCACGTGTCAAGCCTAAGCAGATGGAAAATGAACAAGTTTGCTTATTTACCAATTCAGGGTAATAAAATAAGGGTACCTACCTTTCCACCACCTGGGCAGCAACAGGTCCAGAGGGCAGGACCCTCTGCTGGGAAACTGCTCGGTTCTGCTGAAGATCCATTGAAGCACAACACTGCACTCGCCGCCTTCTCACCCTTCCCTCCCCGGCTGGCTTCAGCTTCCCAGGTATAAGAGGCCTGCATTTGTAGGGCACCACGAGCTCTATGGATAAAGACATAAATATAGTTGGGTATTAATGATATGCTAAGGAATATTTACAGTACTACCATTAATATATCACTTAGCCATTTGTTCTTCCCACCCCTACCCCATGAAGGGCATTTTGGCTAACAGCTTTCCATATATTAAAGAAATAGATCTAATGAGACAGCAGACAAAATGCCAGACGCACGCATGGACAAGTCTTTGTCAATACGCTCTGCAGTGAGTAAAACTCCTTTAAGAGATGACAAGTGCTAGGTGATGCAAGCTTGTTATCGAAGAAACCGTGGCTTGTTGCTCACATTGATGTAGCACCAGAGACAAGAAAAATACACAAGTTATTCTCTGGAGCAGCACGTGCAGTCCAAAGGCTGAGTATTTCCACACCTTAGAAAGCAACTGATGATAGAGATCTGGCAAATCAGAGAAGAAAAACTTTCTTTCAGGAAAAAGGAATGAGACTGAAGGAAAACAGTGGAAAAAAAAGTACCAGCCACTAGTCTTGGCTCATGCATTTGCAAACTGCTTCTTAGTGTTGCCAGCACTGGTACTTGGGGCATTACGTTACACCTATACTTAGCCAGGGGCCGTATTAACACCAGGTACCTCCACGCAGAGGAACACAGCCCTTTTTTAGATGCAACCCCCACACACACTTTCCTATTTGCAGGCTCATTCGGTGACACACGGTTTAGCTACATGCAGAGAACTTACAACGTGGTGCCCTTTCCTGCTGCTATTTGTGAGCAGCAAGTCCTGAATAGCATCTGTCACTGCAGCTCGGTGAGGGGGGACTGGAGAACCCTGCCGAAGCGGGCTGATGTGGGGCACATTCGTCTGAAGTGCTGGTTACCAACAGCTTCGGTATCGACCTCCGAGTACAGAATATGAGCCGGACAAACGCGGGAGCTGAGCCTATTCAGAGAGGCCTCTTTCTGGAGAAGGGCACATTAGCCAGAGCAGGAGCCACGCCACCCGCTTTGCCTTCAAAGGTGGCGTTTCTTAGACTCCCATTTCAAAGACACAAGCCACGAACAAGCACTTTGGCACTGGCAGCTTTCACCAGGCGCTTTGTAACCTGTGAGCTGCTCCACTCCCAGAAAGGGCCTTGGCACAGAAACCACGGCACAATCCCCTGCATGGGCAAGTCACTTGCTGTATTGAGGTGCATCACGAAAACCTCAAGCACAGTACCGGCTACAACAGGTAGAGTTGGGGAGAATTATTACCGATAACTAGCCCAAGCAGGGCAGCGCTTTCGATCAAGATTAATTCACTGGGCAGCACAAAAGCAGCAAGTGCACAGCCGCTCCCACTTCCCTGTCAAACTAAAACTGCCACGAGCTGAAAGATGCCTAAAGAGGTACAAAACCAGGCTAAGCTTATACCAGCAAAATATCTGTCCTTTTTGGTTCTTTTCCATAGGAAAGAAGATAAGAAATAATACCATTGAGCTGAGCTGAGCGCCCAGGGAGAGAGACAGCTAGAAAAGCCAGAAGTTTTCAACCTTTTTAATAGGCACGCTTCAGCATTGTGCCTAAATTCCTTACCTAAAGTCACTTTTTATTTGGTAGACAGCTAGGCTTCAAATATCCTCTCAATACAAACCTTATAGCCCTTTCTTTGAGTGGCTTCAAAAAAATGTTGCCTTGTGTCTGGTGTTAACTTTGCAGAGCTCTGAAGCAGAGGGGAGGCTTGGATAAGAGGCCCTTTAGAAACCCTTTACAAATGTAGATTTGATTGACTGACTGATTGAACTTAATTGCAGACATTCTCTTAATTGTACACTTAATTACTGACACTGTGTCAAAAGATTTCTGATGCAGCACCTGGAGGACAACCTTGCAAGTGCCAGTCAAAGCCAGCTGCACAAGACATCAGGGAGGTGCTGCATATTGCTACAGCTTGGAAGGGGAAAAATCATAATATTTTAATAATATACAATTAGGGTTTCACCCACCCTCAAACACGCATGTGCACATACACACAATCACAAATCTCATCGCAGGGAGGGCATCTAATACATCAGGAACAGAAAAGAAACAAAGAATGATAATTATGGGACCATGTGACAGTTCCACCCTTTTGTGGTCTCTCCTAATATCTACAGTATTGTGAGCTGCAGGGGAGGGCAGTATGCCATCGGTTTTGGCAGGAGCGATACAGCTGCTGGCCACTCGCAGTTTACTAACTCCAGATTTTATATGGTAAAACTGTAACCAGAAATAAAACCCGTGATATTTGTTCAAAGGTTAAAATTCTGAATACTTTCAGCAGTGATTTCGGGTCACTGCAGGTCTTCCTGAAAATAGCTATACACAGAGCAAAGATAACAGCATTCTTACTGTTTGTAATAATAAGTGCCTGCAGGAACTTTGTGATTATGGCTCCTGTACTTCTCAATAGGGAAATTAGTATTTTGGTGAACACAAAACTTAAACCCATGCTGCAATAGCTTGTATGTATAGCATGTATGATGCACAAATTAGCAGAAACTAGTCTGGATGCACACCTTTTTTCCTCACAGTATTTTTATCAATAAAGTCACATTTACCAAATCTTGTTATTAACTAGCTGTGCTAGTCAATAAAAGTGAGTGGCTGCAGGGTATTAGAGACACTTCCACTAGTGCTGCACGTGAATCATTGTGGGAATCACAATATCATCAGCACATTTATCCTCACTACGTTTCCAAGCAGTGGCTCTGTTATTCCTGCTGAGGATCCAAGCACAGAGACTGACCGACCTGTAATTCTTATCTGGGTCTCAGAAAGACTCCCTGGCCAGCGGTCAGCTCAGGTCACCTACAGGGTCTATGGCAGAAGCAAAGCCAAGTCCTGGGCTACCGACCAAAGGAGGGATAATTAAAGATAATATTCTTCTTACAGCAGTGCTCCCCAGGAAGATTTTTAGGGTCATCCCACAGCCCCGTGTTGCCTGGCTGCACACTCCCACTCACATACGGCTTTGCACACCTCTGCTTGAGGTGCCAAGAAGGTGACTTTCTTCCCCTGCACCATGCCATGCCTGCTGACAGACAGGCCAGCAGAGCTCCGCGTGTCCGTTCGGAGGTACAAGAGGAGGGCAGCAGTCTCGGGTCAGTTACAGGAAGGGAACCACAGATGCAGTGACTGGCATGTGCTGCGCAGGCGAGGCCAGAGCCGCCCCTCACCGCAGCAGCAAGACCTCTGCGCTAGGGATGGGAAACGGCAGCAGCTGAGCACCAAGCTAAAGGCAACAAGGCATTGAGATGCAAGGATCAAAGGGAAGTTGGATGATGGCAAGCGGGAAGAAGGGAGGAGGAAGCTGAATGATGGCAAGCGGGATGAAGGGAGGTCTATGCAAGGCACAGAGGCTGCAGTGGTATTTACAACCTGGTTTCCTGCCTCCAAATCTACTCTTCACACCAAGGCACATGCGGCAGCTGCTCACACATCCCATTAAAGGCCACGATAAAGAGAGGCACCAAAACTCTCTATGAATTAAGGACTGGCAAAGATGTCGAGAGGGAGAAAATTAAACTTGTTGGAACACTGGTTAGAAGTTACTGCCTCAATAGCTGGACCTCCCTCTGAAGCACCTCTTAGTCTGGAAAAGTCACAGAAACTGGCCCAATCTCTGCTTCCATTGGATCAGAACAAGCCTGAAGACAGTCTGGATAGGCAGGCCTGGTTAGAAAAGGAACGTCTTTGAGGAAATAGTAGCTATGGATTTTATATGTAGCACATCACAGAGATCATATGAATTACAGCCAGCTCAAGTGCTGATGCATAGATACGTTCCTCAAACAAAAAACAAACCCAAAACCCAGGGCACACCAAACCATACAGACAACCAGAAGAGACAATCGGAATTGTTTTACACCCACGTAAGTGTAATTTGCTCCAAACACCTGGAGTCTCGTTAATTTACCTGTGACATGTTGCTACACTTAATTGCCTTTGACAATTAGTAACATTTCAACACCTCCTTTAATGACCCAATTATGAGAACACTTGTCTCCTGCGCAGTAGATAGAAGAAAATAGATGGGTGAACCTCCCAATGCACAACTCCTCTGCAGGTATTTTAATGAAGAGCATAAAAAACAAACCCCAAAGAGGCCATTCTGATTTTGTTTGGCTCACACTACGGACAGACAAGCTGTGTTTGCTCTGCTCGCGCCCCTCCTGGCGCAGGGCTGTGACAGCCACCACTCCGAGAGCCGCACTGTGAAATTAATTACAGGGCAAAGTGCTGGGCATTTGCCTCCCTCCATTTCCTGCTTTTGATGTTTTATCGATTACTTCTGTATGCTAAACAAAGTACATCCTTTGTAAAATAAATCCCATTTCCAAACAGGGAGAGCCATGATGGGCATAGCAACACAAAACCACCTCTTCCAACTACGCAAGCTCCTGCCTGTCTAATGGAAATCTTTGTTAGACTAAAACTTGCAGAATTGCCTTGATGAAATACAATCGCAAGTGCCGGCTGCAGTCTGGTTGCCATTCTCTCTCGGAAACAACCAGGTAAATTCATATGCTACGTCAGGCTGGGCACAAATACTGGATTTGACGACTACGTTGAGTGGAAGAGACTAGGGTAACCTTGCTGCTGCTGTTTGTAAATTTGAGAAATCCCCGCTAATAAACACTGCAGAGCTCAGATGTAAAAAGAGAACATGAGAGGGAGACTGATGGGTCCAGCCCCACATGCAGTGCCACTGCTGGTAAGTGCAGGTCCATTACTGGCCCATTCTGCTCCAACAGTGGTGGCAAATGAGCGCACTGCATAAAGACGACTAGGTTTTGCTTATGTTTCCAGTTCCACAACATGCACTAGGATTTTCTGTGCTTTCCCTTTTCCTCGCGCTTCTCACACCTTTTCAAGTTCAGTTCTCTCCCCAGAGACTCTCAGCCGAGCAGCATGATTCATCCTCAAACTCATGCAACACTCTCGTCAACTCTCAAGTTCCTTTCAGATATCTGCTGAACACCATGCTTCCTCTCACTTTGGTACCTGCATTCCTCCTTCTCTAGACTTATTTAGCTTTGTGAAGCACCTTGAGCTTCAGAAGTTTAAATTCTCCACCAACATCAATCACTGCAACCCCACTGATACGGTCGAGCAAGTCTGACTTGCACCATGCACACCAGTGACACACCACAAGAGGTTTCACTGAAAGCTTTCCAGTCAGATCTGGCAGGGATGGAGGGCTCTCGCACCACCTCATAACAACTGTTGGTTCCTTTTTAACAGCAGCTCTTGAGTTATCTGGGTCAGGACATGACCTGGATGCTGATGGGCATTTGCTGACCAGTTTGTGCCCATGTCCCAGATAACTGGAGAGCAGTGAGCACTGACTCAGCTCTGGGAAGTGCCTGTGGGGCTCGACGGGGCCACACGCTCACTCTGATTTCATAGAATCATTAAGGTTAGAAAGAACCTCTAAGATCATCAAGTCCAACCGCCAGCCCAACACCCCCAGGCCTCCTAAACCATGTCCCCACATGCCAGGTCTGCAAAGTTTTTCAACACCCCCAGGGATGGTGACTCCCCCACCTCTCCGGGCAGCCTCTTCCAATGCCTGACCACTCTGGCAGGGAAGATGTTTTCCCTAATCTCCAACCTAAACCTCCCCTGACGCAGCTTGGGGCCGTTCCCTCTCGGCCTGTCACTGGTGACTTGGGAGCAGAGACCAACCCCCCCCTCACTCCAGCCCCTCTCAGGCAGCTGCAGAGAGCGAGAAGGGCTCCCCTCAGCCTCCTCTTCTCCAGGCTAAACCCCCCCAGCTCCCTCAGCCGCCCCCCAGCACACTTGTGCTCCAGACCCTGCCCCAGCCCCGCTGCCCTTCTCTGGACACGCTCCAGCCCCTCAAGGCCCTTCTTGTCCCGAGGGGCCCAAACCTGAGCCCAGCATTCGAGGTGGGGCCTCCCCAGTGCCGAGCACAGGGGCCCCATCCCTGCCCGGCTCCTGCTGGCCACACCAGTGCTGGCACAAGCCCGGGGGCTGGTGGCCTCCTTGGCCACCCGGGCACTGCTGGCTCATGCCCAGCCGGCTGTCAGCCAGCACCCCCAGGGCCTTCTCCGCCGGGCACTTCCCAGCCCCTCTGCCCCAGGCCTGGGGCGCTGCCTGGGGTTGGTGCGACCCAAGGGCAGGACCCGGCCCTGGGCCTTGTTAAACCTCACACAACTGGCCTCGGCCAATCGATCCAGCCTGTCCAGGTCCCTCTGCAGAGCCTTCCTGCCCTCCAGCAGATCAACACTCCTGCCCAACTTGGTGTCATCTGCAAACGAGGATGCACTCGATCCCCTCGTCCCGATCATTGTGTAAACCTCCCCATGTCCAGAAAACCCAAAACTCCACCGCTAGAACCAGTCTCCGAGCCACGTGTTAATCAGGCGAGTTTTCCTGTTCCTTTCAGTATTCTTCTTTGCCACTGATGGGATTGACCAAAACAGTACCTGTGCACCTGATCCTTCAACCCATCGCCCCAGTGCCCTAAAGCTCCTTTTGATCACTCTTTGACTTCTCTCCACAACCTCATCACTGCTCACCTGCAAAACCAAGAGCGGGTAATAATCAGAGGGCCGTACCAGACCAGGGAACATTCTAGTAACATCCCTAACCCTGGCCCCAGGGAGGCAGCAGACTTCCCCGTGGGATGGGTCTGGTTGCAATATTGGCCCCTCTGTCCCCGTCAGAAGGGAGCTGCCTACACCAATTACCCTGCTTCTCCTCTTAACAGAGGCAGCCATAATGCGTGTGGCTGACCAACTCTCCCAGGGAACCCCCTGGATGGACCTTTGCCTACATCCTCGTTTGCCTGTCCCTCAAGCTCCAGAGCCCCGTATCTGGTGTGTAGGGGCAGCTGGGAAGGCAAGGGAAGCCAGGAGGGGATTCGCCTGCCGCCCCAAGCAGGGACCTGTGTCCACTCCCCCCCATCTCTTAGATTCCCTCCTTCTGTTTGGTGGCAAGAGGGTTGGGGACCCTCTGCTCCTTGTGGACCCTCCACCCGCTGCCTCAGCCCCAGGGATGGCAGGTGTGGCTCCATCAATCTACATCCTTCACGCTCCCTGATGCTCCTTAACCTTTCACAGGATCCCAGAATGGCAGGGGTTGGCAGGGCCCTCTGGAGCTCACCCCGTCCCACCCCCTGCATGAGCAGGCACCCCCAGAGCAGGGGGCACAGGGCCACGTCCAGGCGGGGGGTGAATGTCTCCAGGGAAGGGACCCCACAGCCTCCCTGGGCAGCCTGTGCCCCTGCTCTGGCACCCACACAGGGAAGGAGGTTTTTCTCATATTTAAGTAGAACCTCCACGTGCTTTCTCTCACTGGAGTTGTGTAAACAAGGAGCAAGTCAGTAGAAAGTTCACCAGCCACAAAGCTAACCCAGACTGGCTTCTCCAAAAGAGCTGGTGTAGTCTTAATGCTGGATAGAGTTTATGAATAAAACAATGTTTTAATAAACTACCATTACATTTTGATTGAATAGCATTTGGACTGCATAGGAGCAGACATATTCCTGAAAGTAATTGGTTTTCCACATCTGCTTTCCTTTCTAATTGGACTAATTACTTCAGTGTAGGATCATGTTCACTACTCTCCAGAAAGCAAGAAACCTTGATTTACAGTGAGAAGAGCAGCAATTAGAGAGAATTAATTCATACAGCAACATCTAAATAAATCATATCATGAGAAGACAGCAACGTAATTATTGTGACTGGTGACTCCCTTGTGGAGAAACATCATCCTTAAGCCTAAATCAAGCAGCTCAGTTCTCCAAGGAATCCACCGCAACTCCTCCAATTTCACAGAGCATGTACTACCAATTTTATTTTTAAGACCTAATTGAGGTGCATTGTCAAAAACAATAGGGTCTAACACTCCTCAGGCAGCTGAGAAAAACAATCAAATCCTTGACAACTCCATGTTTGTCCTCTGAATCAAATGTGTGTTCAACAGCCATGGATAACATATGCCAGCAGCAGCTTCCAATCAAAGGTGCATGAATTTTATGGGTGTAATACCCTCCATGATAAGCCAGGCTTTTCTTACTCTCCAAACCCAGTCCGCCCTATCCAGATGGCTGATTAAAAGGCTTAATGATGAGAACATGCTGAAGTACGGGGTTTCAGAAGATGATCCTGCCCCTTAGATTGATAATTTATCTTCCAACTTATACATTAGCAGTCTGGTCCTACCTTCTTGATGGAGATCAGACATCTCTTTGCTACCTTGGCAAGCAATGAAAGCCATTTCACCAAGGCAGAGCTCCAGTCATCTGCTTATTAGTTTTGTCCTTATTGCCATTCTCATCAAGTCACTGGGAACTTTGGTGCTCTTCTCACAAATGCCTCCTGCCAAGGAAAACGCTACCTTCTTATATTGTTCATGTACTTCCAAAGAAAACCCACAATGCCTTTTTTGGGGGGAAATGGAGAGGATTTCCACACATGGACCAGACAGCACTGCATTTTCTGTGCAAGAGCTCCATAGCTTAGTCTGCCACGCCAGGAGCCACCTCTGGGCATGGAGGCAGAACAGCCCAGCACTCCACCGCAGTAACTGCTTCTCTTAATATGGTTGTTCTACTTCAGAATGTGTCTCCATACGACTCTCACCCTCTGAATTCATAGTGGGCATTCCCCATTTCAGAGACACTTGCTACTTTTACAGATTAGATAGTCACATTGTCTTATTCTGTCATATGACATGCATAAGCATGACAAGAATTAGCATAATATGATGTTATACTTTATGTCCAGAACCTGACACATTATAAATCCCTTGCATCAGAAAGCCAAGTTTCACATCCAAACAATTACCTTCTTTTAGCAAATGCTTGATCCATTAGGAATTAAGGTGATAAATTGTCAGTTCAGACAGGTGGAAGCATATCCATCTCGATTTGTCATTCTTTTGCCACAGCAGATAAACACATTCATCAGTTATAATGCCTGCTTGCTACAAGCAAGGCTCCATGATTTGGAGGGAAAAGTGTTTAACCCTAAGCCTGGAAGAAAGCAAAGCTTGTAGCTTTGTGGCTTTAAGAATATGCATTTAGGAGCCATAGCTCTTTCTGCTATTATTTACTGCTATTCAAATCTTTCCTCTCTTTCCTTCCAATACATTTTCATGGTCACCATTAAATCATAAACATTAAAACAATTAAGTAATCAGAAAACTGAATAAAAACAAAGAGGTACCCTCTGCTCTGTGGGTCGATACAGACAGTCGGCACCCACATACATAAGGTAAGAATCCCTTGGGCTGGATTCCCTACACCCTGTAACCTGAGGGTAATTTATACGCAGAAAAAATACATAATGGGCGTGAAATGCTGCAGCCCACTCCAGTCGCCTTCTGTACTCCCCAGCACTCCTCGTGCGAGCGCCACAGCTGGCAGAGATCTGGACTTCGATGAGGGCAAGTGCGTAACAGCTCGGAATTGAGCCCACCTCTTCAAATACCTACAGAAAAAGGTTCAAAGCACTACAAAACTAGCCCATTCAGCTTCCCTAGGTTGCTGCATTTTTATACTAATATTTGTTGCATTACCCTGGCCTAGAAACAGAAAAACAGAAAAAATGGATCTGATTACTTTGGAAGCATGGAAGAAAGTACAGATTTTTAATTTATTTTAGCCCTATACATCCATAACAGGAACTTGGATGCAGAATTATCAGAGGTCCTAAAGAAAACGAAGGCCACAGGAACCACATGCCCATTAAAAAAAAAAAAAAAAAAAAAAACCACCAAACATACAAAAATAAATACATTCAAGTATCACAACAATGTAAGAACTATTTTGAAGGTAAGTGGAACAGCTAATAATTCACAGCCATTATTCTTTTATCATTGTTCAGCTGAAGGTTGAGAAGATTTTAAAACTGCAATTATCAACAATAGATTTGTGTTAAAATAAGCTTATCTGCTGCATTTCTCACTCCCCTCCCCTCCTCCTAAATGAAGAGGTGAAAGCAACATCTTTAATACAACAAAGACAGATTTTTTCAGGAAACATCCATGCAATCATTTCTTTAAAAAGGAAGAAAAGTAGAGCCTGCCTGCTTGGGTGTTTTTAAAAATCAAACCAGTTAAGATACTTTCTTTGTATGCGGTTGGTCGAGGCAGACAATAGCAGAAACTTCCCCCCACACACTATTTAGTCACGGTGACACGTCTATATCTTTTTACTCCTTTTGGCCAACTTTCAGTTATTACTCCTTGTGGGCAACTCTTATCAGCTCACCAACAAGAGGAAGTTTTGCACAACCGGGAGCAGTGGAAAGGAAAGGAAAAGAAATTGGATCCAAGCAAGCAGGCTGAACAGCCGGACTGGCTCAGCACAGGACAGGCAGGGAGAGGCCTCGCTGCACTTCGCGGAGCGGCAGCGCCGCTCTTCCATCATCTCCGCCCCCACCATGCAGACCAGCAACTCTTCTTCTGGCAGTCATTTACCCCCCTTAAATAACTGAAGGCATTTAAAATCAATTTTCTAGTAAAGGTATCACAGGCAAGATACTACCCGCTTTGGGTTTGTTTTTCTTTTCTGGTGCTTTCTTCCACCAGCCTCCTAATAACCATGGGTTAATGAACAATTACAAGGCTTCATTCTTACCGCCATGTAGTTCCAAGAAAGGAAGAGCATCTTTCTGGAACATTATGCTCAAAAAACAAAGGAGAGCTTTGACTGTCAAGTCACTGATGTTCCTCTTCACTTAAAAGCTTTCCAATTTACTTACAAATTATAGTGTTTTCAATGCAAATTAAGCACTAGAGAACATTCTTTCCTTCCCCCAGATTAGCAAGAACCAAATTGACCAAGAAAGCCAAACATGGAATCTGGACGCAATGAATATTTAAAATAATGAGCCTGTTTAATTATTCTGATTGGTGAAGTATGAGGTTATTAAACGCTTCTGAACTGATGACAGGGTTTGAGCATATGGTTTTGCTTTCTGAACACAGAGAAAATGTTTTCTGATACTGTGTTCCAGTATTCTTTGTTGAATTAACTATGGGGATGAAATACAGCTACACATGCTCAGGGACCTTTGGGAAATATCTCTTGCTTCAGAAGCAAATACCGCGATGAGGAGGGCTGAGGCACTCTAGGAAGCGGTGAACGTGAGCACGCAACTGATCAATTTCTGCACAAGTTACCTGGCTCACTCTAACCACTGAGGAGAAAACCAAAATTCATTCAGTTCTGCTTTTGCTCCAAGACATCGCCAAATTTTGATCTGCCTGGTAAGCTTCCACTTACGTATGCGGGAAAACCATAAACCAGAGGGACTTAGTTACAGAGATACACTGTACTGAATCTGACAAGAAAATACCCCAAATTCTCTGTA
Source organism: Phalacrocorax aristotelis (assembly GCF_949628215.1). Taxonomy (NCBI): domain Eukaryota; kingdom Metazoa; phylum Chordata; class Aves; order Suliformes; family Phalacrocoracidae; genus Phalacrocorax; species Phalacrocorax aristotelis. Next base: position 7,017,069 of record NC_134296.1, read on the forward strand.
TTTCCTATTAGTATTGTGGTAAACATTATCCAGCTTTGTTACTTTGAACCCTGCAAAACTTCTTAAGCCACAGGCCCCTCAATGCCTCTGAGTTCAACCAGCCAATTACGCCTTCTGTGCTGAAAAGCTATTACATGGCACTTTCCTCCCAAGATCCTGCGTCGGATTACTGAGGAAAGCGCACTCTGTAAAAGGAGAGCATAAAAAGGGAAAAAATGACATGCCCAGAGTCCCCAAACAAGCAGATAGCAAAGCTATTCCCTTGCTTTAACATCAGGGTAACATTTTCCCTGCTCTGCTTTTTTAGCGTCCATCTGTACAACTCATCTTAGCCAAGATATTAGCAGGTTGTCTTTGCTCCTTCCCCAGTGCACACACAGTTTGGAGACTCCCCTTTTGTTCTGGGATTTAAATTCCAGAGAGTTTGTGTTTGTTTACAAATACTCAAGTTCAGGGGTGCTTATCTTCAGACGTAAGGAAAAGGAATCACAGAATCACAGAAGGGAAGGGACCTCAGGGATCATCTAGTCCAACCTTTCTAGGAAGAGCAGAAGCTTGTCAACAAACTTCTAGTGGGAGTCCTGATTTTTCAAGGTCTTGAGCACCTGCTGCTTCTCTCAGTCTCACGGACCTTTGGGTCAGTGCCCTCTGCTTCCCAACAGCCATCCAGAGAGGAAACACGCTCACCCTGAGATAACGAGCATGCTTTGCACAGAAGCGGGTGGAAGCTTGCAACCCACCCACTCTCTTCCACCTCCTTGCCTGGCTCCCGCAGTGACCTTCTTCAACGACAGCCATTTCAGGGCCACACGGTGCTCTCACAGAGGTTACGTGGGTGAAAAGTTCGGGTCCCTGTGGCAGCTCATTCACACCCCCCGATTCCTCATGCCATCTGTTCCTCCCTGAGTCTATTTTTGGCTTTAATTAGAGATTCTGGAACTTCTGGAGACTGAAGGGCAAAGAGGTGAATGAGCACATCTGGTCTACGCCTCCCAGCTTGATATCTTGTACTTTAAACATCCCTAATATCTAATGACTCTGAGCACAGGGTGACTGCCTCTGCCCTTTGATGTGCACTGAGAAAGGTCAGAACCCAGTGGAGAAATTCACTGTTCTTGGGCTTTTTAGTATGGATTCCCATTCTCCCGGTTGCCAGTGTCGGGCCTGAGCTGGTATGCACCTGACTCCCATCTGCCATCCCATCTCTTGCACTGCACCAGCTGTTTCTGTTCCCTCAAGGAGAAAGCTGGAAGCAACAAAACACAAAATGCTGTGATAATCACCTTGTCGACATCTTTCCTTGAACTAGCACGGAGGAGCAGTTGGGGATTCATCCAAATTAAACTCCCCCTTCCTCTTCCATTTCCTCTTGGCTTCTTGCACTCTAATGCAATTATACACCATCTGAAGAACATTTTAGCCCTAAGCCCAACACAGGTGCTCGGAAATGGTGTAGGGGAACACAAGCAAGAACGGAGATCAGGTGTTACCACGTGGGCTCAGAAGGACCAGACTGGTAACAGTTTCAGTTGCTGAACAGATTTCTCCATTATTTTGCCAAGGTGGTTTTTTTTGTTGCCTTTTAAAAAAAAAAAAATATTTAAAGCATTCCGAATTAGACATTAATTGTAAAGAAACCTGATGCCCAAGGGTAGGAGCCTAGCTCTTTCTCAAAGACCGGGGCACTCCGCTGCTGCGCTGGTAACACGGCGATGCTCCCCAGCACGGACAGAGCCAGCTGCCTCCAGTGGCCACAGGCACTTAAAGCCAGGTCTGATGTACTCCACGCATCGCTCTGCTGGCAAAACACACCCTGGTGCAGTCCCCACCGAGCTGGCAAATGTCCTCTCAGGAGGGGATGGGGGGGGAAAAATTCCAGCTTCTATCTACATGAGCTACTGAACGGAAAAACCACAAAGCCCACAAAAGCCAACTAAGCAAACAAAAAGGAGATAAAAGCAGTTTGCTTTAAGGCAGCAGCTTTTCTGAAAAGCCCACAGTAAATCTTTAAGATTATCAATAATGAACACATTCAATGTCTTTTTTCGTCTTCTTTTAAATCACTTCTTCCCGTGGAAAGAAATCAGTCCGGGGGGTTGTTCATATGCGAGCTGCATTTATTATCAAGGGATTGAGACTGCTAGAGATGGAGAGAAGTAAAATGAGCCTCGACAAGGCTTGGGGAAAAAAAAAGGCACGTTGCCACTTTGTAGTCCTTCCTCCACCTATTTGTCATGGCACCCCAGTAATGAGCACTGGAATTCATCTCTCTCTAATGACACTCACAGTGGTAGATGTTTTCCCAAATTTAGTCAAGTGACAATACAAAGTCTTTAATATGCAAAGGAGTCCTTTGTGTAACTCACCATAACTTTGGTGTCTTGTCATGCCTTACAGAAATTTCAGGAAAAACAAATTGCAATAATCATAGGAGCGAACAAGTTGGAAGCAACATGTCACAGCAATAATGAAATCTTCTGTTGATTTTCGTGTATGTGTAGACATACATTACATAAAACTAAATGTAGTTCCATGAATTTCATATAAATCACAATAATTCAGCCCTATGGAGACCACATACACATCACATACCCAAGCAGCAGTAAGCACAGTTGTCACTTAGTCACTCCCCGTTTCTCACCTGCCTCAAATACAAGTGTTGTGCCTTAAGCTCCATCTTCTATTCCTGTCACATTAATATTTTCCTCAGCTATTGAGGCAGTATGAAAGCCTCCACTCACAGTCTTTGCATATGTCAGGTATTAGCCCATTTCAAAACCACGAGGACTTCTTTGCAGACCGTTTCCAAGCCACAGTAGAATTCTGCATTGCTGCCAACCCTCACACCACACAAAGCACAAGCTGGGCCTCAAATAATGAAATGGGCTTCACAATCATGGAATTGAAAGAAGAAATAAATTTGACATTTTAATGGGGACTTTTTTTTTTTCTTTTAAACCGCTACCTGTACTCACATTTTCTCAGCCCACTGCATACCAGTGATAACTGGTGTCGCAAGCAGGTTGCGTGACAGAGTTCATAAAAAGATGAACTCGGATGCATCAAGCACCGAGCAGAGGCGTACAAGAGCGCGGACGCACCCAAAGGAGTGCACGGTGGGACAGCGCCGTGCTCAGCCACCTCGTGGCCCCCCTCCACCACAGGGCCCGGGTGCTGCCCAGTGAGCACCCAGCAAAGCCGTCTGCAGCACAGGGAGCAAGACAGCCCTGCAGTGAGGCTGTGAGGAGGGCGTTAACCCCACCTGGAAAGAGATGCCAGCCGCCTGCCTAAAATAATCGGGGAGGGGATGTCAGCAGAGGAGGAGCAGCACCTCCCGGCACCACGTTTTAGAAGGTGGGTCTCCACCCTGTTGAGCCCCCGCCTGTCCCCTCACTCGAGGGCCGCCCAGGGACTCGCACCCCGGCTGTTCGGGACCCGCTCCGGCACGGGCCGCGGCCGGTGGGTCGTGCCAGCTCACGTGGCGGGAGCGGGACACGCACGCAGCGATGCCGCTGGTACCGGGGGTTCCTGCCACCAGCTGCTGCCTCAGGGGGCCGGGGTCCCTCCCTGCGCTGTGGGCCCCCGTTACAGGGCTGATGGATTAAAGCAACCCAAAACGCAGGGAGACGGGGTAAAATAATAGTTGACGGTAACAACTTGGTGTTGTGTCCCACCACGGGTGCCCCAAATCCGCAGCGCTGGGTGACACCAGCAAATGTCAAACCCCCACCAGAGGCAGGTCCTGATATTCCAATAAGCGCAGGTTATGCCGTCTGCCTGCCAGCGCTCTGGAAAATCCATTTTTAGTCATTGCATGCAACATTAATGCAACTTCCCACCGATTTGGCTTTGAGCTTTCCCAACCAGCCTATAGCAAGGTGCAGTAAGGCTTCCCTTTCTCCTAAATGGGGAGGAAGTAAAACAAAATGACACTTTCCTTCTAGCCTCTAATCATTATGTTAGAAAATCCTCCTGGCTAAACACATTAAATTAAAAGAATGTGCCATTTTCTCCTGATAATTTTTAATTGATCACATCTACAACATAGGTGGAGCTGCTTGGCTAGCAAGAGTCCGCATCAAACAGTGTCCTATTTGTTTGTGATTTCCCAAGGGCATCTTTTAAACCATTAAAATTTACAAACAATTTACAAACTGTGTTTCTTATTAACACAGTTTCTTAATTGCTTCCATGGGAAAAGAGTCAAGTTATTTGCATCTTCTTTCTTAGGGCTCCAGGGCTTTAGAGCAAACATTTAAGGATAAGCTTTTAAATGAAGCAAAAGCAGACGTACTGCTCCAGAGCCAGCCCCGGCTCGGACTTGGTGCTGTGGTGCAAACGGAGCCATCTCTTCTCCTGGCTTCTTTGGATACCTGCACATCCCACGAGGCCATTTTGAACCTCTTCGAGGCTGATGAATTTGACGAATAAAGGGATGGTTCTTAAGCATGTTCTTGGATAACAAGATATTGGCAGCTTATGTCAAGCCAGCCCCACGTTTGCCAAAAGCTTCAAACAAGGGCAGCACCAGAGACCTCCATCTCTAGAATTTAATACCCAAGAGTAACATTTCGGGAGATGGCCTGCCCCATTTGGATCTACAAAAAAAAGCACTGTGTTCACCAAATCCAGCGTGGATCTCTCGAGCACGGTATATTACAGAGAGCTTATAGGCAAGTAAATTCTTATTCCAACTGAGTACCTCGTCATTTTAATGCGTTAATCAAATCTCCATGTCTTAGGACTGAAGTCCCTGCATTCATCATCAATTTGAGATGAACCTATTATTTAGATTCAGAAAATCACTCACTAAACACAATCAAGCATTACTTTTCTGAAGTCTTTATAAGCGTTTTCATTGTTCAGAGCCCAACAGCAGATCTCCCCTCTGCTGGTCCTCCTGCAGCCACTGCCGTGCCCTCACCGAGCAACAGCCCAGGGCAGGTACCAGAGGCAGGGCAAGCATCTTAAGAGCCACTAGAAAGACTATCTCACTTCAGTTTAACTCTTCACCTGGAGTGCTCGTCTGAAGCCAGGCCATTAGACCAATTTTAGCACTTTCTGTCTGCTAGAGGCCCTTCAAAACCCCACCATCCTGCTGCACGGCGCTCCCACGCACGCTGCCGTGGGGCAGCTATGATGCCACTGCGGTAGCAGCCTCTGCGCCAACACCCAGCAGAACCGAAACTGGAGTTTTCCTCCTTTTTCCCAAAGCGGAGCTTGGAGGGGGCTGTATAGGAGAACAGAAAAAACATGTTGCCAGATGTTAAAAGACTTTCCCATGAGGCTTCTGATGACTCTCAGAGGCCAAGAGATGTATTACCTTCACTCACCAGACAGACTCCACCTGATGTGTTTGGTAATGGCATCAGGAAAAGGCAGCAGTGAAAGACCTACACAGCGCACCTGCCAAGAGAGACTGCTCAGACTGAACCTGCTCCCTCCTCGCCCCGAGTCCAAATTCCCTAGGGACGTGCAAGCACTTTAAACTTCTGCTGAAAATTTTGCGACAGCAAATTGCGTTTCTCCAACAGAAATGTTTCTGGAGAGTGTTGCACACTGACATTTTTCACGTACGCATACCTATTTATTTGATAAATACTCCAGCAGGGGTTTTGGATCCATCAGCTGTCTGTGGGAACCGATTTAAAGGAAGTACCTGCATCTGAAATGGAAATCCCCAACTCCTCCCGCACGATTTCCAAGGAGGCCAAGCACTGCTCTAGTCGGTCAACTGTGTAGACTCTTGCAGTCAAAAAACCTTATAGCAAATGGCACCTTATTTGTCATAAGCTGATATATTTCACAAATACAGTTTACATATAAATTGCAGTGTTATATTGAAACTGGATGCCACCCAAAAGTCAGGAGTCTATTTCTTGGCTTTAAATATCACTGGGAAATAAAAATGGATCCTTTTAGTTAATACTAATTATTATTCGGTCTATCATTAACAGCAACTGCACACACTTTGATAGATGGGTTGAGAAGCAGCTTTGTGTGTGTGTGGTTTTTTTTATTATTGCTGATTCTATGACTAGTTGCCAAACTTTTCTTATTACTGATAATTAGATCCTGTTAGTCTTGCATCTGCTTCTGCTCCAGCACCAAGTGCAGAGGGCTCCTCATGCACGAGGGGGGTCTGTATGTAGGACAGGAGGGGTATCTGAGCAGAATTCCCCATCATCTGGGTGGGCAGGAACTGCTGCCTGCACAAGGGCGGGGGGGACATTCTTTGCCTCCTTGCTCTGATGCAAGCTTAATAAGAGGACCTTTGCAGAACACCAAAGGTCCCATCTTCTTTTCATCATATATAACAATATATATGCAATAAAATGGTGGGCAATGACAACATTTTGGTTTCCTGCTGATAAACATGGGATGGCTTAAGGTATGTTTTGCACTTAGGACTTGTCCATCAGGGTATGACAAAGAAAGCTGGGGCACAGAGAACGCATTACAGGAGCCTTCCTCAAAATTCCTATCAGTTGATTCATACTTTTGCAAAATAAAACGCTGCTGATGTCTCCTCAGGGCATAAGAAAAGTTTATAAAATACCTATCACACAGGGATTATGAGCAACGCAGAGGTTTATTTTCATACGTCAAATTGATAAAATCTCTGAAAATTTAAAACATAAATTTCATGAAACGGCAGGTTTGCAATTCCTTTGTTCTAATGGACAATGGTAAACAATGTTCCAGTGACCTCCAGTGGGGACCAGGGGAAAATGCACCCATCCTCTGCGTGGTGCAGCAGAACTTTGTAAAACCCGGAGCAAGGACAGCTGGGCTGAGATGCCCATGCAGGGGCTGCCCAGTTTTATGGCCTGTTCAGCAAGCAGCCCAAGGGTCTGAGATATCCAAGATATCCAACTTATTTGGATAAATTCAAACTAACCTTCACATCCCTGTAACATGTAAACAATTCGGGGGAAAGACTCCATCGTTCTGACAACGGGTCACTCTCTCTCAGGCTGCTCTCTAAGCCTCAGTTCATGTCTTCATAGGACACAGAAAACACAAGAAATCAACCTGAGCCAACGTGCGTGGAAAGCACATGGAACAGCTGGATGCTTGATGCCAGGAGTAAGCAGCATTAACTCCTTTCAGCTCAAGAGCATTAATCTACTGGAAATAAGGACTGTATTTGTGAATAAATTCACCATTATGGTCTAAGTTCAGAATTCTTCCACTTGTGTGTGCGGACATACCATCTTCAATTGTTTTACCCTAAACTTTTACTATCTCAAGAAATACAAGCCATAAGAAGCCTACAGAGACACGTAACCAAGTGGGGATGGGTTATCTGTGCCAAAGTTTGCTCTGCAGACCATGTGTGTTCCAAAGATCATCTCCATCAGCAGCTGCCGTCGTAAGGCTGTGCCGTATCTTGTACGAAGCAGCCTGATCCCAACGAAAACAAAAACGCTGCATATAGCGGTTCACCCTCTCTTCTGTCAACACAAGCCAAGGTCTCTTACATCAGTCTCATTACCTGGTTATCTTACTAACGACCTCTGGAGGCAGGCATCAGCTGAAACACTTTTAGTCTAAGATTAATCCCCTCCCTTTCTTTTGTTGGTGGGGGCCAGGGGAGAAAAGGAGGAAGGTAATTTTTAAAGCAGAAGTCCTTCTTATCACCATCTGGCCCTAATGAATATGGGAAGAACTCTGTTGATACATTAATAAATCCAGTATTTATTACAAGGTAGAACAGATAGCAGGAGGAATGCATCAGTCACCAACAGAAAAGCCTCTACTAAACTCAGCAGAATGACCTTCAAATTAAAAAGAAACAGTCATGGAAGGGGAAGACCCGTGTCACGTAACGCATATTCTGGCCCTGATTCAGGAGCCATTTGCCATTCGGAAAGTCAACAGGACTAAACAGATGAAAAATCTTCTCCTTATGTCAGCTTTCCATAGCCGCCACCTGGGCCTCAGACCTGCCACGAAGTTTACCTACAAGCGGATGGCCTGGGCCGCCGTTCCTATTAATGCACCTATAGAAACATACTTTGCAGCTTGGTCTTTGAGAGACAAAATACCCACGGGCTGCCAACGGCTGTGCTAACGCAGGGGGGCTCCAACAGTCACATACCCATGCTAGGGCCCACAGTATGCCATTTTCTGAGTCGTCCCTCAAAACAGAGCAGCACATACAGAAAACTCTTCTCCCATACCATATTCCCAAGAGGATTCACCTCACCCCATTTCTTCCTGATAGCACAAGAAAAATAATTGTGCATTCTGCCTCTTTCTTTGTGTAATGAAAGAACTAATGTTTCCCTCAGAAATCATTTAATGTCCCAAAACATCATTCCTCTTTGAGATGAAACGTCACGGAAGGGCAATTCTTCAACATGGAAAACACACTAACACTAGCGCAGGGTCTCTATTTGCGACTGTCTGTACAATATTAATGTAGAAAATAATAAATTGGCTTGAATCAATACTTCCTCAACTTCTCCATCCATCAGCCCCCCCTCATTTGATAAAAGTTCTTCCACATCACGTTCTCCCAGACTGGTGAGATCACAGTGCCTCCTTCCAGCATGAGTGATGGTGTGTAGATGTATAATTGCCCAATAAATCACACCCTCTGGATCAAAGATCTGAGATCCTCTGGGTGCCATGGAGCACACCAAATATCATAAAATACAGTAAGTTAATTGATTACAGCAAGATTTTTACCACCTTTGGACAGGTTGGGTATTACTTGTCACATACAGATATCCTGAAAGATTCAGCCACAACCACCTTCCTGCAGATTCAGGGCCTGAAACTATAAACATTTCACGGCAAGGGCTCTGGAAGCAACGTGGGCAAAGAGCTCCAACACCCCACTGCAACTCAGAATCCCGAGAGCTACAGATAAGACTGAAGCATCCGTTACTCCATGCCCACGCAGTGACTGCTTTAGGGCTTCAAGCAGGGCTTCTAGCTGTTACAGAGGACTGTCTGCACCTCGGGGGTCTCATCACGTCAGCCACAAGAACAGACTGGGCTAGGCCAGGGAGAACGGGTCTGCAAAAGGTACATCTTGTCCAGTATCTAACATCCATTAATTGCCACAAATACCTGCTGGAGTGACCTTTTCCTTGGTGTAACCTCCCTGTCACAGCCCTGGAGCAGGCTGCTGTTCCCAAGGCGCCTCTTCCTTTCTGACCCTCACGTCCTGGCACTATGGAAAAAGTATTCCTGTTTGTCGCCATGGTGGGAAAAATGCGTTTCTGGCTGCTGTCTAGTGGGCCTTGTGCTGGTGCTGTGGGCAGCAGCCACATCGCCAGGGCCCTGCTGGCCTCAGGTGACGGGGGTTTGCAGGAATAGGTGTTGATAAAATGCCTGCACCCCACAAGGCTTCCTAATCACAGCAGCAAGGCTCTTCTCAGAGCACATGAATTGAAAGACCACATTTAATAGCCACAAGGCATAGGCATTATTTCAAGTATTTCTGATAGAGTTTGATACCAAAGTTTGAAGGAATTAAGACCTTCCTGGCAGCTTCCACCCTTGGCCCAAGCACCAGCCACGTGTCTCCATATGCTCCAACTCAGACTCACGCCAACAAGCACGTTCACCCAAGCAAGCAAAGCTGCAATCTGCTAACCTGAGCTCAGGAAAAACAGCTGATTCCACAACCTTTAATCCTTTCTGTCAGCCCTGCAAGATCAGGTATTAACATCTCTGTAACCTCTTGTACTAATTAAGATAGCAGATCTCTGGTATTCACCTTTATGCTGGCTTCAAAGCCAAGCACTGACAGGTTCCTGAAGTGTTTGTGCATTTCAGTAAGTGGCCCTTGTAAAACAGAAGTTATAATGAACGCACCACAGGAACCTTTAATAAAGTATGCAGTCGTTACGAAGCGACTGGAACTAAAAAAACCCTGAGCTAAGCTTTGGAAATCAACAGGTGCGAAGCTCGCGGTTCTGGGTGAGAAGCCTGGGGCTATGGAAAGTAGCTGCTGTTCCCAAACACTCTGCAGGCACTTGTTACACACCTGGACACTCTGTCCAGGATCTGTCCTTTCTACAAAGCCACATTTAAATAGCCCCAGACCTTTTGCTTCTCCGCAGCGTGCATCATATTACAAACGACCTTAAAACCAGCAACAGCTTCCAGCACCCAGAGGAGAGGCCAAAGCAGTTTAAGGTAGGGAGCGCGCCTTCTCGGAGCTAGAGTGCTTTTTAGAAGTACTTCAGACATGGAGACACATCCCCTATGTTTCAGTACCCAGCTCATTTCTTAGCAAGGCCAGCACAAACTTTCGCAGCAGCGAGAGGTTTTTTCCACTCCAACAAGATCAGGGGCTCGTCCTCTGTCAGCGCCCCCTCCTTGCCCACACACCTGGAACGGGGCTGCACAGGCAGGAGCTGAACTCCCCAACACAGCCCAAGGCTTTTGGATTCAGGCAACACTAACCAGGTCAGGAAGGTTTGACCCAGCTGTAGATGTGGTTTGAGCTTAAGGCACAGCCCAGGATCCAGGATTGAATAAAGTTTAAATCCTGAAAGCTGCTTAAGACTTAGCATTGCTATTTTTTGCTTGTCTGTACCCAGACACACTGCACTGATGAGAGACTAAGCACTTTCTGAACTTGCACTTTGAGACACCACAGAGTTACAGGGAAAGGGAACTATAAAAGCTGCTTTCTGTGTGAATATCACCGACCCTCTGCACAAGCAGCATGGGACACAGGTAAGACAGAGCTAAGACACGAAGAAACATTTGCAAAGAGAAAGAGGAACAAGAAGTGGGTTAAACCAGCACTAATTAGAAAGACTCAGGACCTCCCTGAGCAAAGAAAATCCTCATTGCTTTGCAGTTTCTTTGGTTACATAAGATGAGTTTGGTAAACAGGCTCCTGCCTCATAGCCCCAAGGCCACGCACAAAAGGAGAGAGTTCCCAACTTCATCCCTTCTCTAGCTTTAAACCAAAACGTTAGTAAACATTAAAAATGTTGTGATTTAGAGAAAAACAATCCTCTCTTCCTCTGATTACTCACTGCAACAGAAAAAGTCAGAGCCCATTTCTTCAAGACTTCCCTAACCACACGCTATAAGTTGTGCAGCAACCAAACCCTCAGAGATAATGAAAAAGCAAGAAAAGAAGATAGAAAAAGAAAGTAAGAACCCCAAATACCTTTTTCTGCTTCGCTTTTTCAGTCTTCCAAAGCCCTAAACTTCCATTTCCCTTTTGCTACCCTAGCACAGTCCTCGCTAGGTAGGGTTTGCTGCACATGTGCAGCCTCATCATTTCAACCCACTTCACCTTTCTCCCGTGATTCCGCACCCCCACCGGCCGGGTCTCGGCCAGGCCAACCCTGCCCCACAGCAGCTGATGCCAATTCGGCTAATTCGGCCGCAGAGGTTCATAGCTCTACACCTGCTGTCCCCACTCTGCAAAGATGCAGGACTTAAAAAAAACCACCAAAAATAAATACTTGGGGGGGGGGGGATCATTTCGTTGGAAATTGCATTACTTTTCTAAACATCTCTGCTGGATTTCACTTTGTGGTAGTCTCTCCTAACTTAACAGCATACTCGGCCAACTTAACCTTTGAAAAGGTTTTTTATTGATCGAGTGTTACACAGACATTTACATTTCTTGGAGGGAGGAAGAGGCAGGGAAGAAAATTAAATTACTTTGCTTAGTGATCTTAATTATCTGAAATAATTACCTTCAGTCAATTCTCAAACAAGAACTCTCTGGAGAACAGTGTATTTTAGTTTGGATAAAGGGAAAGGAATTGAGTCCTAAGGAATACATTTTGTAACTTACTTAGATATACCTAATTAACCATCTGAGTGAGGAATCCAATCAAAGCTTCTCCATTACACTTCATTACTAAAAGCAATTTAGAGGGGAAAAACCAAAATGAGGGGGTCTAAAAGAGCTTTCTATGATTCAAAGGACAATTTTAGCAAAGAACTGAGCAAATAGGTGAAAGGAGACGAGAAGAAAAGTATTTTTAATAAAAGCAATTCATCTTCTAGCCAGGACCCAAGAGAGAGACTTGGTAACTCTCGTGTTTTGTATACAGCTCCACGCTGGAACAAGCACAAAGATTTTTAGGCTTCCCAGAAACGGGCAGAGCTTCATTAAGACCTTTTCAGTGGAACGCAAGGGAGACGCTTTGTTCTCGGCAGCAGTGCTGACAGCTCGCAGAGACGCTGGCCCATTAAAAGAAATTATCCCTGTTATATTCGTTACAGAAAGCATTAAAAAGTCCTCCGAAGAGTTTTCGCGTGGATTTGTGCCTCCGTATGTGTGCCTCCCAGCCCGGAGAGGGAGGAAGCAAGTCCTGCTGCTGAATGCTTCAGCTAATGAGTGAGAATGGGATTTGGCTTTGCTCGCTCAGCCAAAAAACGATGACTGGATATTTGCGGCTTGGGGCGGTTGGCCTCTCTGCAGAGCCAAGAGCAAGGAGGCAGATGCCAGGGGCTGGCGGAGGTGCTGCATTTCACCCCACCTGAGCGGAGCCTTGCTCCCAGCAATATGCCTCTTTCCTCGCTCTGCTTTAGCTTTTCACAAACTCTTAAGGCAGAGGACGAATATTACTTTACTTATATGTGAATGCATTTAGCAGGAGTATCCCCTTCCAAACACATAATAGATTCCGGCACAGCAGGATATTCTAATTCTGATGCAAAAATTATCTGTCTGCACCCCTGTGCTCCAGCAGCCCTGTCCTGCCGACCCATCGCCTCTCTCCACCTCCGCAGGAAGGGGCTGCGCTTGGGATAGCGCGGGGGTGCTGGGACGGATTCACGGCTGGGCTCCAGCCAGCCGCCGGCCACAGGAACGTCTTTAATCCAGGGGGTTTATTAGATTAGCAAGGCCAACAGGCCAGTGCGGTGCCAACACACCCAATGCCCCACACAAATAATGGCAGTGGTAGTTCCAAAGTCTGAAAAGCGCAGAGGAAGGAGAAATTTATCTTACTTCCTTTATTTTCCTTCTGAACTGCAGGGAAGTTCTTGGGGTCTCTGGCTCTCCTCGTTCAGGCAAAAGAAATGAGACGGTTTATATGAAACTGTTGCTTTCTCAGAAAAAAATTGCGTGCACAGGATCATGCAAACAGGGGGGATGAGCCTGCCTAAAGGCCATTTGACCCATTTATATGTCTTTTGTCAGATTTGTGGAAAACTAAGACTGAAGACGACCTTACGCACTCATCCAGCCCTACTGAGGTGGCACTAATCCCTGCTGTTTTCCTTTCTGTAAAATAAAATTAATAACTCGCTGCTCAGCGTGCCAGTTAATAGTTACAGCGTACTCCAGGTCCCCAGACGAAGAGTAAAACGCTGTTTTTATGCAGCCGGGATAGTTCCTCGTCACAGGTAGTTTCTCTCCTGAATTCCCTCGTGCAGAGGAGTTCAGCCTAGCTTGTTAAGCCCCCAGGGTAACTCAGGGACTTAAAAGCAGGATACTGTTTAAGGGTTCAATCAAAGCAAACAAACTGCTAAAAATAAATTGGCGTCCCATCTGTTGCCAGGCAGGGAATTTAGTCTCAACAGACAGGGGACGGGATGAAAGGCTGTAGTAAACGCCTTGAAATGGATATCTGTGCGATTCTGTGGCCTGGGGAAAACGGTCTGATTTTCTCTTCCTTCTCTTGCACAAAAAGTTTTTAAATTTATTTTTCCTAAGGCAGAGAAGCGAGCACAGGCTTCTGCGGTATGGGGAGGGAAGCGGACAAACATCAACTCTCAAAGATTAATAATGATCACATGAACTGTTGCTGATGGACAGGGTTTCACCGGCAGACTGTGAAGCTGGTTTCCACAGGAAGAGGCAGAGCGCGGCAGCACCCTGCGCTATGCTGCAGATAAAAGGTACCCAGAGAGGGGTTTGCAGAGAATCGTCACTGTCTGCTAAAGGTGCATCCAAAATACATTAAAAAGACAATGAAGAGGAAAGGGGAGCAATGAAAAGTCACCTAAAGGGAAGCGTGTCATCCTGCCAATGTAGGTGTCAAGTGTAGCTGCTCGGCAGGGGCGAAACGCTGCTAAAAACTGCCCACCCGTGGCCCCCCGTGGCGGCGCACCCCGGTGCCAGTGGAATGGCTCGTTTGGGTTTAGTAAATCAAATATGAAGTGTTTTGTGCTGACCAAGAGCACAAAGTAAAAACATGATGAATAAGTAGTTTTCATACTAGTGAGGTGCCTGGACATACAATTTGGGGAATACACCTGGACATACAACTTTGGGATATCTCTGCAAATTCATTATTAAGGTCTGGAAACTATCTTCCTTTTGGCAAGTGTCCCTCTCGTCCCCTGAGGAGCTGCCATCCGCATCCTCCAGGACACTCGCTGTTTGGCTCCCTACGCTGGCAGCGATCTGCACTAATATATCATCTGTGACTGGATATATTTTTTCAAGCCGAGTAGGAAGGCAACAGAAAATAGTAAGGAGAAAACGCTTTGCTAGGAGGTATCTGGTAGACTGGTCTTTGCTGTTCATCTGCTTCTCTATTAATTATCTGCAGAAAATATTAACATTTTCATTCAGTGACCCACCACATGAGAATGGTTTCAACTCTGCGTTTGCCTCTACAGAGACCTTTCTCTTCCAAAAGGACCACCTTTTCCTAAGAAGCCGGATTTTCCTGGCTCTGCACCCCGTGCCACCCTGTCTGTCCTTCCGCCTTTCTTTTTTTCCAAATCTGCTTCCACGCTGTAACTCAGGAGAAGGCAGCACTGATCAAATCACCCACGTGCACGCAAGAAATAACAAATTTGACGCTGAAACCATGAAGTCTCCATCCTAAATCCACCTTCGCCTCGCGGGCGGTAGCGCTGGTGCGCTGTCACCATCTCATACTCAAATTCTTCCTGTGATTTCCCCCCATACCCTTGCGGGAGACGCTTAGAGCTTTTGTTGCGATTCGAGCTGTGAGATTATTATGAACCAGAAGCCTGAAACGAAACTTTAAGATGTAAAACAATAAGGATCACAGCCAAGAAACCTATTTACCGAGCAAAACCAAAACAGCTGTTTAAAATCAGCAGAACCTGACAGACCAAGATCAGTGGAGCCCACGACATACTGACTGGTTTAAGCAGAAAGAAAAAAAGCAGTAAGTCCTTTCCACGCTGTCTGGAGCTGTCTGTGAGCGTGCAGGTGGCGGTAAGCAGGACGCGCGGCTCCCCACGGCGCGTTGGTACTCTGCATGCCAGCACGGGAGTCCCAAGCAGCATCTCACATAGAAAGAACACCTTCATTCCTCAGTTTGCTCCTTCTAAGGCAGCCTCAGGGCAGTTTCTCTTTTCTATCTTGCACGTTGGTAGGGATGCTCAGAATACCCTGCGTTCCTCTCTGCCAATGCCAACCTGAAAATGGACACCTGACAGCTATTTCTAGTTCTTCGCAACATAAATAATGAATGGTTTCATACTGGGAGGAATCAAATGGCACCAGATGACTCTCGTAATAAATCAGGAGAAAAGCAGGTGGTCTCTTGTCTGGCACCTCAAAGCTGATGTGCAGCTTTATGAGGGAGGTGGCTCTGGTACAAAATGCATCAACATAAATCTCAGACACTAGAAGCTATGGCACTTTTCATGCCAGTTTAAGTGTTGCCATAATTCTGGTCTTATATGAGAAATCCTTGGCAATGGGCTGGGCTAAGGAACACACCTGCACCACTCTAGCTTTGGGGTTTGTGTTCATCGCTGTACCCTGAATCACTGCCGTTCAGTGACAACTCCCGGGCTGCCAATTTCACTAAAAAAAATTGGATATTTGAGAGTGGGAAAAACGGACCTAAAAATCACCTTTTCCCACTTGCCCCGCTAGGTAGCTTGACTTGCTTTTAGACCTGAATAATAAATAATCATTTTTCACTACACAGGTCTCTAAGCACCTCCTTCCTCACTGCCGTGCAGCCCGCACGGTCCGTACGCGTGTGCCGGTGCGGGACGAGGGGACCCGCGGGGTGCCAGAGGGGGGACGCCCCCGCCGCAGGCGCTGCGCTTTTGTGGTTGTGTGAGGTGCAGAGACTGCGTGTTTGGAAACCGCCCCTGCCTGAAACAACTGCGAAAAGGGTTTAGCTAAATAAAGGCTGCGAACAGGGGGTGTGCTCGCCTGCCTGCTGACAGCCAGCAGCTCTCCGGGCACGTCGGCTCTATTCCCTCGCCACCTTCTGTGGTTTTCCTCACCACCATGCACAATCCCAGGGACGTTCAGCACATATTTGAGTAATTCACCCATTTCTTTACTCAGCTATTCTAGCCTTATTCGTTAACGTGCTTAGAAAACTCTTACTTCTGGGGGAGGTGGGGGTAAGAGACTATATCACCATCTCAATTACCCTCTTAGGCGGCGTGGCTGAGACGGACCAGTGGGTCACCTGAGCAGGAAAGCCATTATCTGCCATGTACAGTGTCAAATTTCCTAGGAAGGAGGTGGGAATGTTCCTTCTGACAGAAGTGGTTTTGATTTAGTGCTACTATAATGAACTGCACAGCGTGTCTAAAGATGACAGAGTACCTGGAAGGTAGGCTATTTACCCGTAAGGATAACTGCCATCTCTTTAAACAGAACAGAGAAAAGATTATTTAAATAGGTCTGGATATATTCCCTGTGTCACAGCAGACACATTAGCTGCCAGCACCCATCCCACAGCTATTTTCAAATGGTCAGAAAACAGATACTCTGAGTAATTACATCTAGAAGGATCCAGGCAGATAAAAATTTCTCTGAACGTCACCGAACCGGGGCAACGGTCTGTTATGAGTAACAGCACCTCGGGAAATTATACTACGCTGCCGTCTCTGGTCATCTTACGCGTAGGTGAGTACAGCAAACGCTTCCAAGTGTGTTGGTGTGCTTCCACTTCCCACTTGCAAGCGGCGATGGTCAGCCAGGTCTCGTGGGAAACGTGAGGACCATTCTACAGAGCTCCGATCAAGGGTACTGAAGTGCAGTTTATAATTTAAGGCAAAGCCGGCTTTTATCAGTACTCCCACACGCCGAGAGATGGACTCTGTGACTGCTTATGAAATATTTTGTCATCTAGCTTCCACTTTTCAGCAAGCTGATGAAAAAAAAAGCATAAATCCATCCGACACGTTGTCTTACCAACTCCTGATATGTTTTGGCTACTTACAGAGAGTAAGAGAAGTCTTTGGAGCAGATGTGAAATTCAGAACTTGTTTGCTCACTTGTCATCACTCAAAAAGCAAAACAAACACTCCTGCTCCTGCAAAAATGAGCCCTCGTGTCCCGCCGCTCCGCCTCGCCACACGCTCGCTCCATCTCCCCCGTGGATGACGGTTCCTTTTGGTCTGTAGCCCGGTGCCACGTTCTTTAAAATTTGGTGTCAAGTGCCAGAGAAGCAGCAACAGCGAGCCCGGGAAATTGCGTAAATCAGTCTGTGCAGCAATTCTGCTGAACACGTCACCTGTAAAACATATCTAGAATGCCACCGTACTGCACCTGAGAGCGCAAGGTAATCCAGAGAGTCATGAAAAATGATTTCACGAGTTAATTCCTAGTCAGTGCATTTGTCAGTATTTTCACTGTGAGTTCCCCTACCTCGAGGCAGGGATTTTACAGGTGCGCGGAGCCACCCACAAACTCTGCGCTACCCAGAAGCGTATCCGTTTATTACAAATGCCTGTTTGCTGACACTACAACGTGCTCTCCAGACATCACGACGTTTCTCAGGGGATACTCCAAAACGTGGAGCTGGAGGCAGGACTTCCACACGCGTCTCCAGAAGTGACTCATGCAGGTTTGCAGCGTCTGCTCCTTACGCCTTAGCTGTCCTCCTCGGTGTTTCGCTGCGCACCCCAGGCGCGTCGAGCCGCGGTGCGACCCGCTGCGTGACCGGCAGCAGCGAGGCAGGGAATGGAAACCCAGGTCAAGGCTGTCCCCATCCCCCTCCCGGACAGCGGAGCAGATCGGGAGGTGGTGGTGGTGTATCACTTACAGAAGTGGTTTTTTTCTTCTTTTTCTTGTGCCTCTAATCACAGATAAAACAGAAAAAATGATTTGAAGCTGCTATCTGGCCCAAGAGGAAAAAAATCTTAACAGAGACACACATAATCCCACATGAGATAGGCCCAGAAGGATCTAACCGGATTCTTTCTTAAGCTAAATTCTATAGTGCCATTATCTCCTTGATTATTTACTGCACAAAGTAATAAGCAGATAAAGAAAAATGGCTCTTAGTAAAGTCTTTCAGCCAGATTTCAGCATCTTGAAAGGTTTCTTTCTCTAGGACCCGAGGGAATGGCAGGGAGATGTGCCAGGGGAGGGTTAGGCTGGGCATTAGGAGGAGGTTCTTCCCCCCAAGGGTGGTGGAGCCCTGGCACAGGGCCCCCAGGGAGGCATCACGGCACCAGCCTGGCGATGTTCCAGAAGCGCTTGGGCAGGGCCCCAGAGACACGGTGTGAATTTGGGGTGCCCCGTGCAGGGACAGGAGCTGGGTTCAATGGTCCTTGTGGGTCCCTTCCAGCTCAGGGCATTCTGTGATTCTATTGTCTTTTAAACTGAAAAAATAAAGCTATATTTTCACTGTGAATGCCTTAATAGTTTTGGTTTTTAACAGGCATCACAGGGTATAAAAATAATTGTTCTGGAAATTCTGAATTTTATTGCTCCTGTCACCCCTTTTTCCCCTGTAATGATTCACATATTATTTAATGTTCTTCCACCGCGGTGACGTAGCAGGGAGGGGCCCTGCTGTTCAAGGGCAGCCAGTTTCCCACGCAGAACAGGCACGTCGCTGATGACTTCCAGAGGGTGCCACCGGACGCACCGCTGAGGCCGAAGGCCGCTGCCCACCGCCGTCCCAGCCCTGGGCGAGCTGAAGCTCCCGGGGCAGATGCCAGAGCCCCTGCGGCAGCGGCGGGACCAGACCTCAGCACACCCGCAGCACTCCTGGGGCAGGGACACGGGCAAGGGAGCGACGCGCGGACCCGGGCCCTCCGCGGCTGCGCCTCGCAGCAGGTCACTCCCTCCGTGGCTCTCCGACGCGACGCGCGGTCGCAGCAGCGGTTGGAAAGGACGAACCTCCCCGGGCTTCCCACGCATCACCAGCCAGCAGCCACCGTGATTTCCTGAGCCTCTCCTCCCCAGATGCACAAAATTAAGTTTTGCTTTTTATGGATGCATAATTAACTCCTTGAGTAAACATCTATTCAAACCTACACAATTAGTACTTAATTTTTTCAAAAAGCTAATGAAAGGCCCTTTTAGGTTCCTAATTGGCCGCTGCTTCCTATCAGTCAACTCTGAGCGTGAACTATCAACATGGGAAAGGCGCTATATGACAGGAACTGTGCGGAGCGGGAGGCTGAAAGCCGACGAGCAGGACGCCAAGCACCCGGGGGCATCACCAGGTACACCTCGTGCGGACTGTCGCTGTGCAATACAGACTAAACGCGCTTCGAAAGCGGCCATTCCTCAGCTGAAGAAATTCAGCCTCTAGCCCAAACCCACTACGTTTCATCATTAGGTCACGGGGTGGTTGTAAATTTTGGGACGGTGGTTTGTAGAGTGGGTCAGGACGTGTCCCAGAAAGAGTTTTCTGCACAAAGAATGGCAATACGAGACACCTGCTAGCTGGAATTATTTAGTGACAGATAATCAAGCTGTACAGTAAACGTACCACTGAACAGCTTAATTAACAGCACATGCCTATCAGGAGCTAATTACATGATTCTTTACCATTTTATAATGAATGGTTACCACTTAGTTCCCAGGACCATAATTACCAAGTTAAGAAGAATGCGCAAAACCTACAGCTAAGTTCTTTGGCTACCTCGGTTACCAATTTAACCACTTCATTTATAAAAATAAAGCCTATAGAAAAGAGCAACACTTCCCAGCAGAGACAGCACAGATTCAAAGCAGCAGCATCGAGTTCCACGTGAACTCGTTCCCAGTCACGCTATAAACGAAGGAACCTCCCTGGTTTAGTCGGTGTCTGTAAACACAGAGGCAACAAAGGCAAGGAAGATTCCACTTGAGAGGAATACGTTATTGAATTGCGTGTTGTTTCAAGGAGCTCAGCTAGAATAACACCCTTCCCCAACCAACCGCTCAGAAATCCCAGCTGCACTGCTTAAAAAAGTCCTTACTGATTTATTTTTCACTCCAAAGTCCACGTTGTTGTCATCGGCTGTGCTGCAGTGCTCTCTGCTGGCACCAGCCTGGGAGTTCGGGGATGCCACAGCAGAGCAAAGGCAGCCACAAGGCTGTCACTCCCCAGAGCCTGTAGTCCTGGGGGCTGCGCTTCTGGTGCTGCCAGGCCCAAGGATTTACAACCCATGAGTCAAGCTCCCAGAAAAACCCCGAGATTACCAGCACTGGTACTTTGTATTTGCTTTCCGAGTTTGTATTTACATTTAGGGTGTCACCTCTCAAAACTTCCCTGCTTGAAAACCCCTGGGCGTGCACCCCCAGAGTAACGGCCCTGCCGCCCCGTCTGCTCTCGCTGGTAATATTCAGGGGATTTTTTTTTTTTCCTCACTTCTTCGCAAAAGCACACAGAAGTGTTCCAGGTCCCTTCTCACCAGAGGATACCTGCGATAAAGCCCACCGTTTTCTCCATTTCCAAGGCAAAGGTCCCTGGCTTTGTCCGATGAACAGCGCCCGGCATCAAAGATCAGACGTGATTTTCCTGAAAATCCCCTGCGCGCGTTGTTACCTGCCCCCCGCGGCAGGGCCCGCAGGGACGGGGCTAACAGCGCCTTTCAAACACCTCTGCAAACGGGCTGCTGCAATTTGCACGTCGTGCTGTTGGTTTCCATCACACCTCCTCACTTCTGATTCATGCCGTTAAAAACTAGATTGTTGCTCGCTCTGAGTGTCTTTGGTTAATAACTGCTATTTTAACTCGAGCCCGCTGAGAGCTCGGCAAAAGTCCCTGAACTGAATTGCCTGTGCCCTAGATTTCTATCAGGCAAGGTCAAGAGCCACCATCTCGATTGATCCTTCCCACAGCACACAAGGGAGATTTTCCCTCTTGCTCCCACTGGGTTGTTGGTGTTTTTCTCAGCGCGTTTCTGAAGGCCAGACTCCGAACACTGGCGATGTGGGGAACGGTGCAGCTCTCGCATACCGAAGAACCCTGCTCTGCTTTCCTTTTTTTCAGGCAAGTTTCTTCCGACTTCTAACTGACGGCTGTCCCTAGCATCGCCCTGCTGCAGTCACGCTTTTTCTGTAAGATTTATAACGCATTCACAGCCGGTGCTACAAGAGCAAGACAAGGCGTGCGTACCCTCTCCAGTTTATCACAGCCATCTCTGCTTCGGCACAGCTAATAACACCACGCAGACTCCAAGGACCGGAGCACAGTAACTGCTTCCCTTTTATGCTTGTTATCTCTGCCTTAAACTTCTCCCAAAGCAATTGCATTACCGCAAACCATATCATTTTTTATTTCATTTCCCCTTAATCCCCCTACAACTAACCCAGCCTGGCCTGACTCGCTGCCCCCGCCCGGGGCCGGCGAGGGCTCCTCGGTGCAAGGCAGACAAAACCCGGGGGTCGGGCATCGGCGTCACGGCAAAGACGGATGCTCATGCGTTGATGCTCATGCGTCGATGCCCGTTTGTTCTCCTTATTGGAGTTATCATCATCACGAACCTACTTCAATAAAGGGCTTGGTACCTTCCTCCTGTGCACGTCTACCGGCCGCCTCGCCAGCGCCCGCGGGCAGCGCTCGGCTCTGCCGCGGGTACGTAGGCTCCTTCGACTGAATCCGTCTTCGTGGTCCAGGGTGCCCTTTGCTTCTGTGTTATCTCACGACATGAGTTTTAACTGTGGCTACAAAATTCCTAGTTTGGGTATGATTGCCAATAGCTTTTGAGAAAGTAAAAGTTAATAAGAAAACCCCAAGTCTTATAAAATACTAAGAAATGAGCAGATAAATGAATATCACAGAGACAATAGTACCGAAAGCGTTAAATGACTTTTATGTTTTAAAGCTGAAATTAATAGATGGGAATGAAAGCGCAAGCAGCAGAAGCGACCAGCACCTTTCTCAGCCCAGGCCCGCCGCAGGGCCCGGGGCAGAGCGGCCCCCGGCCGGGCGCAGGAGGGCACGGCGGGCACGCACGGCCAGCGGTGGGGCAGGTGCCGGGCCTCCCCGCCGCGGGCTTTGCACCGGGGTGCAGACAGAACCGTCTGCGCTGCAGCAGGACCAGAGGGATTGACCTGCACGTCCATGCTTACACGTACGTACGTCTTAGGGCATGTATCTATGTGCGCCGGTGAATGTATATACCCTAATAAATGACCTCACGTTACACTGATTTCGGTATCTCAGCCGTGATGCCAGCTCCCCCTCACGCCTGGGGAGGTACAGACGGGGCCACACAAAGGCTCCTGGTGCTGCCACACGAAAGACGTTAAAGGGAGAAACAGGTGAAGAATTACAAGATCAGATCAATGCAAATTCCACCAAAACCTAGTGCTAAACAACACCTTAACATTCCAAACCACATCCTCAAATTCTGACCAAAATGCCCCAACGCTATCAAGTTCACAGCGATGGAGTCCAGCCAACAAAGAGATGGAGAACACTAACTACCTTTGCCTTGGAAATAAGCTACTGAAAGAAAAAATATTGAGAAAAATAACGTGATTTTCTAGTATTGCCTCAGAGGTCATTTATTGCTGATATAAAACTAAACTTCACGACAATATGTACCTTTTTCATGTGTTATTCTAGATGGCAGTGTAAATCAATTGTGAGTGCAATGAGTAAAGTTGTTATTGCCATCTCTAAAAATCCTACAGTAGAGAAAAGATTCAAAGAATTATTATTTCCTATACTCACATGTGCTGTGCTTCTTGGGGAGGCACACACAGAAAGGTTTTGAAAGTCCAAACAGAGCCATTGCATGGTTTAAAATAGGCCAAAACTCTGGCGATAGAGATTAATCTCTGCTGCAACGCTCTTTCTCCATGGTTTTGTACCTCCTAAAAGGCAGAGAGCATCACCTCCCCAGTGCCGGAGGTGACAGCCCTGGGGTGCCGGAGCATCCCGGCGGGAACCCCCACCCCAGTCCAGTCCCATGGACCCGCCAACATTCTACAAAAGAAAACGGGGCGGGTTTTTTTTTAATACTGAGAAGTCATTTGTTTGATTAAGGCAAATTACGCCTGCATCCCACGCAGGAATGTGTCGATGCCTAATTCGGCGCTCGCGGGGAGCGGCCGCCGCTGCACGCCGCGCACCGTTGCTCCCGGCAGCGCAGCAGCTGAATCAATTCCTGCTGGCGACGCGCTCGGGTTCCCGCGTCGGTGCCGTTACGGACAGCGACGCGCACGCACACGCACACCCGCAGGCAGCTCGTGCTCGTGGCGATTTACTCCCGCTGAAGTGCTGCCTGGTTACCGTCACGGCGGAGCCATCTCCTCCTCCCCGCTGCCCGTGAGCACGCCGGCGGGCTCTAATCCCCGCAGACCGCGGGAGCCGAGCCGGAGCAGCAGCCAACAGGAGTTGCTTTGTTTGCGCTGACTTGGGTAAGCAAATTATTATTTCCTTAATAACCATTTGCTTTTTCTACCTGTTCTGTGCAGTGAAGCAGGTGGGATTCTGGCTAAACTGGTTGTGTTACACAGATTTTATCTAGTAACAGGAAAATACTGGAGGACTTCTGTGTGCAAACGGTTAGTCTAGTATCCCACAGCACTCGTGTTGTATTTAGCAATTTCATAGAAAGCTACCTTCTGACATTTTACTTCAAAAGGAAATATTTATAATGAAAATTGTGATTCTGCAAGTGTTCGTCAAGGACTACTAAGTTAACGCACTGCTGCCAAATCGATGGAGATTTGGGATGGACACAAGATGTTTAACGTGGGTTTGTTTTTAATGGCGAGATCATGTTTTCAGTTTCTTGTTCTTTTGTCCCTGAGCACAGAGGCTGGCCTGGCAGTTAATTCATTCACATGCAGATCGCTTGTTTTGGTGTATTTTTTAAACCAAAGCCCTTTGACTTTGTGTTCTTTTTTTTTTTTTTTCTGTAAACTTCTGTCTAATTCTAAAGGCAAAATCATGAAAGCAGCATGTATCTTCCCCCTCCATATGTAACTTTGTCACAAGACTATTAATCATGTCTTACAATAATTTTGCTAATGCAGTATATCCATTCAGAGGCAGAGTGTCTGTCTGCAGATGGATTTGTTACTGAGATAT
Source organism: Phalacrocorax aristotelis (assembly GCF_949628215.1). NCBI lineage: Eukaryota > Metazoa > Chordata > Aves > Suliformes > Phalacrocoracidae > Phalacrocorax > Phalacrocorax aristotelis. Next base: position 7,041,242 of record NC_134296.1, read on the forward strand.
ATGAAAGTGGAACAAATTTCTTCAGGAACTATTTAAGCAAGGTCGTAACAACATTCATTACATCCTAAGCAATGATGTGTCATTTGCCGGATCAGAGTAGAGCAGCAGTCAGGTTTATTGACTCAGTCTGTAGGAAAAGCCCAAAGGTTAGACATTAATATTGAAACTATTTACTACTTTCAGCATATACTCATCAGATTGAAGTCCTGTGCGTTGCTTCATTTGTTATGATGGGGAAGAGGGAAGCTAAATAAACTAAAGCAACGTTATGTACTTCTTTTTTAATCACCAGAGGTCTTTACCTACCTTAATTAACGAGAATTTCCATTTTATTATGCAATCTTCACAAACTACTGCTCTTGCATTGTCAAAAGTGAAGGGGGAAAAGGGCGAACACGGACACTTTGCTAGGTTAAATGTTTAAAATAATGCATTTTCCAAGTGCCTGTTGGGCGTTCTCTGTCCGTGCACCCCACTGCTGCGGCTGGAAGACTTGCCCACCGAGCCAGGGGATGATGCACATGTGAACGGGGCGTCAGGATGGATCTGACAAACGAAGCGTGTCAGGAGCGTGATGGAGGTGCGCAGACAGACGCATCATATGGCGGGAAAACCTGCCAGCCCAAGCGCAAAGCCTCTTTGCCCAACTTTTGTTATGATATTTTCTGTTCCTGTGGGAAGTAACGCTTCCTCAGCTAAGCGAGTAGGCATGCTGGACCCCATTTACCCGCGCGCTGGGTGCTAGCACCGAGAGGTCAGGATGTTGGGCCAGAGCCTGAATAAATAATAAAAAACAAACAAACATATCCAACGTTGCATTCTCCCAAGCTGCTGTGAAGTGCAACAAGTGGCTTAACCAGACCGAGAGACAAAGGAAAGGCGAGTTCCCAGACGTCGGGAAAGTCACAGGTCTCATAATGCTGTAACCACTGCCCGGCCACGAGGCCTCCGCGTCCCGCACCGAGCCCCTCTGCAAATACCTCCCCGTGTATCAAAAAAGTACTGAGAATAATACGATGAGGAGGGAGGAAGGTGGGCAAGCATTCACCACCCGAGCGCATATGCAGCTTTACATTTCAGGCAATTCAAACATTTCATTATTTTGCTCTCAAAATAGCAGCACTTACTCCCCTTCCTCGCAGCGCGGCGAGGGGAGGCAGGAAATGACTTGCTCATGATGGCACAGAAAAACTGAGAAAGCAGGAAATCAAATACACGTGTAGGGAGTCAGAGCTATTCATCCAGATATGAGCGAAACCAAATGCCGTACACAGAGTGACAGAAGGAGGAACTATAAGATGAACAGATGATTCACAGGAGACTAAAGAAAACACGGTACTACCTTCCTTTAGAAGCAAAACCCATTTTAAAAAGAAACTTGTTGAATTCACAGGGAATTAAATATGAGAATACTAAGGGAATGGAGCTTAAACGAGCAAATGTTGGGCAAATCTGACCCTTGTGCTGGGACGGGCCAAGCGCACAGAAGCGAGCGCACGTGGCTCCGCTGTCGCCGCCCCAGGGGTGACCCCTCCGTGCTGCGCTCGGGCTGCCCCCGGGGCGCTCATGCCGAGCGGGCTGCGCTTCCGCGCAGGGGCTGCACCGGGACGGCGACTAAAATACTGTGTGTCCCTGGGGCCAGGCTGACCTACTTCCCCCCCCGCCCCGTGTTCTTTCTTTGACAGTAGGCTGGGAAAGAAACAGAGAGGTCACCTGAATTTTACCCGTCATTCAGCATTACACTGGCATCATGCATTTGGGGTTTGGTTAAAGCAGATAAAACTCACCTTCCAGCAGCAGCTAAAGGTGTCTGCTGAGAAATCTCTTTTTGTGACGTTCCGGTTCTCTAGAGATTTGGGATGGGCGGATGGCTCCAAATGAAAAGGTCATCTGGGGGCTCAAAATATTGGCAGAAAATTTCTACTAATTGATCAGAGTTTTGGGGAAGAAGTTTTGATCTTCGTTGATCCTAAACAGCAAGATATGGCTGGTTTTTATAAGGAGTTGTATTTCGAGGAGTTACGTGTGCATCAGAATCCAGAAGGTAAATAAAGGTCAAGTGCACGCTGGCCTTCGGTGATTTTATGGACTGAAGCCTTCGACTGTTTACAATTGAGTCATTCTGTTTTCAATAATGTTAAATTAACCTTTAAAAAATTGTGTCAAGGAGCTCAAAACCCTGAAACCGTGCTAATTAAGGAGATGAAGTAGGTTCAGGAGGAATTCAGTACCTAAGCTGTCTGTCATAAAGCAAGATCTTTCAGCTTTTTCTCTGCTTTAATACTCCTGCCTCTTTCCAAACGCTTATTTTTACACAAAAGATTGTGCTTCGTCCTTCAAAGGCTCAGCTGGGTCTCGGAGGCTTTGGGGCAGCCGTTCCTGCTCTCGAGAAGTGCAACGCTCCACGTGCCACGGGCGCTGCTGTAGCACCCAAGCCCTTGCTGCCTGGGGATATTTTCAGTGCGTTTCTTTCATATCCTGATAGCGTGGCCAAGCTGCTTTTTAAACTTTTTTTTCCCAGTCTCAGGGCTTCTTTATCACCTTCCAGCATACTTCCAGTTCCGTAACGTTAGACCCGATCTCATTAAGAGCGCTTAGGTGTTTGTATAACATTTCACACCTCCCGGACCTCGTGCAGGCTCTAACTAATTCTCCCACGGCCCCGGCGAGCTCCCCCAGGCTGGCAGCGTTGCTTTCCGTGTTCCAGCGGTGCTGCCCAGCCTCTGCTCTAAAGAGCTTATCGGAGAGGGGGGAGGTGGGGGCCTGGGACCTGACCAAGGTCAAGCCGCCCGTGAGCAGCGGCGCGTGTTTCAGAGGCACGGATCAGCCGGGAGCCCCACGGCTGCGTTTACCGACCAGATTTCCTGCGGTTACATCCTCCAACGCCGATAACGGGCTCAGCCCCTGCCTCGCAGAGCAGGGGCGACTCCAGAAAGCTGCGTTTTCTGTGAGCTGCTCTCGCCACCCCCACCCCCCCCGCACGCCGAGTGGGGGGCTGCCGGCGGGGACCGCTTGCTCCACGGCTGCGGCACGGAGACACGCCATCGGGGCAGGGCACTAAAATCTGGGCACCCCTTCGCCACGTCAGCGGCCTCCCACCAGCCAGCACCGCAGCGGCGTGGCCCTGCGAGAAAAGGCACGGGGAAGGTTATGACTCAGAGCAAAAGCAACCTGTCAATTAACAAAAATTAAAGACGACAGCAGCACAAACTGTACAAGGCAGATCAACAAAATGCTTCATATCAGCTCCCCTCCCTGCAGTCGTGATCTCTTTAAACTAACTATTATTTGAGCGATAAAGCAGCTCAACTATAATCCATCTCCATCACTAGCTGTACCTAACTTTTAATCCATTAAGTCATGGACGCTTTAGATAACACTAGCAATCATTCAGCAGGGCTATTTTAACCACTAAATATGAAGCACAACATAAACATTTGTAATTGCCAACACGCGCTAAACAAGTACGCTGACGAGAGCGTTACCATACGGTCACTGACTCGTACCCAGCTGATCTGGCTTTGCGCTGCGCTGGCGGCCGGAGCGGGACGTAACGGCAGGGACACGGTCAGCACGAGCATCTGCGAGTAGCAAAAGCACCACAAAATTTCACATGCTTGAAAAGCGTGACGCCTCTGACCAAGCAAACACCGTTCACGGCATCCCGAATGCAGCTAGCCCCCGGGGAGAGCTGTTCTTCACGTGAGTGCCTGCCACGTCAGTCACCTCTCTCCTCCTCTTCCTCGCAGCGTTCCCTGCTTCCACTCTGGACGAGATGGGTCGCAAGGAAGAGGACGACAGCAGCTCCTGGAAGAAACAGACGAGCAACATCCGGAAAACATTCATTTTCATGGAGGCCCTGGGATCGTAAGTACCACGTCTGCTCTCCAGGCAGAGCCACTGCTAGATAGCGGCTTCCCAGCCCAGGGCAGCGACTCCCTTCCCAGCACTGACCAATGTCACAAGAAAACAGCTCCCCGAGACAGGCACCAGTCCCCAGGTGAGGGGTGGGCGTCCCATCACTGCTGGTGCTCTGAGTCATGGCTCACACTTGCCACCCAGCACCGAAGCAGCTCCTTCCCACCCAGCCCCGCGGCGCGGCTCCGGCTCAGCTCTGCCCTTTCCTCCTTTCCCTCTAAGCCTACGTGGCAGCTTAGTTAAAGTTTTTGCTCTTTTCCTGCTGAGCACACGGGACTGCTGCTGTTGCAAGGTCAAGCGATGGCTCTGGGAGAGGTATTATAATAATAAGTCGTATATTTAGCTCATAAACCCTGACTCAGTTGAGGGATGAAACAAGAACAAGGATGTTCAAGTTGTACGATACCTCTCTATGATTTAACAGCTTAATTTGCCTATTCATGCAAATGAGACAACATTTCCAAGGTGGTGGAGGAGGAATTGAGTTACCTCCACCAGCGAGATCTGTCACAGCCAAATTTCCTGCAACTTTAGAACCCACGGCAAAGCTCCCACAAAACAGCCTCTCCAGAGCTGGGCGACATTTTACATTATCGTGTTCCTGGTCAGCCCTGGAAATTAGTTAAATTATCCAGTGGCTTTCTTTAAAGGAACGAGGTTAGAAAAAGCTTTATTCTCTCCTAGCCAACTTGTTGATTCATAATTTTTTAATAAGGGGCATAATTATTATAAACTGTTGGGGACAGATATATAGAACAGATGCCCCAGCATCTGATTTGTAGGTTGTTCATTTCCTATTATTACATTAATAGGAAAATTTAGCATTAGAAATTGGGATTTTTTTTTTCCACATGCACCGCTTCAGCTAGCTGAGAATGTAAATGAAGATCTGGGACCTAAAATTACCTGGAATCTTACTTCCCCCAGCATCCACAACTGTTGGGTGAGGGACCCTAGCGAGGACGTCCCTGCCTATTCCCTGAGAGCTCTCAGGAACCTGACAGGCGTTTCCACAGAACAGCCTTCAGAGCTCAAATGGATAAAAGGAGAAAAACGTGTGAAACACGGAAAAGGTCCCACCACCACCTGCTTTTTGGGCTAGAAGAGAGAAGACCATCGCATCGAATTTACTGAAAGCAAGATTTGAATTCATCTGTTGGGACGCCTTCCCAAAAACCTATGGGAATTTTTGTTTGGGTTTTTTTGGGGGGGCGGGGGGGGAATAGTTTGGGGTTTTTTTCCCTTGCTAGGAACCAGTCCTGGCACAGCCCCGTTCCTCAGGACCCCAGTGGTCTCGCACATCGTTTCAGCGGCCCTCAGGGGCCTGCTGGAGGAGGAGGAGGAAAGCTGAGCCGAGTGAGGAGCTGCCGCTCCCCCCCGCGCCACCGCCGGCTGCCAGCCGCTGCCAGAGACCCAGGAGCAAAGTCCCGTGTGCCAGATGGGTGCAGCTCCGTGCTCAGCCAAGCGATCTGCACAGCGTGCCGGATTCTTTCGGTGGATTATAGGAGATCTGTTTTCCGCCCTTGTTTATTGGGTTTGCTGCGATAGCATCCCAACCAAGAAGGTGCTTCCGCTGGGCTCAGCTGCCTCGCTCTGCCCCCCAGCTCCCCGCAGCGCTTTGCAGACTCGGTGGAAGTACCATTTAACTACCATCAGTTAACCTGTTGCTCATTTGATGAGGATTATGAAGGACTGACCTGGCAAAGTATGCACTGTCACTATCCCAAGACACATGTTCAGCTGCCTAAGACAAACCTTTAACAGGATTGAGAGCATTAGGCATGTAATAAATAACCACTCATCGCTGCACCGGGCCGACCCCGTACCAGGAATGCAAAAGACACTCATCCTCACTAAATGTACACAGGTATTAGAGTCTCTACAGAAAGGAGAACGCATTGGGTGCCGATGGAAAGTATTAACTGAGGTTATCTGGTTGTTTTGCGCTTTAGGTGCACAAAATGTTGATTGATATACCCAAACTGCAGCATAGCTGGGCTCTCCTCACGCCAGTTCAGCTATCTCAGTCCTCAGGGGAACGCTGACCAGGGAAAGTGAAGGACTACTTTAAGAAGGTGGGGGCTTTGAGGACACACGATTTGTATTCAGGAGGAATTTGGCCCTGTTAGAAGGGAGGCTGTTGAGATCTGTCCACAGGGGTTGTTAACCCAGACAAGAACCCGAGCCGCAGACGGCCCCGTTGGCAAGGCGTTATCGATACAGCCCCTCGGCTGGGCTTGCGCTTACCCCGGGAAAATCCCCCCGCCCAGTCCCAGTGGATTCAGGTGCCAACGTCCCTTGAAAGGCAGCAAGCTGTGAGACCGTGGCCGGTGCCGCCTCCTACGCGCACACCCAAGGCCCCGCCGCACGCCGCGGCTGCCGTCTGCCTCCCCGGTGCGTGCGCCGAGCGGCCGGACGCGGCTGGAGTTCACCCACAGCCACAGCAAAACACTTGACTGTCTTTACAGTCCTGAACAATGTTGTTTAACTTCATTGCAGGGATCTTTTTTGTTCACTACCTCAACACAGCTTCATGATGATCTATGCAAAACTAACCCTTTCCCTACAGAGAAAATTCGGGGAGTGTTTCTACATATTCCATAACCTTGCATTGAATATCCTCAGTTTGGGGCTGCTGGAGATGTAGTTCTAGCTTTACAATCAGCATCCACTCAGAGTTAAATTACTACCACATTGTCTGTTCCTGCTATTTCCTCTCTCTCTGTAAGTATCCTTCCAGTTCACAGCAACAGCATCTACTGAAATACAACTTCTCCTCTCTGCAGAGGCGCCTTTTCGGAAGTTTTCCTAGTGAAGCAAAGAAGCACTGGCAAACTCTTTGCTCTGAAATGCATCAAGAAGTCTCCTCTCACAAGGGACAGCAGCTTGGAGAACGAAATAGCAGTGCTGAAAAAGTGAGTATATAGACATCGTAACGTCAAGTAGAACAAATGGCCTTTCCTAAGATGTGCGGCTCTACAGTAAGAATAATATAAAGAAATAAGTATTTCTTTTTAAAGAATATATAAATATTACTATGAATTAGTAGATTAGTAAAGTTTCTTCTCTCATTCCTCGGCTGGACTTGTAACGCCAACAGCCGTACGGCCCCAGACCTGCGGAAGGAGACAGACGAAGCAAAGCAGTACTCAGGGGAAGGAGAACCAGGGCTCCTGCTCTTGCAGCCCAAGTTAAGGCACCTGAGGCAGAGCAGGCAGCTGCTCAAAAACGAACGGTCCGGTGCTCCGCGGTTGGAGCGTGGTGCTCCGGAGGGAGTTCGCAGCAGCATCAGCGATCCTCTGCCACACGCGGCGGGGGAGGTCAGCCAAAAAAACAGCCACAAAACAGCCCACTGAACTTCCTCTGATGATTAAACCAAGATGACTGTTGGGTTTTCCACTGGAGAAGCTGCTTTGGCCTTGCCGCGCTTATTTCCCACCCTCATTTATCTTTGCAGGATAAAGCATGAAAACATCGTCACTCTAGAAGATATTTATGAGAGCACGACCCACTTCTACCTGGTCATGCAGCTGTAAGTATCAGCAGAGCCATTTCTGTGTGGGCCACAGAGGAAGAGCAGCGGCAGGACCAGGGTGACGGACCGTATTTCAGCACCTACACACCAGAGCCCCTCACGTGTAAAAGCTGCGTGCCCAGAGCCATTCAAACCCCCCTCACTAAGCAGCAAGAGCCGCACAGTTTGAGCGTACCTGGACACTTCTCATGCTGCCTTGGCCCATGCTCATTTTAGCAGCAAGTTTCTAAACCAAGATTAGGAACTATTTATGCAAATTAATTCATCACAGCTTAGCAGGGCAGAGACAGAAGTATTTCTAATTAAAGCTGTGCCATGCAGGGTTTCTAGAAATGAAAACGGGCAACGTGTC